>NC_090989.1:272892251-273195281 GCF_041146395.1 Eulemur rufifrons
TTTGAAATCAAGCAGACGGAGTGCTCAGAACACAGCAAAAGTAAACTTGAAATGAATACCAAAACAGGCCAAAAAAATTACTTAAAAAGTCTCTGTATTTTGAAGTAAAGAAATAGTTTTATTAATAACCCTCGGGTCAAAGAATAAATAACATTGAAAATTAGAAAATATTTTTAACTGAATGATAATGAAAATACTACATATCAAAACTTATGGAATGCAGCTGAAACTGTGCATAGTGGGAAAATAACAGCCTCTGTTGCATGTATTAGAAAGGAAAAAGACTGAAAATTAACGACCTGAGCTTCCATCTCAAAAAGTTAGAAAAAGGCAGAAAAATAAAACCAAAGGAAGTAGGAGAAAGGAAATAAAAAAATGGAAATAATGAAAGAGAAAACTAAGTACAGTACAGTTGATTAACAAAGCCAAAAGTTGATTCTCTGAAGACTAATCATATTGATAACCCCCCCTGGCAAAACTGGTCACAGGACTAAGAGAAAACACTAAGAGAAAACAAACAAATAACTGACATCCAGTATCAGTAATGACAAGGGACATCACCCTTTAGAAGGACCCTTTAGAAATTTAAAATATAATAAGAAAATGTGAACAACTTTATGCCAATAGATTTGAAAATATAGTTGAAATTGACAAATCCCTAGAAAAACACAATCTACTAAAATTAACACGAGAGGACATAAGTAATCTATTAAAGAAATTGAATTCATAATAGAAACCTTCCCCCAAAGAACACTCTGGGCTGCACTAGTGACTTCACTGGTGAATTCCACCCAGTACCTAAGGAATAATGCCAGTCTTACACCAATGCTCCCAGAGAATGTAAACGCCTCCCAACTCATTTTATTGTTTAAGTCCAGCATAATTTTGATACCAAAACCTGACAAATTATAACAAAAGAAAATTACAAATGAATTTCTCTTGGGAATCCAGATGCAAAAATTCTCAACAAAATATAAAGAGTTAATCCATTTCTTCTCTCCAAGGCAGCTTAGTCCAGTAACGATGCTCGTGAAATCCCAAACTCAGAATTATAGATAAACTGAGGTCCTCTTTTTCTACTAGGAGGCTGGGGGCCCTGGAGGGTCAGGGATGCCATTAGCAATACTTCTGAGTGAATTAAGAATGAAATAGAATGAATGAACAGAGAGACACATTGTGTTTTTATGAAAAAAGGGAAATGGAGGGAGAGCATTGCAGCAAAATCACTTGCACTTGGTCAAATTTCACCTTCGAGAGGAGCCCGGCTTGCCTGGAAAGCACAGAGTGAAGCTGATGCCATGGCTTTCTAGGAGCCGTGACATCATTGTGGCTTAAAAGGGCAGGGAGCCGGGAGAAAGAGACCTGGGGACTCAGCATTTCCATATCAGCTAATGGACTGTAAGAGCATTCGGTCTATGATTGAATCTGATACCTTGTGCTCCCTCCCACCTCTGTTCTCTCTCCACTGCTCCAGTAAAAATGCCTCTTGGCACAGCAGATTCAAGAGCTGGGCTCTGCTGGAGATGGCTGTAGCACGGCGAGCCCACCCCTGACTGCAGTGAAATGGTCTCATCCCCTCGGAGTTGGGCTAACTGCTGAGATGACCAAGGCCCTGCTGGAAAGAAGCAGGGAAGGGGAAGGAGGAGGTGCGGGGGCAGGAGGTGGGCGGGCAGAGCTGATCCACACCCCACGCCTCTGCTCTGAATTCTCGGGGAGATGGACGTGTGATCAGCCACTGTGGGCGTTCACCGGGACAGTCTGTGTAACCGAGAGAATGTCAGAAGATGAGGGAGCCTCTAAGACAGAGATTCCAGCCTTCTCTTTCCCCGTGGGAGTGACCAGCCTGAGGGCACCCAGGAACGAAAGGCCAGGGCCTTCTGTGCTCCTCCTGCCACTGATAAAGGGGATGCGTTTTTGGGATGTGGAAAGAACTCAGTTCATCACCAACTCCGTTTATTGGACAGATTCTCTACCCTAAGTCCTCACGTCCTATCCAACCCTGAAATGAGAGAGGCCCTGAGTGCTCTTCTGACCCTCTCCCATTCTCCAACTTCCCATTCACTCACTCACTCACTCACTACTCCACACGCACTGACCCAGCTGGCTGAAGGGGAAGGGTGCAATCTTCATGCTCTGCCACTTGTTATCACACCAGTTAAGCAAGTCACTCCCCTCCCTCTGAGCCTCAGCATTTACACCTGTAAATGGGGCTAACGTGACCACACCTGAATGGCAGGAAGGATTAACCGTGAACTCACTCACGAAGCCTGCAGTGCAGTGACTGGCGTTTAATTGGTTCATTTCTTTCCTCCCTGTGTGCAGACTCTGGGATTACCAAGGTGAATCAGATGTTTCTGCCTGACATCAAGAAGCTCATAATATAAGGAAGATAAAAAATACATACAAGAAGGGTTAGAATGCTTGGATGAAAGAGGGTGCCATGTCACACAGATGTTCTCAAATGCTGGGAGGAGACAGAGAGGAGAGGGAAGGGATGAGCTGCCCAGAACAAATTCTCAGAGAACTTGGCATTTGAACTGGTCCTAAAGGCTTTTTTGGCGGTGGGAGGAGACTTGACATTCAGAGGTGGGTGGGGGTGGTACTGAGGCAGACGGGGGACAGGTCTCTGCGGCCAGGGTGTGCACGCAGTGAAGTCCAGGCATGAGTGGGGCTGGAGCAGCAGGTGGTCCGTGAGGAGGGTCTTGCTAAGGAAGCACAGTGGAGAGGAAGCTGGGAAAGCCTTTGGCCCAGACTCTGGGGGTCCTAAGTGCCAGGTTTTGAGTTCAGGCCTCATGCTGGGTAAACTGTGATGTAAAAGATGGGTGATGAGGTCACTTGGGACCTGCTGCTCAGGGAGTCTCTTGGGCAGTGCCTCCCCATCCCCTTGGACAGATGCTGAAGGGGCCAAAGTGCGGGGGAGGCATTTCATGCGCCCCACCCTCCTGGCACGTCATTAACCCACCATCCTTCCCAGCTTCCCCAGAGTTCAGACCCCTCAGTTTCCCAGGGAGTAACTTAATCTCGGCCATGTGTCACCTATAAAAGGGGCCCGAGCCTGGGGACGCAGTGGGACGAAAGGCATGTTCACAATGGAGTGTCACTCTTCCCCAGGCCCCAGACCACATCCATTCATTCGCTTCTGTGATGGCTGCACCAGCACCCACACAAAACAGAAACCAGGGCGTCAGCCTGGAGCCTCCTTCGGACCTCGCCCCTCTCCGCCCAATCCACCAGTAAGCCCCGTGGAGCCTCCCTCCTAAATCTCTCTGAAAACCGTCAGCTTCTCTGCAGCACCACTGCCTCCCTGCTAGCTCAGCCCTGTTCTCTCAGCCAGAGGCTTCTGTCCAAAACACAGATCACGGCACGCCCGGTGTGGAACTCTTCACTGGCTCCCACCATCCTAGGACAAACTGCGGACTCTACCCATGGCCTTCAAGAGACTCCCAGATCTGGCACCTGCCAAGCTCTGCAGCCCCACACCACTGCCCCCCTGTGGGCCCTAATCCCTTCAGCCAGACTGGGCCACCTTTAGTTCCTTGAACCCGCTGTGCTCTCTCTTCTCTAGATTTTGTGTACCTTTTCCCCGCACCTGGAATCCATTTCCCTCCCTCCAAACCTTCAACCCACGACCTTTGCCTCCACCCAGTGTCAGAGGTTGAACAGGTCCCCTCCAAGTCCACGTTAGAGGTCTAACCCCCAGCATCTGTGAAGGTGACCTTCTCGGGAAATAGGGTCTTTACGGAGGTCCCCGAGTTTAAATGAGGTCATTAGTGCAGCCCTAATCCAATGTGACAGGTGTCCTTATAAAAGGAGAAATTTGGGGCAAGTCACACAAACAGGGAGAATCCCTTGTGAACACCAAGGCAGAGAGCAGCGTGATGAGTCTCCAAGCCAAGGACTGCCAAGGACGGCTGACAAATCAGCCGAAGAGAGAGATGCCTGGAACAGATTCTTCCTCGCGGCCCTCAGGAGGAACCAGCCCTGCTGACACCTTGCTTTCGGACTTCCAGCCCCAGAACTGGGAGAGAGTACGTTTCTGTTGTTCAAGCCATTCAGTGTGTGTTACTTTGTTGCGGCAGCCCCAGCAAACTAATATATCCCATCAATGCCGGGTCACCCATCAGAGCTCAGCCTAGATGTCCCTCCAAGAAGTCTTCTCTGACCTCCCCAAAACCCCCAGAGTGGGTTAATGCCTAAACTCTCCTCTCCCAAAGCATCCTGTCCTTCCTTGTGTCAGAGCACGTGTAAACACCACATGGGTTTTGCATACATGCTGTCTCCCTCCCCGGCCAGCCCTGAGCACCACAGGACAGGGTCTGCCTAGCCAGACACTGTGTTCCAGAGCCCAGCACGCTGCCCAGGACTGGGAAAGTCTCGGTTTGTGTTTATCAGATGAATAAATGAATGAATGTACAGAGGCTAATAACAGCCAGGGCTAAGATAATGGATCTAAAGAAGAGTGACCAGAAACTCAGATATTCAATGGCCCCAAAGGTGCAGGGGACTCAGGCTGCATTGAAGGCAGATCCGAAAGCTCACAGCAGGTTGGGTGAGCAGGCACACGCCAGCCTGGCTCGGGTGTTCTTTGGAGAAGAGTGCAAAGTGGTTTTCTAGGAGCCAGCTCGTGAAGGGAGGGGACAGCTGAGAGCTGAGTGTGGCGGCTAGATCCCCGGAAGCAGGGAAGGCTTTATTTGGGTTCAATTCCAACTTCAAATCCCCAAAACCCAGACTGTGGGAGATTAGACAGGACTCATTCCCTGGTTTCATCAACAAAATATTACAATAAAAGAAAAGAGAGACGGAGAGGATGCCCACGGATGGATACAAAGGCCAAGTGGAAGTCCGCTGGGGGTCTTTTCATGCCAGGCACAGAGACCAAAGCAAAGCCCTGTGGAGTGAGCTAAGTGAGTGACGTGCAGGGTGAAGGAGCAGTCTGGTGCCCCCAGGAAGCAGACACCCTGGAGGGTGAGCTCAAAGCAAATACCACCCCCAGTCCCCCACTCCTAACAGGAGCATGGATGCGATGCCCACGATCTGGGTGGGCAGGGCTGTGCCCACTGAGGAAGGAAGGAGCAGCCCTCAGGGCTGGGAAGCCTCCTGGACCCCTGGTGCCCTCCAGGGTCTCCCGGTGTTGATGCCAGTCACATATGGAAGCAGCTGGGACCACAGAGATGGATGAGGATCTCACAGGCAGGTGGTCACAGTGCCGTGCGTGGGTGCAGGTAGGAATTGCACAGTGGGCACCTGACTCTGCCTTGGGGGGCAGAGTGTGTTCAGCATGTTCTGGGCACAGGGAGGACGCTGGCGTGGCCGGAGCAGAAAAGACAGGAGGAATGTGCAAGATCAGAGAGGGGGTCAGATGCCAGGTGCCAGGTCAGATGGGGCCTTGGCTTCTACGTGGAGTTGGAGGATGTGAGCAGGTGAATGTGACACTGTGCTTGCATTGTAAGAGAATGACCAGCTGCTGTGTAGGAGGGGGCTAGAAAGGGTCGGGCTTGTGTTCTGCATGGCACATAAGCTCTGGAAACACATCTGGGTTCAACTTTCTGCTTCAAGTGAGCAAAATCCAGACTGTGGGAAATCTGACAGGATGAATTACCTGGTTTCATCAACAAAATATTGCAATGAGAGAAAACAGAGTTGGAGGGGGAGCCCACAGCCTGAAATAGTTAGGTGCCTATCACATACGACCTATCCCAACATAGGACCCTGACTCAAACACCAAACAGGAGAGTGGTGGGGAAATGTGGACACGGAGTGGGTCTTTGACATATTAAGGAATTACTGTTAATTTCATTTAGCTGTGATAGTGGCATCTTTTAAAGTTCTTATCATTCAGAAATATCATCTGAAATATTTACAGATGATATAATTGTTTTCAATATGCAGCTTCACTATTCGCATGCTGTGTTTGACATCTGGCAAGCCACTTCACCAGTTTGAGTCTCAGTTTCATCATCTATAAAATGGGCGTTCCAATACTCCATGGTAAAGTGCCTAGTACGCGGTAGGCGCCCAGTAAGTGGCTACGGCTATTAGACCAGCTACTGCCTGCGGGAGGCCCCCCGATGGAAGCCAGATCTTCTTATTGACCTGGCAGCCCCAGAGGCAGCCCCTCTGGTGGAATCTCAAAGATGAAAGAATCTGAATTTCCCAGGCAGCCTACTGACAGCTCAGAGGGAAGGTCTCTCTAGACCAGACAGAATCCAGCCCCAGGGCGTGCCCCAGGCCAAGTTTGCCCTTATTAACCTCTCCAAGCTCAACCTCACGATCAGAGAGCCAGTGTGGGAAAGCCGTGTCAGCATGTGAAATCTCCTAGGTGGCAGCTCCACCCCCTCCCTGGACCCCTGCAAAGCCATCCAGGCCTGCTGTGCAGGGCCAGCCTGCTGCCATGGTGATAATTAAGGTGGTTTCCCACATCCTCTAGGGGCTGCTCCGCCCTTCTCTCCCTTTGGTCATTTTACCTGCCAGATAGTCCCCAGGGTCACAAACTCTTCTCAGAATGGCTTTTGATTAAAATTCAGTGAAGCTGAAAGCCAAGCTAGATTCACAGGGGAAAAAAATCTCAGCCATGAGCTCGGGGAAATCAACTTACTCCGCTCTGTGCACCAGGGAGAGGCTGGCGTCAGAAGTGGGCCTTGGGCCACGGGGACTGCCACCTTTGAGCACCTGCCCTGCTCCAGGCCTGTGAATTACATTCTCCCACTTGACTGACCAGGAGCGGGTGGCCTGCCCGTGTGCCTCCCTCTCCTGGGAGCCCCTAAAGTCAGTCCGGAAACTCCAGGCGTCTGTGCCCTCTGCTCCCTCCGACTGGGACGTTGTTCCCCCGCGTCCGCCCCGCACAGCATCTGCCCATGACAGCCGAATGCAACCACCCCAACCCAGCAACATTGGCCCCCTTTCTCTTCCCCTCTACCCACGGCCCTCACCTCACAGCACAGTGATGCACCACGCACACCCCAGCCCCTCACCCCCAGACTACAAATTCCTTGTAGGTAGCAGGGAAACAGTATTTTTAAAACTGGAGAATGTCAAAAGGAGGACGGAGGACAGAAAGAGTAGTGGCCCATGAAGAACAGCTAGAGGAACTGGAGTGGAGAAAATAAACAATAATAATGATAATTAACATTTGTTGTGTACTTCCAACACCCTGGGCACTGAGTCAGGGGCTTGACCTTTGGAAGTACGTCTTAAAGCCACCCTTTCACTACAAACGGCAACACCAAGGGACTGTATTGAAGACGTTTCCACAGCACAAATGCACCCAACACAGATGGACTAGTACCAGTCCGTGGCCTATTAGGACCTGGGCCACGCAGCAGAAGGTGAGCAGCAGGCAAGCAAGTGAAGCTTCATCTGTATTTACAGCTGCTCCCCAACGCTCGCATCACCACCCGAGCTCCGCCTCCTGTCAGATCAGCCGCACGTTAGATACTCATAGGAGCACAAACCCTACTGTAAACTGTGCATGTGAGGGATCTAGGTTGCGCGCTCCTTATGAGAATCTAATGCCTGATGATCTGAGGTGGAGCTGAGGCGGTCATGCTAGTGCTGGGGAGCAGCCGCAAATACAGATTATCACTAGCAGAGAGGTTTAACTGCACAATAAATGGAACACACTTGGATCATCCCAAAACCATCCTCCCTCCCATCCCACTATCCATGGAAAAATTGTCTTCCATGAAACTGATTCCTGGTGCCAAAAAGGTTGGGGACCACTGGACTAGACCATAGTCATAGGGGCAGATTTGGGATGTGAGCAAGCTCGCTTTGGCTCCAAAGCGAGTCATTTTTCCATGAGCCATAAGAGCCATTGTTCCCAGTGCCCAGCACTCTGCCCAGCCTCTGATGCTCACTGTATGGTTATCAGAAGAATGAAGAAATCTGGGCTCCTGAGGAAAAGCTCTTTTCTTTTCTTTCTCAGAAACAGCCAAAATGCCTCCAGCTCCCTCCTCCTGATCAGTTCAGGCATCTGCTCTCTCCGTCACTGTGGGATTCTAAGATCTGGACACCCAAGATTCCCGGCCCCTGGTTCTTCAATCAAACACTAATCCAGATACTGCTGTGAAGGGATTTTGCAGATGTAATTAAGGTTACTAATCAATCGAATTTAAAATAGAGATTATCTAGGTGGGTCTAACAAAATCACACGAGCCCTTTAAAAGCAGAGTTGTCTTTGGCTGGTGGCAGAAGGAAAAGCCAGAGACTGGATGCACACAGGGGATTTGATACAGTAATGCCGGCGGCAGTTGGAGGGAGCCACGTGCGGGAGTGGAGAGTGACATTCAGCTCACAACCAGCACGAAAACAGGGACCTCAATCCTACAACCACAGGAACTGGATTCTGCCAACAGCCTGCATACGCTGGGAAGTGGGTCCTTCACCAGAGCCTCCAGGAAGAGCCCATTCTTCAGACATCTCGATTTCAGTCCTGTGAGACCCCAGACAGAGAACCCAGGCAACCTACCCAGACCTCTCTGACTTACAGAGCTGGGAGGTAATAAATAGAAGTTGTTTTAAGCCGTTAAATTTGTGGTAATTTGTTACACAGCAAGAAAAAACTAACACAATCATATGAAACTTTCAGCCCATTAGCTTTGTGTATGGCCTCACCTGGTTTGGCCAGAAACCAATTTATTCATCGTAATTACTTACAGAGCAGGTGGTACGGGGAAGGATCTTTCCTATCTTCCTGGAATTGGTGGGTGGGCATCACGGCTCCGGAAAAAGGTTGTAAGGTCCTGAAGTCTCGGTTGAGAGGCCGGCCAGCAGAGGGTAGTGGTGTTGGGCTCGTTTTCCCCATTCTGTGGACAGATGGAGGATGAGCTGTGGGTAATCATTAAACAATAGCAATACAGTGAGTAACTTCCAAACCAATAGAGGAAAATAAGGGCTTAAGAAAAACTTCATCATTCAAATGGAAGGTAAAGCAGAGAGAACAAGATAAGGAAAGAAAAAAATCTGGTAAATAGGAAACATGGGTAACAATGAGTTTAAACATTAGTAACATAGAATATAAATAGACTATGCTCCACTGTTTAAAAGAACAGATATTCTCAGGTTAGACTTATTTTAACCTACTTACATACACTTTGCTAGCCACACCTAAAATATAAAAACACAAAAAGACTGAAAGTAAAAAGGTTAGAAAAGATATAACAGGAAAACACCTGCTGAAACAAAAATTCTAAGCAATTTTAATTTCTGGCAAAATAGGCATGAAAACAAAAGGTATTATTAGGGATAAAAAAATAACAATTCACCTTGAAGATTCAGCAATCCTGAACATGTATATACCTTTAAAAATAGCCTCAAAATATATAATGCATACATTTACAGTATTATAAGAAGAAATTGATACATCCCCAAACTTGGTCAGAAATGTTAATGCATTTCTCTCAGAAACTGGTAAATCAAGTAGACAAAAAGTTCGAAAGTGTTGGCAAGATTTAGACAAGTTAGGGATGGAAGAGGAAGAGGACTACATAGAACAGAAATTTAATAAAAACCTTAGAGAATAATGAATATTTTATACCAATAAATTTGAAAGCAAACTGAACAGTGTTCTGGAAAAAAATACATACACCAAAAAAATTCACTCCACAAAGTAGAAAACATGAAGACATCAGAAAAGGAAACTTGGGCCAATATCATTTACATAAATACTAAAATCTTAAATAACATATGAACTAAAGCTAGGAATTTTTTCTAATATAATTTAGTCAAGTAGTATTTATCCCCATTATTTAGGGATGATTTAACCTTTAAATATCTACAAAAGTAATTCATCCCATCAATAGATTAAAGAAGAATAGCTATGTGGTAGGTAACTGCATAGATGCAGAAAAAAGTATTCAACAAAATTAATGCACATTCAAGATGGAGGAAAATTGAGCAAGCAAGAAATAAAATAAAACTTTATTAACCTGCTCAAATATATGTCTACCAAAAACCAACAGCAGGTATCACATAAAATGATGAAGAATTAGGAGCAGTCTTTTTAAAGTTAGAAGCAAAACAAGGATTTCCACTATCACAACTTCTGTTTAACATTGTACTGGAAGTTCCAGCCAATGCAATAAGACAAGAAACAGAAAAGTATATAAAGATTGAAAAAGAAGAAACAAAATTGTCATTATTCACAATTTATATGTTTGTCTACACAGAAAATTCAAGAGAATCTACAAATACTAAAATTCATAAGAGAATTAAACAAGGACCCCAAACACAAGAGCAACATGCAAATATCAGTGACTTCATGTACACTAGCAACAACAAATTAGAAATGTAATTTTTAAATTCCCATTCATAATAATGGTAGAAACTATAAAGTTCCTGAATCTTCAATAAAAAACTGTAAAACTTTATTGATAACAAAAAATACTTAATGAAGAAATGAAGCATATTCTACAGGTAGAGACTGAACATCAGAACTGGCCCCAAATAAATCTACAAATTCAAGGAAATTCCAATGAAAATGAAAATTGGAATTTTTCACAGAACTTAATAATCTTTTTTTTTAGAACTTCACAATATGATTCTAATATTCACATAGACCAGTAGTGAGTTAAGAATGGTCAAGAGGCAAGGCACGGTGGCTCACACCTGTAATCCTAGCACTCTGGGAGGCCGAGGCGGGTGGATCATTTGAGCTCAGGAGTTCGAGACCAGGTTGAGCAAGAGTGAGACCCCGTCTCTACTAAAAATAGAAAGAAATTAGCTGGACAACTAAAAATATATATATAAAAAATTACCCAGGCATGGTGGCGCATGCCTGTAGTCCCAGCTACTTGGGAGGCTGAGGCAGGAGGATCACTTGAGCCCAGGAGTTTGAGGTTGCTGTGAGCTAGGCTGACGCCATGGCACTCTAGCCTGGGCAACAGAGTGAGACTCTGTCTCAAACAAAAAAAAAAAAAAAAAGAAAGAAAAGAATGGTCAAGATAATTTTGAAAGAGAATAATGAGAAAGACTTGGCTCAGATACCAACATTTCCAATAAAGCTAAAGTATTTTAAACAGCATACTATTCTCCCAAGGGTAAATGAATAAATCAATGGACTGGAATGGAGAGACTATATTTATCTCTCTCTCTCTCTCTGTCTCTCTCTCTCTGTCTCCATATATGTATATACACACACATATATACAGACAAATATATGTATCAGACAGCAGATATATATTAATATATATGTATGACTTGGTTGACATTTTCAATCAGTAGGATAGAAATGCATTATTAAATGTAAAAAGCACCATTTTAAACTTCTTTTTTTAAATAGTCTTTATCTGTTACCTATAAACTAATATTGCTATTGATGATATATCTGGGATTTGTTTGAAATACCCCAGAAAAAAAGAGGGAGGGATGAGGGAAAACAGATGAAGTGAAAGTGGCAAGAAGTTGATGGTTGTTAAAACTAAGGGAAGGTACATGGGGATTCATTGCTTTATTCTAATTTTTTGAATGTATTTGCAAATTGTCAAAATAATGAGATTTTTTTTAAGTTTTAGAAGAAAATATATGAAATCTTTTTGACCTTGGGTAGCAAATGATTTCTTAAATAAGACATTAAAGGCACAAATCACAAAGACAAAATCTGATAAATTTGACTACACATTAAAATTTTAATCTAATGTATGACAAAGAATGTCTTACATAAAGCTAAAAGATATGCCACAGACTGAGAAGAAATCTTGTAATGTATATAACTGACAAAAGATTAGTAGGCAGAATATATTAAGAACTCCCACAAGTCAAACAGCCCAATAGAAAAATTGGCAAAAGATGTTCAAACAGTTCTGTAAAGAGGAAACCTAATAAACATATGAAAAGATAATCAACCTCATTATTAATCAGGAAATGCAAATTAGAAGAAGATTCCCTTTCACACATCAGATTAGAAAAAGTAAAAAATGTTGGATAATATTGGGTATTGGTGAAGAGTAGAGAAATAACTCCTGTACACTTCTTATGGAATATTAAATTGGCACAACTCTTTGGAGAATAATGTGGCACTATCTAGTAAATTCAAAAATATTTACACCGTGCACTCCAGTAATTTTGCTTGTGTTTGTTCATAGTTCCTTGCATGCAAAACTAAGATAATCTCTAATATATACCTAGAAATAGAATTGCTTGACTATATTAGATATTGACAAATTTCCCACCCAAATGAATGTACCTTTATACTACCAATATTTGATTTTTCTCCCGTTCCTATCTCCTTTTTGATATATGACAATCTATAATAGATAAAAAGCAAATTCATTTTTATTTTAAATTTCATTCCTTTAGTTATGAATGAAGAGGTTGTGAATCTCTTCAAACATTTATTGTGCATTTGTATTCCTTTGTTCTGAAAAGAGCCTGTTTATACCCTTTGCCTATCTTTCTCTTTTGCTCTTCCCTTTTCAAAAACAAGAAAATGTTCTCTCTGTCATTTGTTGCAAATATTTTCACCAGTTCAGTTTTGACTTGTTTATGGTATTTTTGCCACACAAAAATGTTTTAAATTACATGCAATGCATTTGTTTATCCTTTCTTTTTTGGCTTCATGATTTTATACAATGCTTAGAAGAACCGTTGCCCCTCATCACTACAATATATTTATATTTTTTGAGACAGAGTCTCGCTCTGTCACCCTGGTTAGAGTACAGTGGCAACATCATAACTCACTGCAACCTCAAGTTCTGGGCTCAAGCGATCCTCCTGCCTCAGCCTCCCAAATACCTGGGACTACAGGTATGCACCACCATGCCTGGCTAGTTTTTCTATTTTTTGTAGAGACGGGGGTCTTGCTCTTGCTCAGGCTGGTCTTGAACTCCTGAGCTCAAGCAATCATCCCACCTTGGCCCCCCAGAGTGCTGGGATTACAGGTGTGAGCCACCATGACTGACTTGCAACATTCTTTTAATTTCACCCATGTCCATATCTAGTACTCCATGGTTTCATAAATTCCATTTAAATCTTCATTGAACTGCAATTCATTCTGGTATAAGTGAAGTAGGAGTATAGCTTGCCCATCCTCCACCACCGGTGACCAGTCAGTAGACCCAATACCATTTATTCACCTTTTCCACACTGTTTCAAATGCCACCTTGTTAAACACTAAATTCCCTCACGTTCTTGGATCTGTTTCTGGACTTTCTATTTATGTCCTGTATCAAATTATTTTCATCATTATCATTACACAATGTGTTCTAACATAACATAGGGTTAGTATTCACCTCCATGTTCAGATTTTTCCTGTCTTTTCTCACATGTTCTTATTTCTATATGAACCTTAGAATAATTTTATCATCACATTGGTATTTTTATTAGTACCATATTGAATTTATAAATAAATTTAAGGAGAATCACAAACTTTACAATACTGATACTTCCTATTCCAAACAAAAGATGCTTTTCCATTTAAAGGTTTGTGTTTTATTTTAGTTGATAGTTGTTATGGGCTACACTGTGACACCTTCCCCCAAAAATGCATATGTTGAATTCCTAACCCCCACTACCTCAGATGTTACTGTATTTGGAGATAGGGTCTGCACAGAGGTAATGAGGGTGAAGACACAGGGAGAAGATGACCATTTACAAGCCAACAATAGAGGCACAGAACAGATACTTCCCTCATGGTCTTCAGGAAAAAAACAATCCCGCCAGCACCTGGTCTAGGGTTTCTAACCTGCAGAACCATGAAATAATAAATTTCTGTTATGTAAAGTACTCATTTTGGGGTACTTTGCTATAGCAGCCCCAGAAAATTAGTACAGTGGTGGAACCTTCCAATATCTCCTCCAGATCCGCTCCATAATAACAATATCAGATAAAGCAGGTAGAGTTGGCAGAACTTGGTTCAAATCCAAATTCTACCATTTACTACCTGTGTGACCTCGTCTAAGTCATTTACTTTCTCTGTACCTTAGTTTCTTCACCTGCAATATGGGAGTGATCATCATTCGTAGGTTTTCTATGAGGATTAAATGAGATGACATAGATAGGAAGTATGTAAGGAAGGTAGATTCAGTGGGACTTAGTGACCAACTGGGTGAGGAAAGGGGGACCCGAGAATCTCCCTCACTGGATGATTCAATGGAGGATGATGCTGTTCAGTGAGACAAGGAACATGGGGAAGAGCAGGTTTGAACACGAGATGATGAGGCCAGCTCCAGGCATGCTCATATTGGAGGATGTGTGGGACACGGTGGAGCTTTCCAGAAGGGAAGCTGAGGAGAGAGCTGGGCTAGAGACATACGTGGGAAAGTTGATTCCATGAGAGTGAATGAAGCCCCTCAAGGAGAGTTCATGAAGCAATAAGAGGGAAAAATTCAGAGCCCCTGGGACTTTCAGCACTTAAGGAACTCCCTAAGCAGCTCATGCTGACAGAATACCTCCTAAAGATACTTCCTTATTTTACAGGACTTAAGGGAGCAAGCATTGTAATCACAACTGTTTACAATCTCTCTGCAAAGAATTCATCCTTGTTGGCCAAGTCAGCCTCCAGCACTCCTCTCCTCTATTTGTTCTCAACTATCGTGTGTGTAGCAAGCTCAAGGCCATGGTCTCCATCACTCTTGCCTCCAGTTCCCCAAGTTCTGACCCAGCTCTATTCAGTGGGTTTCCACCAAGTCCTCATTAAAATAAAACAACAACAACATTTCTCCAGCCAGAAATGCTGAAGGTAATTGACAACACCCTTACAACATCCTTATTTTCATTTTAAATCTCCATCTCCTCCCCCACCCCCACCCCTTCAGCCACGAAGTCATTACTCCAGCCTGGACAGCTCCTGACCAAGCACACCTAGGGTTGCAGCAGCAGAATTTGAACTCACAGAGCCCAGCAGAGTAACTAAGGTACAGGCCTGGTCTTTGGAAAGACGGGAGTTTCATCCGATCTCTGTCATTGATCGAGTGGGCAACTTTGAGCAAGTTACTTCCTGTCTTAATCTGTTTGTCAGCCTAGGTAATTTATAAACCACAGAAATTATTTCTCACAGTTCTGGCGGCTAGGAAGTCCAAGACCAAGGCACTAGCAGGCTCAGTGTCTGATGAGGGCTCAGTCTCCACTTCCAAGATGGCGCCTTGAACACTGTGTCTTCTAGAGGGGACAGACACTGTGTCCTCATGTGGTGGATGACATAGAAGGGCAAAAAAGGGCCTATCTTGTTCCCTCCAGCTCCTTTTAAGGTCACCAATCCCATCCATGAGGACAGAGCCCTGATGGCCTAATTCCCTCCTAAAAGTCTGTATCCCTTAATATCGTTGCACTGGAGATTAAGTCCCAACGTGAATTGGAAGGAGACACAACAAACATTCAAACCACAGCACCTCCCCTCTCAAAACCTCAACTTCTTCATCTGTAAAATGGGGATTAAATAAGGTAATCAAAGTACTAAGCATACAATAAGCCCTAGGTGAACTTTAGTTATCTGTTATATCCCTAAACATCTGGGCTCCAGTCTCTGTAGCACACTGCTGCACTTCAAGGAGACAGTTTACAGGCTCCTTTGACCTTGGGAAATCTGGAACTTAATCTTGGAGGTATGAGGAATGCTCATGGGTTTGGAATCAGAAAAATCCAAATGAATTCAATCCATCTCACAAGTTTGGATATCTCTGAGCTTCTATGGGGACAAGTATCCTCACCACCCATGGTGAAAGTAGATAATGAATGAAAAGTGTCTATCTCAACATCTGGCAAAGAGTAGGTGCTTACAACTGAAATTTCGATCAGCTTGAGGAGAGAGTAGAAAGAACTTTGCAAGATCTGTAGGAAAAAGTGTGAAGAAGGGACACACAGTCCCCAGAGAGAATATAAAGTATTAAACTAGATTGTTCTTTTCAATATATCCAAATTTTCAATATAGCTAAACCAAGTTAAGTCTCCTAAAAAAAAAAAAATCAGCCCAATTCATTAAATCAGGCCAATCCCACATGGGCCAAGGACAGTTTGCATAGGTTTTGTTTGGCCTTGAATGTTGACCTCCCTTCTGTGGAGTTATAGATAGTTTTGACATTTACTGCATCTGCTAAACAAGGAGCAGGGCGAACACAAGAAAGGGGTGGGCAGAAAGACTTTTTTAAACAGAAAAGAAATGTCATTTACAAAACAGTATCAGGCACCACCGTCGCAGGGAACAATTCGGATGGGGCAAATTAAGCAAATGTTCCCGTGATGAACTGTCTCTGCACAGTCAGTCATGTGACGGTAAATCTGGCTTGAGTGGCAGCCGTGTTAACAAACTGGAGAGAAGATTGATGCCCGTCCGAGGCCAAGAAACGCACAATCTAAGTGAAGAGCTCTTTCAGCCCTGCGCCAGTCAGAATATAAATATGTATCACTGGCTTCTAAAGTGAGTTATGATTTCATTCTCCTGCTGGTACCTGAAATCTAGAGAGGGCATTTGTCTAGTCCCTGTATCGGGGGTGACAGGTATAGCAATGTGGTCACACGGGGGAGATATCTGCTTGGCAGATAAATTAGGTGCTGTGAAGGAACCTGTTGTTATCAATTTGATCTTGGGGGGAAAAAAATCTCCCTGTACACAGTCGGTATTGTCAGTACATCCAATGGGTCTTTCCTTTACTAACGCATTTGCAGGCGCTGTTTTCTCCAATCTTTTGTGTCTCTGGCTGGGCTGATGTGCAGCCTTCTGTCCCCAGTCTTCACAAAAGATACTGTCTGGCTTGCCCACTGGAGCATAAACAATTTGAGGACGGATCCGTGTGTGATGCCTCTGTGTCCCCATGTTTAGCACTGAGGCTCCCACCACTTGTTCATCTGAAATGAACTAACAGGTCAAGCTTGAAATATAACCACCACCAAGAGTGGAGATGACAATGGAATGTTAGCTCCAAGAACACAGGATTTCTTTGCCTGGGTCTCTGTGATGAGGTCCAAGACCCCTGAGTACATCTCCAACACCCAGGGCTCATTTCTCCTCATTCTACTCACTGTAAGTCCATCCCCTTCCAGGGCTTCTCATCTAACCCCTGCAGTCACAAGTTCTAGATCTCGATCTGCAGCCCAGCCCATTCTCCTGGGCTCCATACCCTTATGCTCAACCTTCTTGGAGACATCTCCATCTTCATATCAAACTCAGCCTGACCAAAGTGGAACTTGGCATCCTGCCCTTCTTCCCCTGACACCCTTGTCTCAGTCAGTGACATTGCCGCTGCCCCAGCTGCACAAGCCAGAAGCCCAGCAGGCATCCTTGGCACCCCCACAGCATAACGTGACATCCGTGATGAGTGGATTCTAGCGAGGAGCTAGACTTCTGTTTGGGTGGAGTGAGTCCTGGCTAGGACACTAATCAGAGCTCCCATTCATGAGATGCATTTCCCTATAGGTTGACAGATTGGACTTGGCAAGGATGAACAAACAGAGCTGACTCCATCCGTCCCCATAAAAGAGGAGGTTGAGCCAGCTGAATGTTTCCAAACTAGCTCCAAAGATCTCTTTGTCTGCAGGTGCACAAACCTCGTCCTAGACGACCTTCGACTGTGGAAAGGCTGCACGGTGGCCCTCTGCTCCCCGGGAAGACTCCCAGGAGGGGATTCCTTGGAGCCCAGTGTGCTCCTTGTCTCCCACAAGGCATCGAGAGGCAGAACCTGAGGCTTTGCTTCCTTCTCAATTGTGGAAACCCAAGAGGCAACCCTGGAGGGGAGAGCCGTCCCACAGGGCGTGCTGACATCATTTGGATGATTGCGGCACCAGCACAGTGCGGTCAGGGGCGAGGGCCCCCGACAGATCATTGCCTCCTAAGCCCCTCCCCTTTTTCACAGGAAAGCTCGTGGCTAGATGCTCACCTCGTTGGGGTTAAGACCCGCTTAGCACGGAGGCTAAGAGTACACACAGGCTTTGGGGTCAGACAGACTTTGGGTCACACCCCAATTCCACGGCTTACTCCTTACGTAACCCCAGGCAGGTCATTTCATCTCTCTGAGCTTTGATGTCCCTTCAGTAAAGCAGCCCTGCCTCGCAGGGCTGTCGTGAGGATTCAGTGCGGTTAGATACATACAACTGCCTAGTGCAATGGCGGACACGCAGCAGGTGTTTGGTAGGTGGTGACCATGGTTTCACTGGTGACCACAATCATCTTTCTCTTCTGAATTCTAAGTCCTTTCTTGAAAGACTGTCTCAAGTCCCCCTCCTCCCTGAAGCCTTCTCGGATAACTCCTGTCCTGGTTGTCTGACAAGGAATTGGAACCTTCCCTGAGCCATATGCCCAGCCGGGAGCCGGGGAGACAAAGATGACCCCACACCCCTCCTGCCTTCAGGGGGTTCAGGTCCTAAGCAGAGTTCAGACCCCCACCCACATCTCCACTGCGTGGTCTCAGGCGCAGATTGCTCACCGATAGAACAGAGATAATATTCCTTACCTTTGTCCGTGGTACTGAGAGTTGGAAAAAAGCTGGCAGGGAAGGAAGGGAGGGAGGGCAGGAGGGGAGGGAAGGAGGGAAGGACTAGAGAGGAAGAGAGAAGGGAAGTGTGAAGACCAACCTGCCCCACGATATGAATGAATGAATGAAGGAACCACGTTTCTCCCTGTCTCCGGCCCCACAGCTGTCCTCCCCCGGGCCCACCCTTTTGCAGGATCCTGCCGCCACGCCTCTTTCATTCTAACTGGGGCGAGATTGCATTTCTCCCCTTACAGCCCCTTTTCCGTAAGTGAAACTTGTCGGAAGACCCGCAGCCTGGGGAAGCCGCGTCCTCGGACGGAGCCCGCACCGTCTCCCATGCATCGAGATTAATAATACATGGCAAAAAGCTGCAGCTTTATTTTATTTTGTCCTCCAAGTCAAGCTCTTTAAATCCAATATTTAAGGAGGGAATATTTACTCACACGTCCTCCAGGAAGCATTTCTGGTCTTAAAGGCAAATGTACGCCGTAGCAACCGGGGCTGACACGGGCCCAGGCGGGGCGGGAACTCCTTTTAGCATCACCGTTTTATAGATAAGGAAACTGAGGCTCGGGGATTGTGCAAACGTTCCCACGTTAGTCAGCTCGTCAGCAGAAGGGCAGGGATTCACACCCACGCAGTCTGTCCCGGGGCTCACTGTCCCCTGGTGCCGCCTGGGCCGCAGCCTAGCTGTGGGGGTCGCGGCTGAGAGCCACGGGTGCAGGTGCAGGCTCTGGCCAGGCTATACGGGGTGCCCGCCCTTGCTGGGGGCGGGGCAGGGGCATGCAGGGTGGTTAAACGAGAGCGAATGCAACGAGCCAAAGCCCTGATTGAACTGGGAGCAGCTGTGGCCGTCGCCAGCGCTCGGAAAGCTGGTGGGGGCACAGGAGACGAGGAGGAGGCTCGGGGTTATCTGAGGCTCCTGGGTGTCCTGGGGGGACCTAGGAGGTGCTGGAGGGTCCCAGAGCACTGAGGTGACCAGCATGTGTTTTAGGACAGTCACTCAAGAGGAGAAGACACACTCTGAGTGTGGCCTCGATGCCAGATGCTAGAGGATGGTGGAGGCCCTTCTATTTTTTAAAAAAAAATTTTATTTCAAAATATTGCAGGGGTACAAATTTTTTTTTTTTTTTTTTGTGGATCATTTCTGTAATGCTTGAGTCAGGGTTATAAGTGTGCCCGTCATCCAGATAGTGTTCATTGTACCTGTTAGGTAGGTTTTTGTCCCTCCCCTACTCCCCCCTTCCCCCTGCTTGATTTCCACTGAGTTTTACTTCCCTCTGTGCACGTGTGCTCATCGGTTAGTTCCAATTTAATAGCGAGTACAGGTGATGTTTGTTTTTCCATTCTTTAGATACTTCACCTAGGGTAATAGTCTCCAGTTCCATTCAAATTGTTGCAAAAGGCCTTAATTCATCCTTCTTCGTGGCCGAGTAGTATTCCACAGCATACATATACCTCATTTTGTTAATCCACTCACGAATCGATGGGCACTTGGGTTGATTCCACATCTTTGCAATTGTGAATTGTGCTGCAATAAACATTTGAGCACAAGTTTGATAAAATGACTTCTTTTCCTTTGGTTAAATACCCAGTAGTGGGATTGCTAGATTGAATGGTAGATCTACTTTTAGTTCTTTGAGGAGTCTCCATACAGTTTTCCATAAAAGTTGTACCAATTTTCAGTCCCACCAATAGTATATAAGCATTCCTTTCTCTCTACATCCATGCCAGAATCTGTTTTTTTTTTTTCTTTCTTTCTTTCTTTTTTTCATAATGGATAAGACTTAAACCTAAGCCAGCATCTGTTGGTTTTGGACTTTTTAATGAAAGCCATTCTAACTGGGGTAAGGTGATAGCTCATTGTGGTTTTAATTTGCATTTCCCTGGTGATTAGTGATGTTGACCATTTTTTCATATGTTTATAGGCCCTTTTAGTGAGAAGGTAGCAAACCAGCAGTTACTGGGCACGTGCTCTATGTCAGGCGCTAAGCTAGGTCCTGCGCACAGGTCATATCCTTAAAGGTTAGCCATTACGTCCCCAGGATGTGTAGGACCCAGTTGAGGCCTAAGGAGGTCAAAGCATCCACAGCCCAACAGTGAAGGCAAATATAAAAATGGCCAGCCATAATGCGCTATAGTGATTATAACAATAGCAACTAGCATTTAATAAGCATTTTATTAATTTCCAGTCACTAGGCCATGCATTTTCCCCATAAGTCAATAGCCCTGTGGAGAAGAGATTGCTATCCTCATTCTACAGATGATGAAACTGAGGTTCAGAGAGGTTATGTAACTTTCCCAGAGTCACACAGCTAGCATTCTTAACCATCATGTTTCACTGCCTCCTCTACTCACTGTCCTGCTGCTATGACATGTGTCGCGAGGAGAGTGCAAAGGGAAGTGCTTAACCAAGTTGATGAGGTTCGAGCTGGGCTTTGATGAGGAGATGGTGTGTGCCAGGCAGAGAAGGAGGGAAAGAGTGTTCCATGAACTTGACAGCATGCAGGGACGGTCAAGGGCAGGAAGGTTCAGAATGTCTGCAGTGTGGGGAACGTGGTAGGAAATGAAGTGGGAGAGAAGATGGGTTAGAACCAGAAGGACATTGAACGCCAAGCTAAGCAGGTGTGGTTTTATCCTGCAGGCAGTGCGAGTCAGCAGGTTGATGGGTTTGGATTGGGAAGCTTTGGGAGGATGGATAGGAGTAGAGGAAGATGGCAGCCAGGTCGTTGGTTTTTATGGTCTCGATTTTGATGCACCCCCATTAATAGAGCACCCACTGCGCCAGGCCCTGTACAAACTCCCTCTCTAGTCTTTACCCTGCAAGGCAGGTTTAATTGTCCCTGCTGCCCACATGGGGAGTTGGCCGCAGGAGGGCATGAGCTGGGGGAAGGTCCCTCTGGGGAGGCTTCTCTCTCCCCTTCCAGATCAGCCTCCCCACGGCCACCCATCCTGGCCTCCTAACAGACCAAGAACTGACGGGGTCTTTGTTCCTTCACATCTGCCCCACACGGGTCCTTCCTGGACAGCTCCCACGTGCCGTTCGGGTCCTGCGCTGGGCTCTGGGAAGGAGTCCTGGGCAAGACACCCAGTGTCCTCACTGCTGAGTTCACAAAAGGAAGCAAATCACTCTGAAGCCCAGGCTTGCAGCCCCGGGGCCATCCCCACCCCCAGCTCCTGTCCTGGGCTCTCTGAACGATTACATCCAGGCACATTAGCGGCACCAGCTAAATGCTGAAGTGTGTGTTTCCTGCTCAGAGGGACTGGTTTTCGCTGACTCTGCAAGGGTTGCCCTAAGTGCTTGAAAGCGGAGAGGAGGGGCCTGGCAAGAGAGAGGACCAGCCCAAGGATGGGCTGCAGCCCACCCCCCATGGAATTCAGGGCCCCCCATATTTAAAAAGCAAGAGCTGCTGGAGAGGGTTGGGGGAGGGGCGGGGAGGTCATACTTAAATGCATTTAAAAGGCATAACAGCAGACAATCTTTGCAAGCCGCAAATGGAGAGAGGGATGGCCAGGGAGGGAGAGGGGGTCTGGTTAATGGAAGGAACAGGAATCGGAGTCGGGAGTTAGAATGGGGATTGTGGAAGAAAGCCAAAGCCCTTTTCTGCGCAGGACTAAGACATCTCAGAGGGTGCTCAGGTCTAAGGGACCAATCAAGTTCCATTCACATCCACAACACTTATTGAGAATCTACCTTGATATCAAGGTCACACAGGTGGCTGCCAGGATCACCTTGCAGTTTTGAGAGTCAAATGACATTAGCTCTGACCCCCAACGCCCCCTACAGGTCCCCAAAGTCACCTCCTGCCTCCCTCTGGGCCTTCAGGGCACAGGAGTTAGATTTCCCCTGGTCCATTCTGGCTCCTGGTGTCTTCCTGCTACAATGACTCTGCTTACGGGCTGCACACCTGCCACTTTTCCATGCTGTGTCACCCACACTGGACACATCCTGACCTCCTCTCCTCCCCCACCAACACCCCCACCCCAAGACTGCATGAGGCAGACTTTGCTGATGATGTCTTGGCAGAATTCCCAACACCTTCACACACACATCTCCACCCAAGACACCTTCCTAGGCCCAGGCACCCTCCTCTCTTCCTGTGTGGTCTGGACCCCACCTCTCTCTCCAGACTCATCTCACCCACCCACTCTCTTGCACCCTGAGATCTAGCCACTCTCATATAGTCTTCACTTTCTTGAATGTACCACACTCCTTTCTGCCTCAGGATCTTTGCACAAGAAGTTTGCTCTGTCTGCAATGTTTTCTCTGGTCCTACTCAGGTCTCAGCACGAATGTCACTCACCAGTGAAGGCTCATGGCTCTCCAAGCTAAGTAATATTTCCCATCCCCTATCCACCAGTGTATCCTATTATTTCATTATTCCTTTGCTTTGTTGCACATATCACAATTGTGTGTGTGTGTGTGTGTGTGTGTTAAATGTCTGTCTCTCCCACCAGACTGCAGGCTTCATGAGAGTAAAGACCTAATGTCTAGTGGGCAGTCAACAAACTGTGTTGAATAAATGAATGAATGAATGAATGGTGTGTATAGGATCCAGACGTAGTTTAAGAGGAGGGATCAGTATCCCTGTCATACTGAGAGAGGCGTCAGAGAGAAGGCAACACCAGAGGGGTTTTGAGGTACAAAATGGCATTCACCCAGGGTTCAGGTCGGAGAGCAGGCGCTGGCACCCTTGGGAGAGAGACCCGCCCGAGGCCACAGAACAGATGGGTGTTTGGGGGAATCACTGTGGTGTAGTCTGACCGGGAGTCACATGAAAGACAAAGGGGGTTGGGGATGAATCTGGAAAGATGGGCAGGAGATGGAGCTGGAACTCAGTAACAAGGCAACAGGGAGCCACTGGGGGTGTGAGAGGGAGAGTGGTGCCATCTGAGATGGTTTCAGAATCAGGACTCTGGCCCCACTGCTGAGAGGAAGCGGCCAGGGAGGGCAGGGCAGGGGAGAGCCATCAGACGGCCATTGTGACGGCAGGGGCGTGGGTGACTGCGTGCCTAGGGTGTGTGCACTGAGGGGAGGGTTCACCCAAGAGAAGCACAGACTTGCTGGGGGAGGTGGACCATCTGGTTTGGGCCATCCCTGTCCAGACGGAGATGTCTGCGAGGCCACAGGGTCTGTGGACCAGGAGTGCCAGGGGAGGCCCCCCAGCCAGTGGCTCCAAACTGGGATGCCAGCTTGCAGGTGGCAGGTGAAGCCAAGGGCGTGGGTGAGAGGACTCAGGAGGAAGCTCTAAGGGACGGAGCTCCCTGGCTCCCTCCAGCCCTGACAGTCACCGGCTTGGGAGCTCCGTGTGAGGGGAAGGGGCGGAGTGCAGTTCATGCTCTCGCTCCACACGCAGGAGCGGAGGGAGTCGGAGCGATGGAAGGGGCCTATTATCCTCCATCTCCCCGCATCAGGCACCACTCAGGGTGGCATCTGATCGCCGGCACTAATGAAAAGGCACGCCCGCCGCCCGGCAGCCTGTAATCAGGGGCTCGCAGGGCTGGGCCGGGCTGTCAAAGGTCTGGCTCTGTCCCCACCCCTGAAAACCTGGTAGATTTGAACCTGACATGTTTTCAGGGGCATGCGACTGGTCTGCAGTGTGGATTTTCATCCCGGATGCTGGCCTTTCAGAGGGACACAGGCCAGCAGGGTGTTCACTAGCAAAAGTCAAGAAAGGGACAAAAAAAGAACTGGGGTGCTCAACCTGGGGAAGAGAAAGCCACAAATCCCAGGAGGCTGCCCGGGGCCAGATGAGCAAATGTGACCTGGAGGTGATGATTGTGAGCTCCCTGTCGCTGTGAGTGAAGGAGATATCACTGGAGAGAATGCGAATCTTGAGGAAGGGATCACACAAGGTGACTCCTGCGGCCCCTCTGACCCTTAGAATCTAAGGGACTTTTCAATTCAGATGCAACATTTTCTCCGGTATCCATTCTCACATCTCAGTTTCCCAAGGTCCAGAAGGTCCTGCGTAGCATCCCACCTCACACACTCTCAGCTCCATTTGCCCACGTTAATGTAGCTACGAGCATTCTGGAGCCACACATACCCCTAACCCAGTCCTCCCAGCCCCTCTCTTTGCCCAAAAACTGTCCCTTCACTGCCCCAGCAGTGTGGTCTTAAGCAAGTGCCTGATACCAGGAAGATGGGAGATGACAGCCCCGATGTCAACATTATGCAAATGACAATTGGTCACTCTCTGACTTATTTATGTGCCTCTCCAGGTGCCCTGGCCATGGCTTTCTGCCCAGTGTGGTTGGTAACCCCCTAGGAAGATTGCTCGGCCATGACCGCGTGACTTTAAGCCACAGAGGAGAATTCGAGAGTTCTTTGAGCTCCAGCTCCCCCCATGAGGGGGTCATCGTAGCGTTCCCCTGCATGGCTAGGCAGAGCGGCTCTGGAAGCTGCTTCAGGCCCTGTGTTGCTCGTGGGGCCGACCTGACAGACCTCTCACCTCCTGTCCCCTCCCTGTGGCCACTGATGCACTCGACTCCATGGGACGTGCTCCGAGAAGACATATGAGCACTGGGTCACCCAGCCAGGACCCAAGGCTGCAGTAGGCAGGCAGATGGGTGGATGCTCTTCTGACTCACACCCCTCACCGGCTGTCTAGGATTTGTCTCCCCCGGTGGCTGCCCAAGGGCTAAGCCGTGCAACCTGGAAGTGCAGGGGAATTGCTACCTCAATCGGGCAAAAGCTGACCAGTAGGAGAAGGGAGCCAGTAGAAAAATTCTTCTGCCTTCCTCCCTTGGGCAGACTCTTTGAAGATATAACACTGTCATCCAGCCCCTCTGAAGATCTTTTATGAAGCTGTTATGAGCTGCACAAAACTGGTCAACTCAGCCCCATACTCCCTTAGGCTTGCAGAACTTCTTCCCTGCCTCACTGTCCTTTCCTACTTCCTCGGAATAGCCTTCCCCAGCAATGCTAACACAGCCGGCCCCCCGGAATCTGTGGGTTCCCCTTCCCGGATTCAACCAACCATGGATTGTAAATACTTGGAAAAAAATTAAAAATAACAATACAATATAGTACAAATTTTAAAATACAGTATAACAACTATTTGCATAGCATTTACATCGTATTAGGTATTATAAATATTCTAGAGATGATTTAAAGTATACAGGAATATGTGTGCATGTTATATGCAAATACAACACCATTTTATAAAAGGGACTTGAGCATCTTCTGATTTTGGGATTCCCCAGGGTCCCAGAACCAATTCTCCACCAATACCGAGGGATGACTGTACATAAATTTTTGCCTATGGTTCTGTGTTTCTTGGGAATTTGAGTTAATGGATTACAATGTGACCAGTGAGTTCTTCATCCCTAGAAGGATGAAATTCTAGAACTGTGAGGAGCCCAGCTTCATCTCACTGAATTTCCCTTGCAAGGCCCACATGGAGTCTTCTCGGGTCCAACTTGAGTGACTAACGAGACTATCATGGGCCACCCTCAGCCCCAGGCTGCGCAGAGGGGTATAGGACAGGGACACTGCTTACCAGCAGGGCAGCATCAGGGTTCCTAAACTGCAGGGGTCCTGGAAGTGGAGTGAGTTTGTTTGTTATACCACGATTTTACATGAGGTTGAACCCTGCCTCGTTCAACTTCCACTAGTGGTTCTTCCAATATGTGTCTGAATTGCAGAGTGGGGCCCTACAAGCTACATTTCCTGGACTCCTTTGCAGCTGGGGTTGCAAACGTGATTAAGTTCTGCCACCCAAACGCTGCCATGCAAGCTTTGGAAGGGAGAAGAGGAGCATCCCGGGGAGAGGAAATGCATCAGCTGCCCCTTCTGCAGCCAAACCCGGTCACAGGTGTCTCCGAGGCAGCTGCAATACAGTTCCCAGAGGTGGATCCCTCGCTTCCTAGCTGTTGAAAGGCGGGGCTCAGGCATCCATTCAGCCAGTCTGAGTGGCAGAGAGCGGCGGTGGGGGCCTCTCAGTTTGGCAGGCACCTTCCCACTCTACAGCTTCCTAATCTGAGCAGTGGCAGCAGCTCCCTTGGTGGCCCAGTTCTGTGTGTGGTTTTGGGAGATGATCCTGAAATTTCAACTTAGGATCCATATCTTCAATGCTTGCAATGATTCTGCAAGCAATGTAATACTCAGTAAGACCCTTGGTGATTTTGCACCTGAACCCCAACCAATCCGGATGGAAACATCTCTCCCAACTCCCTTATTTCAACATGGCAAAACCAAGATCCAGAGAAAGCCAGGGACTTAGCCAGGATCCCCTGAGAGCTGCTGTGTCCCAGGCCCTCCGATTCCAAGCCCGTGCTCCTTCCCTCCACCTCCAGCAACAGAGAGAAGGTAGAAGCCAGGGAATGTTGCAGCAAGAACCCAGGAGTCCTGATTTAGGTCCCACAATGCTTCTGTTGGTCTGGAGGCATCTTTTCTTAATTTAGAAAAAGTTGTGTAAGTTGCCACAGAGTGTTCCAAGGAAGATGTTAGGCCTGAAGCCATTTTCTCCTCACTGTAACCCCTGCCCTCCCCCAGTTTACCTGCCTGAAAAGCCCCACAGTTGGCTGGACCAAAAATAGGACATTGGCTGGGCACAGTGGCTCACACCTGTGATCCTAGCGCTCTGGGAGGCTGAGGCAGGAGGATTGCTTGAGTCAGGAGACCAGCCTGAGCAAGAGTAAGACCCCATTTTTACCATAAATACAGAAAAATTAGCCGGTCACAATGGCTCACACCTGTAGTCCCAGATACTTGGGAGGCTGAGGCAGGAGGATCACTTGAGCCCAGGAGCACTCTACCCTGGGAAACAGAGCAACACTTTGTCTCAAAAAAATTAAATTAATTAATAAAATAATATTGTAACTAGTACACATAAATTATTATATATCATAGGTAAAATATATACTGAGATATATATTACATGTTATATGTGTGTGTATATATTGAATATATATACACACATATATATGTGTGTATATATTGAAAAGTCCTAATTTTATGACAAAGGGCAGTTATATAAGTTGAAGAAATTTGGCTTTATGAAAAACTGATTTTAAAAACTATACCAGCTATGGCAGGTAACTTTAATCCTGAATTATCTTCTTCAAAATTCAAAAACACATTTTATCTTATGCCAACTGTCTCCTTTTTTAAGTTTTCATGCTAGCCCTGGTTTATGATATGTCTTTTTTTTTTCTTGCATTCTCCTTTACATTATTTTTGCAAGGCTTGGCAAAATGCTAGTGTAGTGGCTTTTCCATCGATTATCATGATGTTAAAAGCACATTTTTCTGGCTCTGGTCTAAGGAACTCTGCATTAAACAAATCTCTTCTCTCCCATAAATTTTGAAAATTTCGAGTACAACAGTTTAGCTCCACTATTACAAACCATGGAAAGCAAAGCCGCAATTGCTAACGCCTTCCTGTCCACTCACACGTGAGACTGCGAACTGACCCAACCCTCCTTCCGCACATCTCAGTGACATCTGTCCCTCTGGAACTTCCAGGGCTGAGGCCAAGTTTGGCCTTCAGGGCCTGCAGAGAGCAGGACGCCCTCAAGCCTTCCGGAGCCTGCCCCCAACTCGCTTTTGAAAACCCACCTCTTGCTTCCTCTCATACCTCACTTCAGCCCAATGCGCCTTCCCTCGATGTCCCCAAACCGCACCTCCACTCACTCTGTTCCCTCCTCCTAGAGCGCAACCTTTGACATCCCCACATGCTCAAATCCTCCAAGGTGAGCTACAATAATAAAAACAGCCAATTTAAGCATTCACTGTGTGCCTAAGTGTATCTTCTGGGATTTTAAGGTAGTAACCCCTTACTGGATGACTTCCATATGGTAAGTCCTTTGCGTCCATTTCCATTTCATCCGCACAACCATCCTATGAGGCTCACCTCGGGAAAACGAGGAGAGAGTTAAGTAACTTGCCTGAGGTCCCCCGGCTGGGGAGGTGTGAAGCCACCTTCGAGCCAGGCAGTTCGTTATCAGAATCACACTCCTCACTGCAACACTATACAGGGTTCTGGGCAGGTGATAGGCACATCGTAAATAACCGTCATCTTGGAGAAAGGCTATAAACGCCTCAAAAAGCTAAGCATAGAATTACCATGTGGCCCAGCAATTCCACTCCTGGGTATACAGCCAAGAGAAATGAAAGAGTACGTCCACACAGAAACGCGCACACTGGTGTTCACGCAGAGTTATTTGCAACAGCCAGAAGGTGGAAACCACACAACTGCCCACCCACAGATGACTGGATAAGCAAATGGGACGATATACACACAACGGAATATTATCCAGCCACAAAAAGGAATTGGGTACGATACATGCCACAACACGACTGAACCTCGGAAACATCCGACGGTGACCTGTCACCACAGGATGGTGACATCAGGGAGGCTGTGCATATGTGGGGCAGGGGTATGTGGGAAATCTCTGTACCTTTCCCTTAATTTTGCTATGAATCCAAAACTGCTCTAAAAATAAAGTGGTTTTTTTGTAAGTCACTTTATTATTAATAGTTTGCTAGGGCTGCCATAACAAAGTACCATAGACTGGGCGGTTTAAATAAGAAATTCATTTCCTCCCATTGTGAAGACTGGAGTCCAACCAAATCAAGGTGTGGGTGGGGCTGGTTCTCCCGAGGTCTCTCTCCTTGGCTGGCAGACGGCCGTCCTGTCCCTGTGTCCTCACGTGGTCTTCCCTCTGTGTGCGCCTGCGTCCCAACCTCCTCTTCTTAAAAAGACACCAGTCATGGCGGATTAGGGCCCACCCTGATCACCCCCATTGGAATTAATTACCTCTGTGCAGATACTCTTTCCAAGTACAAATTCTGAGGTGCTGGGATTAGGACTTCAACATAAGGATTCGGGGGAACACAGTTCAGCCCACTACATTTCTTTATATGAAACGTCCAGAAGAGGCCAATCCACAGAGATAAAGCGATTGCTTATAACCAGGGAAGGGGGAGGGGGGGAATGAGGAGTGAGTATTTATGGGGTACAGGGTTTCCTTTTGGGGTGACAAAAAACACTCTGAAACTAGAGAGAGCTATCGGGTGTATGGTGTTGTGAACTATAAATTGCAAAGGGTTAATTGGATGCCATGTGAACTTCACCTCAATTTAAAAAAAGGTTTAAAAAAAGTGGGGAGGGCTATAAACGTGGGCCTCTCTCAAGATGCCCCTGCCCCCACGGCCACCCTCCAGCCAGGCCGCAAGGTCCCTGTGGGGAGATGGGGGGACTCTGAGGGATGATGTGAGATAGAGTCAAGTTTGCCAAAGAGAGAAGGAAGAAAAATGGCCCCAGTTTCAGGAGGATGGAAATGAAACCAAAGCTCCAAGCAGGATATCAGTCCAAAGAGCCGACTGCTGCGCGTCTGAGACCGGCCAGGTGTGAAGTTTATTCCCGAGTTCCAGGCCCCGCGCCAGCGCTCACTGCGGACGCGCTGTAAATGCCTTGGCCGGTCCCAAGCTCGGGCCTCGCCATTGTTCTCTAAAAGGAAAACTGTTTCCCAGAGTTAGCCTGAGGCTGCGGAGTCAGGAAGACGGACAACTGCCCTGGGGAACACACAGACTGTATCGGGCCTTCCTGGGGCGGCCTGGGCCCTGCCTCCCCCGGCCCCAGGTGGGCTCCATGTGGCCCCGGGTTCCTCAACCCCAGCACTTCCCACAGTGCATTGAAGGTGTTTGCTTTTTCACCTGCCCCCCACTCGGGACTGGGAGGCCCTGGGGAGCAGGGACAATGTCTCATTCTATCTCAGGCCCCCAGTGACCAGAACAGGGCCTGAAACAGAAGAAATGCTCAACTGAAGTTGGTGGAAGGAAGGAAGAAAAGAATGAAGGCATTTGATAGGAAGCCGATGGCATCCCAGGCCTAATTCCCAGGGGACCAGGGGACCCGACTCCCCTCCTCTAAGGGTCACTAAAGCCAGGATGCGCTGGGAGCCTTCAGGAGGCAGGAGGGCTGAAAAGGCTTGTTCTCAATGTCATTTTGCTGCCTCCAAGTTCATGAACTTGGTTTGCTTCATCATATACTCTGTTCCCCTCCTCCAGCACACACGCCCTCCAGTGGCCATGCACTTGCCTAAGCCTCCAAAATTTCTCCTCAGATGGAGAACTCTTGCCCAGCGATGACCCCCTCACTATGTGTCCCAGAGGCAGAGAGGCAGAATCTGCGGGTCCCTGGTAGGACCTTGACTCACTCCTTAACTGTCCAAGCCTCAATTCCAGACGTTCCTGGGAATCCTTCCACTTGCTCCAAGCTGCTTCCTCTGCATCTGCCCTCCTACCCGTCTTGTGGGCATCTCCACCTTCTGGGCATCTCCACCTCCTGGGCATCTCCACCTCCTGGGCATCTCCACCCAGAGCTCCCCCCGGGGACCTGGACACAGGAGATTAGCACATCCCCCACCTCAGGAGGTGCAAAGCTGCTCCTGATCCTGTATTCCCAGCCACACCCCTCAGGCTACCCAGGTCCCAGGGTCACCTGCAGTGGTTCCCTCTCCCATCCGCATAATCAATCAGTCACTGTATCCAGCTCATCATAACTCCTCTCCATCTCTTCCCATGTTCAACCCACCACCATAATAGGTCTTCCAACCCCAAATCTTGCTCCCCTCCAGCCTACCACACCATAGCCAGAGGGGGTTCCATTGTCCATGGGATGTAACATGGTGCCGCCTCTGTGGAAAACAGTTTGATGGACGCGAAACATGGAATTACCATATTACCCAGTCATTCCACTGCTAGGTATATATGCAAAAGAACTGAAAATAGAAACCCAAACAGATACTTGTATGCCAACATTCATTGCAGCATTATTCACAATAGCCAAAAGGGGAAAACAACCCAAGTGTCCATGAATAAATAAATGGATAAACAAAATCTGATACATATATAATGTGTTACATATGTGTGTGTTTATATATACAATGTGATATATAATGGAATATTATTCAGCCATAAGAAGGAATACAGTACAATGGTGTATACATACAATGGAATATTACTCAGCCATAAAAAAGACAAATATTGTGTGAATCCACTCACATGAAATAGCTAGAATAGGCAAATTCATAGAGACGGAAAGTAGATTAGAGGTTACCAGGGGCTGAGGGCAGGGGCAATGGGGAGTCATTGCTTAAGGGTACAGAGTTTCTGTTTGGGGGTGATAAAAATATTTGGAAAAGAGATAGTGGCAATGTTTGTACAACATTGGGAATGTAATTAGTGCCACTGAATTGTACACTGAAAAAATGGCCTCAGTGGCAAATTTTATGTCATATATGTTTTACCACAATTTCAATTAAATTTGGGAACAGGGAGGAAGAGGAGAACTACAGAAACCCAAACAGGTGTCTGTGGGCTGACTGGAAAATGTGTTGGGATTCTTGATTTGTTTCATTGTTAAACTGCTCATGCTGTGTCACATGTTCATAGACTATAAATAACATTAGTGATTACAGAATATCAATTTCTGTCTTTAAAGCATTAAAGACTTTTTTTCCAAGTCAGAAGAAGGGGGAGGAAGAGGGGAGGGGGGAAGGGAAATGAGGTTCCAGTGGAGAAAACTAGGGAAGAATTTTAACCAAAACCTTGAGCATCAGTATTTGCCTATACTCAGCCTTTGACTGTCATCTTTGTTAGGCACTTGGAGATTCTACCCGTGATACTGCAAGTGTATGCCCCGCATCTGAACTTCAGCCTCAGGACAAGTTGTAGTAAATGCCTGCCCCGTGGAAAGCAGCATTGCGGAAAATAAGCACTATAGGGGTGCTTAGTACAGCAGGAGTTGAAATTCAGAATTCAAGGAGCCAGGGCAGGTGGTTTCTCCTCCCTCCCAGCATTGGGACCCTTTCTAACTGTTCTGGCCAGAACTTTACCCGTGATCCTCCGGAGTGTACCGAAATGCAACGCAAACAGAGGAATCTGTCACCCCCAAGTAGCCAAGTAGTGAGAAAGTTTAAATTTAGAGGATGCAGCACAAGAGTTAAAAATAAGCTGAGCAATGGCAACACTTGGAACAATGAGGCCGTTCGCAGTGGTCACAGGATTCTGCTGCTGCAACCGGCAAAGAGGGAACCGATATTGGGATCGCTGATACTTTCTGTTGCTTTGTATACAGAATTATAACATTTCAGCAATCATTATTCCCATGTTATTCATCCATAATGGTAGCAAAGTAATAATAAGGAAGGAAAAAAGGTAAAGGGGGAGGGAGAAAGAGAAAGAAAAAACAAGAAGTATAGATGGGAAAAATTACAAACAAGCTCCTTTTTATCGGGAGATAAAATACGGAAAAGGACACTTGGGCAAGCGGGGGCTGTTGAATGTGAAGTGCTGACCAGAGGAGTCTGTGTTTGGGAGGATGGGAAAGTCCCAGGGAGGCTAGAAAAAAAAGTGATTGGTAAATGCAGGAGATTATCTGCAGATCAGTCAGATCTTGGTAGGGAGAAGATAGAACAAGGAAGGAAAACGAGCAGAACTGTGGAATGGTCACATTTTTTAATCTCAAGAGGGAAGCCCACTTGGGAGAGACAAAAATCTCCGTCAAAGCCACCTACTAATATCCCATCTCCCAGTTCTAGAGTGAGGAAGAAGAGGGTTATCAGATAAAATTGCCATGCAGTTCAGTCAACTGAGTGGAATGGGAGTGCTGTCCGGCTCTGACGGGTCTCCCTTGGTAGAGAGCTTCCTTGTGGGGCGAGCCTGTGGGTCTGTCCAAGAGGTTCAGCACCTCGGAGAGCAACAGCGCCTGTGGCCCACAGCTTCCCAGAGCTCCTGGGTGGGCGGGAGGGTCGGCCCCTGAGAACTAACCAGGATTTGCATAATGGTCAATAATGTCACTGTGGCTCAGTCCCCTGCCTGGAACCCTCCAGGCACCTGTCATTCAAGTGTGCAGCCAAAATGAAGAACTTTGACGGCAGCAAAGGCTGATGTTGGCATGAAAAATGACAAAATATTCATCAGCTTGCAATTACCATTTCAGCAGAGATGTTTGTTGTTCTCCAACGCGAGGTCCTGCTGGGCAGTGGTCAGACAGATGTACAGTTTCACCGGGTGACGGCATGCAAAGGAGCCATCAGGGCAGCCCGCTCAAGTTCGCTCCCTTCCACTGTCATCTGATCCTCGCTAGCCCTCGTGAGGCCTCAAGGGCTGGGATTCTCAGTCCCAATTTACAGAATAAGAAAATAGAACTCTGAGAAGGAAGTTGCTTGGCCAAGGTCACTGCGGTAAGAATCCACAGAGCTCTCAGCCTTGAATCTGGGACTGTGGGCTCCTGGTCCTGCCTGCCTCTTTCCTCTACATGTGTATTTATTCGTTCCAACATATATGCCAGGCACTGTGCTAGAACTATTCCAAAGTGTCCTAAAGAGAAGTGGTTAGATATCACCTGGGAGAAAGGGCGTGGTCAAAGGGTGGCATCATGTTAGAAGGAGCAGAGACTTTGCATTCAAGGTCCAGATCTGCTTCTTCCTATCTGTGTGAACTTGGGCAAGACAATTTATCTCACTGAGCCTCGGTTTCCTCATCTGTAAGATGGGTACAATATGCATATTTACCCTCAGGCTTGTTTTAAGGGTTAAATAATGGTCTCTCTATATAAACTTTCTGGTAAAGTGCCTGACACATACCTGGCACTCAATGCAAATTGTTTGAATTAAATAATTTTTTAGAAAAGCTTCATGAGGGAGAGAACTTTTGCTGAGCTTGGTGGTGGTGGTGAAGAGTAATCATTTTGTTTACGTGCAGTCTCAAATGAAGAACTCCAAAACTCAATGCCTTTAAAGAAGAATTATCTTTCCCTAAACCCCAGATAGCTCTGGGGAGGAACCTGTGGTCTATTGAACAGTGCAGCTCGCCACCCCCTGCCAAGACCATAGAACAACCATGGTTTAGCTAATGACAAAGGAAGGAATATCTCTCCGAAGGAAGACAGACTGACTAATGGATGCTCTCCAGGGGGCACTTCTGCCCCCAAAGTCTGTGCTTCCACCTGTAGTACAGGTACCAGGACTCTGTCTAACATTTATGCTTTGGCCCAAGAACAAAGAGACTTAGGATCTAGTGGCAGCTCCATCACATGGAGGGGGGTGTGTGACAGGCCAGGCAACTAAGACTCACTCAGTTTCTTCATTTTAAAGTAGTGATGACAACATTGTTATTACCCAAGAGCAGTTGGTCTGCCTTAACTGTGATTCCCCTGAGGTGAATTTATCCAACAGGGGCGTGCTAAGCACCTGGGTAGTTACTGTTCTCTTGCAGGTGCTGAGACGCTGACGGTTAACCAGTGCCTGGATTCTGCCCTCCAGAAGGTGCCGTATAGTGGACGAGGTTGTGTGTAGTGGATTGTATCATTGCTCCAAATATTCACTGCCCCTCCTTGAAAGAGGAGCATGGCTTGAGCAAACGGACTCACTTTTCCAATAAAATACTCGCAAAGGTGATGGTGTCTCTTTTGAGAAGAAGCTGTAAAAGTTATTACGTGGTTTCCCTGTGTTTCTTTTCCCTCTTCCCCAGGTCATTTTTTTAAATAAATTTTCTGGACCATCTGGGCAGCCACCTTGTTTCAGTGTCCATGGTGTCCTCTGACCTGGTTGGCCTTGTTAAGTGACCAACTAAAGTGACAGCATTTAGCTTTTAATGCTGAGGGCTAGAGACGTATTGGTGAGGATTAGTGAGCTCTGCAGGTTCCAAGAAGCACTGCTTTAGACCGAATCAAAGCATAGAGCCATGACGTCAGAATGAAGAAAGAGGCAGGAAGTGCAGCTGAAACCATTCATGAGGGTTAGATGTTGAAGGCCCTAAAAACCAGACTGGGGTCACAGTTTTCCACTGTCCAGCATCAGACAAAACAATCTCTATCCTTCAGAAGAAAAAAAAAGGAACAAGAAAAAACTCTGTCACCCACAAGCAACAATGCATAAGTCAGAGAAAGGCTAGATTTGGCTGCAGCAACAAGAAACGGGGTTCATTTCTCCCCCACACTGCATGTCCGCTGCAAGTTAGCTGTGTCCCTGCTCCATGCTCTCTCTTCCCCAGGTCACAGGCTGGTGGGGCAGCCTCTGTCTGGGACACTGTCGGTCACAATGGCAAAGACAAGAGAGATGACCGAGGCTGGCTCCTATGGTGTCTGCTTGGAAGGGGAACACAGCCCTTCTCTCCACATTTCATTGGCCGGAGGAAGTCATGTGACCAAGAGCAATTAAAAAGAGGGAGAAACAGTCAATATAAGTGAGTTAAGATGTAGCCTACCGTGCAACGGGAGCCAGAATTTGGGGACGTGCTCACAGTCTGCACTGCACGCAGTCATCAAAACGCACACAGGATCTACTCTTCGTCCCCAGAGGCGGAAGAGTCGAGTCCGCAACCCGACGTGGGCTGGACCGAGCCCTGGCTGCGGGAGCAGCTTCCCTCCTAAGGTCTCTTCGTAATAAACAAACAATAAACATTCCACTGAAATCTTTAAACGGATAGAGGAGTTTAATTATAATAATTTGATTTTCAGAAGCAAAAGCTGCTTTTATACAATTACAGTGAGGCAACTTTTAATTAACTTTGGAAACTTTCTTTTGCTTGGGAAATCTAATTAAGAATACTTATGGAAATATTAACATAACACAAGATTCAGGAGGCGGGTAGAAATCACATTGGGAAGGTATGGAAAAGAGACATAGAAAGGTATCTTTGGGGAGTTAGGGCCATTCAACAGCTCCTGTCTCTCCTTGAGCTCCTGGGACATCAAGGACAGGTTTTTGTTTTGTTTTTTTGAGACAGAGTCTCACCCTGTTGCCCAGGCTAGAGTGCCATGGTGTCAGCCTAGCTCACAGCAACCTCAAACTCCTGGGCTCAAGCAATCCTCCTGCCTCAGCCTCCCAAGTAGCTGGGACTACAGGCATGAGCCACCATGCCTGGCTAATTTTTTCTATATATTTTTAGTTGTCTGGTTAATTTCTTTCTATATTTTAGTAGAGACGGGGTCTCGCTCTTGCTCAGGCTGGTCTCGAACTCCTGAGCTCGAGCGATCCTCCCGTCTCGGCCTCCCAGAGTGCTAGGATTACAGGCGTGTGCCACGACGCTCAGCCCAAGGACAGGTTTTGCCAACAGTAGCTCGGTGGGATTCCTCGAAGCAGTGGGGTCTGATGAGAGCTCTGCCTTTCCTGTCTTCTCCTTTTGAGACTCCCCCATGTCTGATGTAGGGAATGTGGATGGGGAGGTATTTAGAGTGAGGGTCAGAGGAAACTTCAGAAAGTGCAATGACCCCATAAATTAGCCTTTCCTGGAAGGGGACAGCAGGAGAGTGTCTGCTTACTTCGCAACAGATCCACCCTACCGCGTGCCCCAGGGGATAAGAGTACCCACCGTCCCAATCACAGTGATTCTCAGAGTGGTCCACGGTCCAGCAGCATTGCCTGGGAGCTTGTTAGACATGCAGCACGGATCCTTGGCCCCGCCCTAGGTCCACCGAATCTGAACATGGTGCCCAGGAGGTGAGTACACACACTGAAGTCATCTCCGGGTGTGATCTGCCAATGACCTGCTTTGGAATTCCTGGGAGTCGGTTTAGAAAGTAGATCCCCAGGCCCTGCCCCAAACCTAGCGGAACAGAATCCCTGGAGTGGAGGCTCAGGAACCCCCATTTCAAACAAGCTCCCCCAGGAGAGTCTGGCATGCACTAGAGCTTGGGAACCACTGGCATATTCTAAAGAACCCTGTGCTTGAGGTCAGGAACCCCGCCCTCCACCTACTGCCTGGGGAGCCCCCTCAACCTCTTCTCGGCCTCAATTTCCTCCTCTGTGAAATGAGGAGGGCAGTGCCTTCAGTTTGCTGAGCGTCAGCTGAGGACGTGGATGGGAACCACTGTGTAAATGACAACTGGTTGTGTAAATCTGAGCGTTCTTTGCTAAAGGTGACATCATCATGCTAGGCTGGTTCCACTGAAATCAGAGAGCCAGCTGGAGGTGAGCAGGCCAAGACTCTAACCTGGATCCACCACTGACTCCCTGCAATGCCTTGGGCATCTGAGACCCCCATCTCTGGCCTCAGTTTCTTAACACTCTCAACAACCAAGCAGAAAGTTGCAAAATGTGCAAGATCATCAGAGACCTAGGTAATCTTTGAGACCTCCTAGGGGCCTGGAATCTGTCCTTGCAGAGAAGTGCCCTCTGGGTGAAAATCACCTTCCCAGGTAAAAGCAGGCGTAGGCAGAGGGGTCTTCCACAAAGGTGGCTCCAAATCTGGGGCTTTAGGAAAGAGGGGATCCTGTCCTCTCCACGGTACTGACATGTGTTCACAAACCCATCCCCATGTTTTCAGAGTTTAGAAGAAACTCTACAAACCAAACAAAAAAGTGGCCAGGCACAGTGTCTGTAATCCTAGCACTCTGGGAGACCGAGGCGGGAGAATCACTTAAGCTCAGGAGTTTGAGACCAGCCTGAGTGAGAGCTAGACCCCGTCTCTACCAAAAAAAGAAAAAATTAGTCGGGCGTAGTGGCACATGCTTGTAGGCTACTCTGGGAGGCTGAGGCAGGAGGATTGCTTGAGCCCAAGAGTTTGAGGCTACAGTGAGCTATGATGACGCCGCTGCACTCTACCCAGGGCAACAGAATGAGGCAATGTCTCAAAAAATAAAAATAAAAACGAAACAAAAAAGAAAAGAAACAAACAAAACTGATTCTCAAGTGGCTCTGATTCCCCAGCCCACCTGCCCTTGCCCTGCCCACCAGGGGTTCTAAATATAACCAGCTGACCCAGATTCCTGAGCCAGGGGCCTCCCTCCAGGGCTGAGCAGGGCTGAGCAGTCGGGAGGAACTTTAATGCTACACTGACCCCCTGTGGAAGTCAGAGGCAGCAGCCGCTGCTCCCACCTCGGGTGACCCCCACCTCCACCCCAGCCTCCCACTTGGGCTTCTACAGCAGCCCTGGCCTGCTGGGGGGTCCCTCCATCAGCTGCCACCTCTGAGGCAGAGACCACTGGGCAAATCTGACTGCATCCTGGGGAACCCCTGCCAAGGTCAGACGGAGGACAAAGGAAGGTGGCATGTCCACTGGTCTAGCACACCATGGAGGGCGCTCTCCCCAGCCTGGGGGATGGTGGATCAGGGAAGCCTCCCTGGAGGAGGTGGTATCTAAGTCACAACCTGAAAGATGAGGCGCATCAGCTGGGTGAAGGGAGGAGGAAGAGGGAGCCAAGTGGAGGGCATGGCACCGGGCGGTGAGCGGGGGAGGAGCCAAGCTGCAGGGCCCCAGAAGAGTGGCCTGGCTGCAGCAGGGAAGGTGGGGAGGCTCTGGGGAGGCCGGCGGGGCCTGCAGGTGCAGAAATCCTGCGATGGGAGTGGGCTCTGAAGCCATGCGCAATGCAGGTGGGGCCTTCGCTGATGCTCACACGTAGATGGCTCAAAGTCCTCTGATGACAGCTGCCTTTTGTCATTTCCCTGAAAGTCACTAATAAAAGCCAAGAAGCCACAAACAGAAAAGAAGAGATAGGAAAGAACTCTTCTTTCCCGTTTCATTGGGCTGGGACTTTAGGATCTCCCCCAGTGGAAAGTGGGTGTGGTCAACAATCCCGCCACAGCTTCACCCTGGCATCGGCCTCCAAGCGCCTGGCAGAGAGGTGAGCCACGCGATTCTACCCTCTGCCCTCCAACAGCTGAGGGCACAGGGAGAGGCAGTTGGCAGCCACAAGCTACCAGGTGGGCCCCCACACTCCAAGAATCACCCCTCTTTCCTGTCGCCCTCCCAAGAGCCTTCCCTGCAGCCAGGCCACTCGGTGGGCTGTAATGGCACACGGGCTTAGAGTCAGGAGGGCCTCCAATCCCATTCCTAGCTCCGGGACTCTGAGCAAGTGACTTCTCCTCTCTGAGCCTCAGTTTCTTCTTCTATAAAATGGGGGTGTTGGCCACAGTCTACGTTTTATTTTCCTGGATCTCCCGGGGAGATCAAATGAGCCTCTAGACAAGACAAAGGGGTTTAGGGCAGCAGTTTCTGAAAACCAGACTAACTGCCCCAGAATCCCTGTGGATGCACATCAAAATACAGATTCCCGGGGCCCCATCCCAGAGAAGACTGGTTCATTGGAAATGGAGTGGGGCCCAGAAATTTGTATTTTGGAAAAAAACTAAAACCCCCTTCGAGTGCTTCTGGTAGGCAGCCAGACACGGGGGACGACTACTTTATACACCAACATGGTGCGGTCTCTCGGCCTGAAGGACGAGGAGCCTCATGTCAAAGACAGAAAGTGTGGTCAGTCCCCAGGGAGCAGCTCGGCCCGGCCAAGTTACTTTCCTACTCTGAGCCTTGGTTTCCCCACCGAGACAGCGGAGGGTCCCACCTCGCTTTCAGGTCTGATAGATCAAGGATGTGAAGTGCTCAGCACATAAAAGGTCTTCAGTAAATGGTAGTTATCATTTTTAGATTAGTTAATTACAGACTACAGGTGACCATTGAACAACACGGGTTTGAACTGTACATGTCCACTTAGGTGCAGATTTTTTCAATAAACATATTGGAAAATTTTTTAGATATTTGCAACAATTTGAAACAACAAGAAGATGAACTGCATAACTTGGAAATACTGAAAAACTAAGAAAAAAGTATGTCATGAATGCATAAAATATATATAGATATACAGTCTATTTGTGTGTTGACTGTTTATGTCATTGGTGAGGTTTCCAATGGCTCTGAATAGTTAAGTTTTGGAGGAGTCAAAAGTTATACTCAGATTTTTGACTGTGTGGGGTCAGCACCCCTAACCCCCACATTGTTCGAGAGTCAACTATATTAGCAATCATTCAGCTGACTTAGATCCTAGAAGTCATTGTTTTTCTTTGTCTAAAATTTTTCTGCAGTTTTTTTTCCATTCCAAAAGTAATACTTGTTCATTGTAAAAATTCGAACCGTCTAGAAGTATTAAATCCCACTACTCATAGGGCATAGTCTTGCAGACATTTCTCTGTAAACAGAAATAAACATATAGCTGTCATTTCATACACACACACACATACACACACAAAATGGCATCCTACATTACAAGTTGTGATAAACTTTTTTTCCACTTAATAATCTATCGCGAACATCCATCTATGTCTCAGGCATTGACATAAGGGTTAAAAAGTATTCCATCAAACAGGTGTACCATTTAAACAAGCCCCTTCTGATGGATATTTAAGTGGTGTCTGATTTTTCCTTCTCATAAACAAAGTTGCAATGCCCATCTTTGGACATTCATCCTTGCACCTTTGAGTAAGGATTCCTGGGGAGCCACCGTGTACCTGGTGTATTTATGTCATTTAAATCTCACCACATCTCTGCCAGCCTTGACAGATGAAGAAACAAGCTCAGAGTCTTAAGCCATGTGCCTCTGTTCACATAGCTGGTCAGTGGCAGGGCCACAGTAAAGCTTATGATTGATTATGCTGGTGGCCCCAAGCTTTGCTTCCTCCCTGCAGCCCTACTCTTTGTTAGACTCTCTTGTACAGACTCTGGGTGTGGCCATATCACTTACTTTAGCCAAGGAGACAGCAGCAAACCAGATGCAAGCAGAAGTGTGAAAAAGCATTTGCATGTTTCTGCTCCCTCCTTCAAAGCCCTGTTCAGCCAGGAAAACAAGCCCAGACTAGTCTGCCAGAGAATAAGAAAACACACGGAGCATCTCATCCAAGGCCATCCTGGAGCAGCAGCCCCCAGCCACTTGCCAGCTGATCTGAGACACATGAACAAGTCCAGCCAAGATTAGCCAACCCATCCTAGATCAATGGAACAGCACAGGTGACCTGGAGACTCTTGAAACATAATAAATAGTTCTTCTATTAAGCCACTAAGCTTTGGTATGATTTGTTATACAGCAATAGCTAACTGATACAAAACCAAATTGACTCACAATCCCTGTTATCTCCAAGACCCCACTGCTTTTGTTAGGGATCAAAGCCCCATACATAATCCACAAGTAACAGACCCTGTGCTGACAGACCTAGAGGTTCAAGACTAAATAAGATGTGGCCCTGCCACTGTGGAACTGACCATCCAGAGAGAAAGAACCTAAACAAATGATTACGGTTCACAGACAGGAACCTGGGGCTCAGGAGAGGCCTCTGAGCAATAATGATCACACAGCACTTTAGTGACCAAGAGAAACCCAGGCCTCCTGACCTCAAATCCAAGTTCTTGGGGCCATTCAAGCCTTCAAGCATCTTTGAACACCACTATGAGTCACGTGCCCAGGTCCTACCCTCAAGACAGAGCCCCCAGAGACAGCTTGTTCCCAATTTAGTGAGTCTGGTAGAAGAGCTCCAGTTTCCGTCGAAGGGCATTAACTGCAAATTTATATTTGAGGCCCTGTGTGCAGTTTTTTATGCATCCTTAAATACCAAAACATAATTACCAATGTCAATACATAATGTTTATTTCTTTCAGAACCGACATTTTAATTTTCCCGAGCAGGCGGGAAAAATGATATGCATAAAAATAATGACAAATATTAAAAGTCTCCCAAATAAGGGACCTAGATCACCCGCATAATCCTAAATTTAAATGCACTCATGATCGCAGCCACATTAAAGGTCTGATAAGCCAAATTAGGTTCCATGTAAGCATAATTAATCTTCTTTTTCAATGAAGATATTACAAGGGCATTAATTTGAATCCCAAAGGCCTTTGGGAAATTGAATTATATAGATAAAGCAAATATTTGACCTTTTGCAGATAATTACTATTTTAAAAAATTCACAATGCAAATGAACACCAAGTAAACCTTGGGTGTTACCCAGCCCTGTGGAAATAAAATTCTCTATAACTATTCAGCAACAGAAGAGACAGGTATTCTACTCTATTCAGCCTCCCAGCTTTTTATTTCAAATTTGGAAGCATAAAACTCCAGCCAGGGGGTCCTGGTGTTTATTAACAAATAATTGAATGGAAATTGTTCAGGACCGATTATGTCGAATTTGCACATTATCTGTTATCATTCATAGGTCGTTAAATTTCAAAAGACAGTGAGCAATGGAGGCTCTGTTGCCCTGGTCCAGGGGCCAGCGTTAAGTGGGGCTCAGGCTCATCAAGGTAAATGACTCACCAGTAGGACTGGTCCTTCTGTCGCCTCCGAGTCAGCCCCTGGGTCCCCAGGCAGGGCAGGAAGGAAGAACCTGCCTCAGCACCACTGTTTTCCCCTTTGGCCATAAGAGAAAAAGTGGGAGGCTACAGCCAAGTTCTGGTCCTACAGCTCATGGGCAGAAGGAGGTTGGACATCGCTGGGCTCGGTTTCCGCGACAGTGAGTGAGTAGAATCAGACCAGTGGTCGAGGCACAGACTTCAGGGTCGGGCAGACTCGTGCTCGCACTCTGGTTCCCTCGCTGCTGATCGGGTTTCCTGAGTTTCCCAATCTGTAAAATGGGTCTATGGCACTGTCACGATAGCCGGAGGTTCTCGTGAAGATTAAATAAGAGAGAGCTCACAGGACGCGGGCAGAGAATAAGTAAGCGCTCCTTGAAGATTAACTCCGTGTCAGAGCTAAGCTGCTTCCCTGCACGCTCAGAGAGTGACTATGGCGCCGCGCCGTGTCCCCCTCCCCAATTCCAAAGCACACAGCATCTCTGGGCCCGGAAGCCACACTGCGTGCAGCTGGAGTCCCACACAATCACTCCTGAGGATGGTCCCTGCAGTTTCTAGCGCTAACACCTCTCCAGAAAGATGTTCAAACAACCGCTGCTACTCACGGTTAACACCAAGTGCTGATCTGCGTGCGGTTCTAAGGGCTTTGCGTGAATATTTTATCTAATCTTCTAACAGTTGTATAAAGAAGGACTGCTTCTTATCCCCATTTCCCAGATGAGGAAACTGAGACCCAGAGAGGTTAGGGAAACCCCTGAAGTGGCAGCACCAAGGCTCACACCCTTAACCTGTACGCTGCCAGCCACACCATCCAGAGGCCACCTCCCATCCCATCAGGGCCCTGGCCTCCCCCTCCTCTCTCAGGGCACACAGACAGGCACTCACTCCTCCCCAAAAGCAAAGGCCTTTGCGCCCATCAGCCCACCACAGTCTATGCCCCACGGTCCCTGCCAGCCAGACCTGCAGCTCCAGGGAACATTGTACACGTGGCACAAAGGGGCTGGCCTGAAGATCTACCTGGTCCCCTGCACCACTGACATTGTAGGAAGCCTCAGTTTCTTTCTAAAACTGAGCCGCAGCGGGCAGAGATGGCCCAGGCTCAGGTCTAACAAGTGGCTCTAGGCAAGCAGACACACGTGAGGAAGGACAAGAAAGCAACTAGCGCAGTGCAAAGCCGCCACAGAGCAGCGCCACCTGCCTCATTGGGGCAGCGGAGGCTTGCAGAGGGGACATTCTGAGCTGGCTCTGAAGGATGAGTAAGAGGCCCCCTGGTGGAGTGGTGGGGGCCGGGGAGGAGGGGAAGGGCACTCCCAGAGGAGGAAACAGCAGGAGCAAAGACAGGGAGGTGCACAGAGCGTGGGCACAGGGTGCTAAGGGACAGCCTCCTGCCAGCCTGGTCACTCCTTATACAACGGTTTCCAGTCCCGGGCTGCCCTCAGCCCAGAGCGCTGCCACCAGGGGCAACCCTTTCTTTTCCAACTCTGTTGACGCTGCTCTGTGGCTTCAAAGGAAATCTGAGGCCAGCCCGACTTGTTCCTTGCTAGGTCACCTCTTAAATGTTTTGCTTTTTCCTGCCTGCATCCTGGAAAGTTATTTGTTTTTACGTTTTCTCTTCTATTTTTCGACGCATTGTCCAGGGTTTATTCAAGTGTGGATCGCCTTCCACGGGCTCCATGATGACCTGCACAGCCAATCATTCATTTCTGCTCTGGTGCCGACAGACCTGCTCTTTCCTCAAGAACCACCATAACATCTACTATTGCCCTGTCATTTCTGTCTTTGGTGGTCCATCCATACGTCAAACATGGCATTACCATGTGGTCCAACAATTCCACTCCTAGGTATATACCCAAAAGAATTGAAAGCAGGGACTCAAGCAGATCCTTGTACACAAGTGTCCTTAACAGCACTAGTCACAATAGCCAAAAGGTGGAAACAACCCCCATATCCCTCAGCTGATGACAAGGTAAGTAAAATGTGGTATATCCACAGAACAGAATACCATTCAGCTATAAACAAGGACTGGAGCACTGGCATATGCTATAACACAGACGAACCTTGAAAACATTATGTTACATGAAAGAAGCCAGACACAAAAAGCTACATATCATATGATTCCTTTTATATTAAATGTGCACAACAAGCAAATCCACAGAGGCAGAAAGTAGATTAGTGGTTGCCAGGGGCTGAGGAGAGGGAGGGATGAAGGGTGGCTTCTTAATGGGTACAGGGTGTCCTGTTGGGGTAAAGAGAAAGTTCTAGAACTAGATAACAGTGATGGATGCATAATATTATGAATGCACTTAATCCCACTGAATTATACACTTTAAAACCATTAAAATGGCAAAATAAACATTAAAAATCTTTAGGGAAAAGAAATAGAGTAGACACAGGAAACAATGACATCTAAGGATAAGTTAGGATCAAGAAAGGTGCAAACCAAATTATAAGAGGGTCCACCAAGCCTGATGTTTAGAACATTCCCTTTGAGCAGTCAGGGTTTGGGAACACAGGACTGATTTCATTCTCCTCTCTGTACAGGTCTAATCACATCTCTTGGTTCTGCAGTGAATATTTCCATAATGTAAAGTGTATAAATGATATTTTTATTGGGCTTAAAATTTTAGAACCAACCTATAGAGAAATCATGAAAGACCATTATGGTAACAGAGTGAATATAAATGTTATGAACCTTGACAATGTAAGAATAATTATTTAACAAGAACAGGGTGCAGACAGGAAACACAGAAGAAAGTGCAAGTACAATGACTTCTTTATTTTTCATGGCAAAGATCAATACTTACAATCCTAGAGAAATAAATCAAAATTTAGATACTTAGTATGTTATTAAAACTTACAAAGGCAATCAGTAGAAGAACTAAGAATAATACCCATAACTACAAAATTCAGTGAGGGACAGAAGAGGTGGAAGGCAGTAAGCACGCTCAGTTCCTCAGCGTTCTTAGCAGAAAGGCAACAAGTACTGTCCAAAGAAGGTGACTTGAGAAATAGAATAATAATATTTAAAATTTCAATTGTTGGCTGAAATCTGCTTTTGTTTGGTGACAAAACCCCTCTTTCCCTGGGGATATCCATTTGGGTGGATAAGGTGGAGCAGACCTGCCCCTGTGGCCATAGGAGTGAGTAGTCACATGACCCAGCCTGGCCAATCAGAACCTTCCCTGGGACTTTATGGCCGGCACTGTTGGGGAAGATATTGACTTTTAGCCAGGGCAGTCAAGGTTGGAGAATGTGCTTCTGGAGCTTTCTTTGTCCATGTGCCTGCTAATGGCCATGAGTCTACAGACAGACTGAAGCAACATCAGAGCTGATGACACATTATTGAATTCTGGGATGTGCCTTAAGCTTGTATCACCCTTCATATTTCTATTAATATCTATCTGGTGAATTCCCCTTTTGCTTAAAAAAAACATGGCTGGGGAAGCCATTTGGCTCATATGTTATGCTAACATGTAGTGCTAACCCAGGGAATATTCCTGGAGGAAGAGGAGTTCACTAGCATTGGAAAGGAGTTAGAATAACAGCCCACATGATGTGTGAGCCCATGTGACTTTCAGGATCACACCACCAGTGGTTTTTAGTGGCCAGAACATCACCCACTGGGGCGGTGATCACAAAGGGTGTGGCCAGAACTTGACATGTGGACAGTCAGACTCAAGTCCAAATTCTGCTATCCAGGAGCTGAGCAACTTGGACAAAATTCTTAACCTCTCTGACCTTGGTTTTCTCATTACCCAGATAGAGATAGTAATGTCTAACCCATGGGGTTGTTGAGATGGTGAAATAACGGAAGAAAGCATACTTTATAAACCATACCTGTTCTTATTTTTTATGATGATTAGTTCAGTCCCTGGGTTGGTCAGTTAAACTGGTTCTGTTCTCTGACCATAGAGCACACCCCTAATTCTGCCCAATCACCCCACAAATGTATGCTGTATTCCCAAGTGGAGAGAGTGAGAGAGTGTGAATGACTCACTGCAGCCCCTCCCAGTTACTGGGGGGAAAACAACTACCCCAGTGATCTTGGGTCACCCAGCTAAAATTGTCATCATTTTCTCCTCCTGTCTCTCCCTCCTCCTCCTACCAGGTGCCTCAACCTTCTGGCCAGCTCTTCTTTTAACTCTATTGTGCATCTATAAATGCCATCCTCATGCAGAAGCAGAGAGGATTTTTAAGGAGAGCAGGATACGATCCAGGTGATCTGTGCCTCTGGATATATTATAGTAAGAAAAACCTCTGTGGAAACAGGAACGGCTTTCCACTAAGATGGCGTCACTTAAGAAGTATGGGGTGTTGGGCTCCTTTGTAAACTTTCATGGGGTTTTCTTTTCTTTATTATAAAAGTAATATTGTTTTTATAATATTTTTATTGTAAGTAATATAAGTTATATTGTTTACTGCAGCAAACATAGAAAGATAATAAAGGAACTAAAAGTCACCCACAATCCCACAATCCAGATTTAAACCCTGTTAACATTTTGGTGGACTCTTTTCCACCATGTTTTACAAACCCCTGAAACCACATCACACGTTGCATCCTGCTTTTTCTATTCAACATTAGATTGTGAGCATGTCTCATTTCATTAAAAATTCTTTAAGACTTTTTTTTGGCTAGCGTCGTACTCCAGGGTACCAAAATCTATTTAATCAAGCTCTCATTATTGAATATTTTAGGTACTTCTAGTTTTTCACTACTGATCACTCAGCCTAAATGTTTTCATCTGTTCAGTAAGAGGCTTTAACCATTTGTATGCACCGTCGTAACTGACACATTTAGCCTTGCAGCTCTCCTGGTTCACGATAACACGTCCAGGACGCCAGGTGGCTGGTCCCGAGGGGTGCCAACACCACCCACACATGAGACAGTCCCCCTTCCCCAGAGGAGATGTTATTTTCCAGTCCTGCCTGTCCTTCCTTGCTTCCGATCCTCACCGAGGGCTGTGCCAGCTCCCCCTGACTAATCTCCCCAGGTTTGTGTCTCTGGCAACACAGGCTGTGGTCTCAGCCACGCCGTCCTAAAAAGCTCTGGGCTCCTTATGCAACTAAGTCCCTCACTCCCAGCTCCCAGCTCCCAGCTCCAGAAGGCAAACGTGTAGTTCTCTAAACCTCCAAATCAGGTCTCACACTACTGCCTAGGGACATGCAGGGAGGGACCTCTGGAAGGTCAGCACTCGGGGTGCAAAGAAGGAGACATAGTGGTGGCATTTCAGACCCTGTGCTCTCTCTAAAATCCAAACCACACTCCTGCCTTGGGCCCTTTCATGTCTCCTGTTGCCCTCAAGACAAAGAGCAAGCTCCCCAGCCTGGCGATCACTGGTACCTCCCCATGGCCACTGTCAGCGGCCTGGAGCCTTCCCTTAGAGGCCCGACACTGCAGACAGCGCACTCGCCAGCAGCTCGCGGAGGCCACGCTGTCTCGCCCTCTCTGCTCTGCTCTGCCTGGAAAGCCCGCTCCCCTCCTCTCCTGCACAAGCCCTAAGGACCCTCTGACACTCAGCTCAGGAGTCCCCTCCTTCTCCAGTCACAGCACAGCACACAGCGCAGTGTAAGGAGGGTCTGTCTCCTCCATCCGACTGTGAATCCTGAGGGGCCGAGGCACTATCCGATCCCTGACCCCGGGCACAGCACACAGTAGGTGACCAAGGCGTGATTAAGGGAGGGAGCCCCGCAGCCACACCCCCTGGGGGCCACCTGCCCCTAACGCCAGAACGACACAGCCAGGACTCAGTCTTGAGGGCCCGGGACACCCGTCCCCGCAAGTGGGCTCCCTGCCACGGGCCTTCAGACCCCGCAGTGCCTTGCGAAGGCCCCCCCGGGGATTCCAGGCCCTGAGAAGGAGCAATTTGTACTTCAGGCTCATTAATGAATCCCGGAATGAAGGAATTAATTACTGTCTGTCGAAATTAGACTTCTCCCTTCCTTCGAGATGCATCTTCTTTTTATTCTTAATTAATTTTTAAAATTACGACGTCAGTGCAAAGTCTAATTTATTTTACTTTTAGCATTATTTCTCTGATAAGCAATTTCATTTTATGCCAGGCGCCCACCTCGGTGCCAATCCGTCACGTCAGCTCCCGCTTCCTGGGGCCGCGGCAGCCCTGACAGAGCAGCACTGAGGCCCCGGGTGAGCTGCTCCGGGTCATACTTGCCCACTTCTGAGGGCACTGCCAGGCTCTGTGAGCTCGTCCCTCCCAGGATGTGTGGAGGGGCCGATGCCCAGGCCATGGCCTTGCGAAAGCACAGCCATCGAGTGTCTATAAGGTGCTCTGCATTCATTCTTCTCAGGGACCCTGCAAAGACCCTTTCAAGGCAGAGCTTGTCCTCCCCATTGTACAGGTGAGGAAACTGAGGCTCACCAAAGAGAAACCCACTAGGACATGTCAGAAAAAAAAGGACCCAACCCAGGCTAAGCCAGATGACAGGTGCTTGCCCCACCCAGGATCCTACTCTCAGCCACAGGAAATGCTCACAGGGTGGGCCCACGACTCAGCTTGAGCCAATCAGCTCCTTCCCTGGGATTTTTCTCACTTCCCCTGCAGGGGGGAGAACATTCTCCTCTTGGGTTATGAAGCCGAGAGGGTGTGAGCCTGGAAGCTCCTGCAGCCAGTGTCCCCCACTCCCAGCCCACCCAGGAGAGAGGGAAGTCCCCTACAGAGACAAGGAACGATGAGTGGTGTGGAGAGGCCCTGGCTCCAGCTCCTTCTGAGGTTGTACCACCCTTACCCCTCTCCCTTCATGGTCTATTGCTATGCATGGGGTTTCTGTCACTTGCTACCCAAGAGTTCTGGGTGGTCTGAATGGTGCACACGGGCTTGTAGAGCTGGAAGAAGATAGGCACTCAGCCTGATGTGCCGGGAACTGCCTCTGGTCAAGTGATTCTGAAAGTGGACATTACACAACCCAAAGGTGACTTGTCCCTGCCTGCTCAGTATGCTTCCCTCTTCCCCAGGATGAAGTCACAGGTATGCATGGCCCTCAGGCTCAGGCCTGCTGACTGTCCCAGCTCACCTCCCTCCCCGGCATCTTTTACACACGTCACTGTACACAGCAGCACGCGGACGTGCTTCTCCTGGCCTCCACGCCTCTGCACGTTGGGCCCCTCGGCCAGGCCCTCCTACCACCACGCGCCTGCACATCGTTTCAGACAACACCCGCTCTGGGTGGCCCTCTGGCCACCCCAGGAAGAGCAGCTCCCCACGCCTCTGCTGTGCCAGTCTCTTGTCACTAGTGGCACCTGAGCTGGAACTGTTGTGACCAATTATCAGTCTCCCCAGGGAACCCCACCCCAGGCCTAGCACAGGGAGAGCTTCATTCATCAACAAATATTTCCTGAGAACTTACTAGGTGCCAGACGCCACTCTAGGTGAGCAAGACGGACAAGGTCCCTGCCCTGGAGGGAAAACAGACGACAAGCAATAAGCATGACACACACGAAAATGACACGCATGAAGCCGCTGCGTGGAATCAGGCATGCAGGGGCGGGTTGGGATTGCAGTCAGGGGTCAGAGCAGGCCCGATGAGCAGGCGACGTGGATGAGGTGAGAGAGTCACCACATGATGGCTCGGGGAAGCACATGCCAGGCAGAGCGCTGGCCGGGCCTTGAGGCGGAGCATCTCGCCGCTTTCAGGGGAAAACACAAGGGAGTCCGGTGGCGGGTTTGGGGAGAGAGGAGAAAGGGGACAGGCATATTCTGTTAAGAAGAGCAAAAAGTTCTTGTTGAACAAATTGAATTGAAATTGGAAAAGATTCTTAAAGTCTAGGTAGCAAGAACTGCATGAATAATTAAAACTGGGGAACACAAATGACATTTCATGGTTATACAGTGATCAAGAATCATTGTCTGGAAGAAGTTGGAGAATTCTTAGACAGAGCATCTCAAGCCAGGACACGGGACCGTGTCCACATTGGCTTGGCAGAGCGGGGAGCAGCGGCGCAGGTGGCAGAGGCTGGATTCACTTCCCAGGGCTGCCGAACCGAAGTGCCGCAAATTGGGTGGCTTGAAACAGAAATCTCTTCCCCCACAGTCCCAGAGCTAGAATTCCAACACTCAGCTGTCCTCAGGGCCATGCTCCATCTGAAACCTGGAGTAGAATCCTCCTTGCTTCCAAGCTTCTGGTGGCGGCTGGCAATCCTTGTGTCCCTTGGCTTGCAGCTGCGCCCTGCAGTCTCTGTCCCCGTTGTCACATGGCCTTCTTCTCCCTGTGTCTGCATCCTCACACGGTGTTCTTCTCCCTCCCTCCTCTGCTTCTATGACACCAGTCGTATTGGATTACGGCCCCCTCCCACTGCAGTATGACCTCGTCTTAACTAATTACATCTGTAACGACCCTGTTTTCAATGTCACGTTCTGAGCTACTAGGAGTTAGGACTTCGACATATCTTTTGGGGGGACACAATTCAACCCATGCCAGAGGCTTAACATCCCAGGGCCCCGATGGGTGGCTTTGGGTTCTCCACTGTTCCTCTGGGGGCCTTGGTCGTCCCCCTGTAAGACAAAGGGGCTGGCGCGTCACCCTCGGGCGCACGGCTTGCGGGTCTCCAGTCCCTTTTGAAGAACCTGCTCTTGTCCTCTCACTGTGCCACCCCTGATCCCCAGCACAGCGGCGCGGGGACAGGAGCTCAGATGATTCCAAACTGTATCTTTACCATAAAACAAATGTTTTGAAAAGCGTTTTGATGTCACTTTAATGGAGTGTGGAAAACACTGTTCAACCTCCCGCATTTTTAATTTCATCCTTTTTGCTATTTTTTTCTCCTCTAAAGCTTGTGTTTGCTTTCATGTTACACGTTATTTATTTAGTTGCTTGTCAATTAGTGTCTATTCTCCAAGCGACAAGCACATTAGCAGCTGCAGAGATTGGAATTAAAATTTGCAGCCCAGTTGGTGCTGCCGTAGCCGGGCCTACCCGACTGAGAAAACAGCACCTCTTTGTCACTTCAAAAGATGACCTTCCCCTCCCCTCGTCCTGTTTCTGGTTTTGGATTTAATTCCTACTGACTCCTCCGTGGTCACTGCTCAGACGTGATGGCTTTGAGATGGAATTTTTTCAAATGCACAAAGGAAGATGCGACGCCGGTTAATAGTGGTCTTTGATGACGGTTAGTGTAAAACAGGAGTCGGGCTGCATTTGAATAACATGCTCTAAATGGCCAGTCTGGGGGTGCTAACTCGGCCAGCCTCATTCTCCGCGCCTCCATTTGCAGTTCAGCAAACATTTGGGGAGGTGACATGACACAGAGGAAACAGCCAAACTGACCCAGCTACGGTAGCAGCTCTTTCATTTACTTACTGGGCACATGACTCTGAGCAGGCGAATTCGCCTCACCGAGCTTCATTTCTGCTGCTGCAAAATGCGAGAATTGAACCCAGCTACACAGACATGTGTATGTAGAGTTTTGCAAACTGAGCTTTGGCGTCTGACTCTTCCAATGAACCAGAGGTACAGACTTGCATGAGTTACTCATGCGGCCGGCAGGGCTTCGGGGAAAAAGACTGATGAGTGGAAGTGCCAGGGTGGAGACAGGAGCCCTGCCCAGCCCGGCCCAGGCCTAGATCTGACCCCTGTGCACCTCAAGGCTGCAGGAGGAAGGTGGAGGGACTGTGAGAGCCCAGCGCAAGCAAGGTGGCTTCAGAGCCCAACAACAATGCAGGAACCCAAGTATTTTCCCTATCTCTGTTCCCAACATGCTACTGCACAGATCCGGGCAATGGAGGGATTGGAACGACTTTTGCTCCCTCACAGCCCCTCTCCAGGAGGCTCCCGTCTGCCCAGTTAACCACCATCACCTGCTCTCTCCTCTCCCCTCCCCTCCCCTGCTCTGCATTCGGGTCCTTTTGGCCGCCGCACCCTCCCCTCTAACGGAGGAGACGATGGGCTTGTTTATTAGGCTTTCTCACTGCTAGAATCTAAGCGGGGTCTTTGTTGTGTCCACTGCTGTGTCTCGAGGGCCCAGAACAGTGCCCACCGTATGGCTGGAGCTCTGTGTTTGTGGAAGGATGACAACCACGGGTGACGGGGCCTGACTTAGGGCAGGGCAGGGAGGTGCCGAGAGGAGCTCCGACCTGAGAGACGTCGGGGAGGAAGGAGTTCTTACCTCACTCTGTGCAGCAGGCCCTCGGGGCTCCTCTTGAAAACAGGGGTTCCTGCGCCTCGCCACAGACTCACCACACCCCAGTGTCCAGCGCCGGGGCTCCGACCCCTGTGACTGACAAGTCCCCAGTGGTTCCGACGCAGACAGGGTTGAGAAGGGTGTGAGGAAGGGGCACAGGCAGAGGGGACATGACTGCTGTCCCCAGCTCTGCCCCCAACTTGGCGTGTGATCTTGAGCAAGTACTTGCCCCACTCAGAGACTCAGTTTTCCCATCGGGACTAAGAAGGCGCTGGGGCCACTGGTTTTCAAAGGGTGTCCCTTGGCGCCCCCAGGTTCAGTGGAGGGGCCTCAGAGTGGGGCAGAGACTTAGCGGCTCCCAAGCAGTCGGGACCCTGAGGAGCCCATTTGACCCACCTGCTTTGTATATGGTGGCTCCACACGAGATTCTTTTTGAACAAAGGGTTCCGATTCCCAAAGACGTTTGAGAACCACGGACCGGCCACTGGCTGGGTCGCAGGAGATGCTGGCGATACCAGTTCTGGGCCTCGGGCTGACGGCCACATCCCTCAGGGCTTCACTTGCCCCATCTGTCTAACATGGGTCGGACCGAATGACAGCAAAGTGCCTTCTCACCTGGGAAGCTCAGGTATTCTGGCTTCCTTGTGGCAGCGACATCACGTGTGGGAACCGGGTGAGGACCGGGAGACCATCTGCAGACAGACAATTATCATCACACAATATAACACTCTAATGGCGGAATCTTTCATATTAGCAGACATTATGGAGCACAGTTCCATCAAATAAATATAGTAGACTTGTTTTATATTACAATGCACACTGTAATTACACATTTCAATAATTCCTTCAGTGCATCACACAGAAGCGTTCTGAAGTAATGGAGTCCTGTGACCATATATAATAACGCAGCTAAAGGGAGACGCTGTGGGTGATGACAGAGGCCTCCAGCCATGGGGAGAATCGCAGTCTCTAGCCCTGGCCACGTGGCTTCTGACTCTAATCTCTGGAGGCTCTTTGGAAGGGCCCCTTGGTCCAAGCATCTGCCCATCAAGGCAGAAATCTCCTCTTAAGACATCTCCAACAGCTGGCAGGCAGCCTCTGTAACACACCTCCAGGGACGGGGAGCTCACTACTGCACAGGCTGTCTAGTCAATGGTCCTGTCCTTAGGAAAGTACACTATGACAAGTACATGGCGTATGATCTCTAAATGCATATGATCATATTTATACCGACTAAGGCACTGTATTAGTTTTCCATTGCTGCCATAACAAATTACCATGATCTTAGTCACTTAAAACAGCACAAACTTATTATCTTATAGTTGTACAGACAGAAGTCTGACCTGAGTCTCCATGGGCTGAAGTCAAGGAGTTGGCAGGACTGGGCTCTTTTCTGGGAGAACCTTGTTTCCGGCCTTTCCAGCTTCTTGGGGTCACCTGCATTCCTGGATTTGGGGTCCCTCTCTCCCTCCTCAGCCCGTTGTCTGGTCTGACCCTGTTGCCGCGTCTCTCTCTGGCTGGGAAAGGTTCTCTTTTAAGACTCATGTAATCAGCGTGAGCCCACCTCGATAATCCAGGGAAATCTCCCATCTCAGGGTGTTTAACTGTAATCTCCTCTGTAAATTCCCTTTTGCTGTATAAAGTGACATAGTCACAGGTTCCGGGGATTAGCGAATGGACATCTTTGGGGGCCATTGTTCTGCCTACCACAGGCATTATTTTATTATTATGGTACCAGACTGTGAGTTCCTCTTATCTATATGAAGGACATATATTACTTTATGGGATTAACTGTCACTATATACATGTAGCGCCTGGCATATACATGTGTGACAAATGGAAAACAAACTCAGTGAACCGGGGTGAAAGCAGCAGTGCCACGATCCACTTTGTCCGCAGCCCCCCTAAAGCGAGGCCCCAGAAGGCATGCAAAGGCTCCCAGCGTGGTCTGACACGTCGTGGGCAGAGCACGATGACTCACCTCTCCTGTTGGACTCTGTACCTCTATTGATGTAGCCAAGGTACCATTAGCATTTTAGATCCCTTCCTTGGTCTCAGTTAACCTGGCTGCTCGCAGGGGATTAAGACCCTCAGTCTGTCTCCAGTAGCCTGGGGGCAGATGGGATCCTGCTCACTTTACAGGCGATGAACTGAGGCTTGGAGACTGGAGGCCTGAGGTGAGTCTCTCAGGGGAGCAGGAGAGAGTCAGGCCCAGGGTGTGGGAGCCACGTGTGCAAAGCCCAGAGCTGCAGAACAAGGAGGTGCTTTCAGGGGCCTGTGAGGAGTTGCAAGACTGGCACCTCATGGATGGCAGCAGGGGCCACCACCAAGGACAAGCCCAGATGGAATGGACATGCAGGCCGAGATCAGATGGGACACTGGGACACCAGGGAAGAACAGGGACTTGGTCTTAGGAGGGTTTGCAAGCACGGAAGTGGTGTGACGAGCTCCTCTGTGCAGAAACGGGCAGAAACGTGGGTGGGGGGGGCAGGAGAGGAGGCATGGGGACCTCACCCAGGCCAGAGGCGCCCCTGCTGGTGCAGGCACGTGGCCGTGAGAAGGAGGTGGGGATGGAGCGGGGAGGACAGTGGGGAGAGGCTGAGGAAGGAGGTGGAATCCACAGGGCTGGAGAGCGGGAGGGAGGGGCCAGCTTCAAGCTCAAGGACAGGGAACCCCCAAGAGGGGAGGAGGTTTGGGTAGAAAAAGGGAGGCCTTACCATCCCCGTCTCAAAGGCGGGGCTGCAGATTGAGGCTGGGAGAGGTCAGCTGGGGAGCCATGGAGAAGAAACACAGCCCCTTTCTGGGCAGCTGCCTGCAGGGGCACCAAGTCGCTCCAGGGCAGGCCCCAGGCCAGTCCCCGGAGGCCTCCAGGCTGCCGTCCTCCCCACTGCCCCTCTGAGGAAGCCGGCTGCCTTCCGTGGGTCACCGTTCCTGTGACAGCCACAGCCTTGAGAAGAGAGCCAGATTCTGTGTCCTCACAGCCATGGGGCTCACGGATGCTTCACCCCATCCCCCGACTGGCCTCGTGTCTAGCCTTTTTCTTTCTCCTCCTCCCTGGGCTTTCTTCTTCATCTTACTGGAACAATCACCATTGGTTCCCCAATGCCACCCCCGTGAAAAGGCCCAAATCCTGAGTGTCTTGTACCCAACCTCGTTTGACACCCTGGCCACACTTCACTACGTGGGTTCCTCGGTAGCCTCCACGCCTTTGTACAAGCTGTCCCTTCCCTCTGGAGTGCCTTCCCCCTGCCCCAGAATATTCTACTTGGAAAGTGCAGTTGGCATTAGTCACCCTTCCCACTGTTCTGTCCCCATGGATGCGGCCACACCAGACTGAGCTAGAAACCAGCAGCCTGCACCTCTCCTCTTCCTCACCCCCAACACTAGGGCGCATGTGCGCACGCAGGTTCCCAAGCCCTCCTGAATGTCTTGAGTCCATCCCGCCTCTGTCCCAGAGCCCTGCCCAGGTGAGGACACTCTGGCCTAGGTCCCTCAGCAGCTTCCATCCCACCCCGGTTCCCCAACACAAAGCCATCCGAGTCTCTTTCCCGCTGCTCTGATGAGGCCCACAGCCTCACACTGGCCCCCTAAGGCCACTCCAGGCAGGTGATGCGCCAGCCGAAGGCCTCTGCCTGGGCTGTTTGCTCCACCTAGAGCCCGTCCCCAACCCAGAAATTCCCAGTCAGCCTCTGCAGCTCACCCAGGGTCTCCGCAGGACGTTCCCTGCCCACCCGTTTTCTGGGCCCCTGTTGTTACCTTTTGTCAGGAGGTAAGGGAGGGAGTTGTGTCCTGGCCTCCCCCCCAACGCTCGACTGGGAGTCCCTCAGGGACACACACCAGCCCTGGCAGGTCTGGGCGAAGGTAGGTGCTAGGAAATGTTGCATTTGATAAGAGTGAATGCCTCCAAATACCTCCCTAGCTGAATATCCACCCCCCACAGTCCCTCTCTCTCCCCCTTCTCACACACACACACTCCAGTTGGATTCCTAGCCACAAGGACACTTGTAGCCTGGCCACCCCAGGACTGTGGACCCGATCCCACTGTCATTTTGGCTGAAGAGGAGAGAGGCTGGGCGACCCCGTTCTCTTTCTTCCCCGTGTCGACCGTCACTACCCTCTCGGTCGTCCAGTGTCATAAATAAGCTGAGACCACACGTTGTTCTGTTGGGAAGGAGAAAGTGGCATTAATACAAACAGAGGGTCTTTTTAAACTGAAAACATGTAATTAAGCTCTCCTGTGAGTGCCTGCTAACAGCCATGTGATTGCGCATTTGACAGAGAAGCCAGTGCAAGCCACCGCCAGCTTCATCCACATGTGATCGGGTAGGAGGGGCTCGCCCTGCGGTGCTGCCCTCTGGGGCCAGGCGGGCAGCGGCTTCCGCAGGAAGGGGTCAGCATGGACAGAGCTGGCAGGGACCCAGGCAACAGCGGGACAAAAAGGATAAGAGGCAACTCCGCCGCCCCGTCTCCCACGGCGGATGCAGAGGCTGCCCAGGCCAGGGCAGGGCTGGGCTTTGGTCACTGGCAGAGCCTCTGAGCAGGCAGCAGGTAGCAGCAGATACTCCGCCAGCGCGGACCGCACTGCAGCCCCCAGCACTCGCTGTGCCCGCTGGCAGCGCTGTGCGGAGCTGGGCCCTGCCGCCTGCCAGCCTCCACGGGAACCCAGCTCCATGGCCTACTGGCCATGTGACCTCGGGCAGCTCACTCTGTGCCCCAGTCCTTCATCTGAAAAAAGCAGTACGTCCCCCACAGGGCCGTCATGAGCCTGCCTGTGGTAATGTTCCAAGACTGCCTGGCCCCCTGGCCCCCTGAACAAGTGTTCCCTATTAGAATCACCTGTCTGTTCCCCCCACCAATCGGAGGCCTTCCAGAAGGTGGGAACAGCTCTGGGAATGTTGGGCCAGTGAATATATTTGCTGGCCCTGTTGCAGTGTGGCTGGGGGAGTCTGTGCCCTCATGGAGCTTCAGGCCAGTGACCGGGAGAGGCATAACCCTCCAAAAATCACACAGTCACAACAGCAGCCAAGTACCAGTCAGGGAGAAGCATTGTGCTCTGACAGCATACAACAGGGGCTCCTGATCAGGAAGACTCCCCTGACTGGGCTCCGAGGCATGAGTGGGAGTCAACCAGGACAGGAGTGTGCTAGGTAAGGGCGGCGTGTGCAAAGGCCCTGTGGCCAGAGAGGAAAGCCCTAAGAGGCTGGAGCTCAGGGAGCCAAGAGAGCGAGCAGCTGGAAACTGAAGGAATGGGCAGGGCCCAGTGCACCAAGGGCCTGCGAGAGACATTCCCATTCTAAACCAGGAGGGTAGCGTGATTCGCTTTGCCTTTCAAAGAATTGCTCCAGCTGTGGTAGGGCGGACATTTGGAGAGGGTAGCATGGTTGTGAGGAAGCCAACTGGGAAGCTACTGCAGTAGAGGGAGTCGATGGTCACTTGGGCCAAGTGGCAGTGGAGATGAACAAAGCAATGGCCTTGGGATAGAACTGTGGATAGAGTGGCCCTTATTGCAGACAGGATACGGAGGGTGAGGAAGGGGGTGCAAGGATGTCTCCGGCATGTGCTGCTGGCCTGAGGCTGACCCTGGCGGGGGTGACTGGATGAACCCCAGTGATTTGGCCAATGTCTGGACCTCACAGCCATTACATGTCTTTCCACAACTCATAATTTTGCAGATGAGGAAACTGAGGCTTGGCTCTATTGGGAGCCCCCTGAGGCCCAGGGCAAGGGCCTGGGCCTCAGCTCTGCCCACACCCACCCCACCTGGTGCCGGCAGAGAGAGCTGGGAGGCCCCGTCTGTGGCACGAGGTAAACACGTCTGTCTGGCCCCTCGGCTTCCCAGGAGACAGGACGGGACGAGTAATTTCGATAACTGCATTTTTGAGTTAGACTTAAAATATGGCCACGATTGAAGAGGCAATTTGGCAGGGCCGGATCCCCCAGGCAGGTTTCTCGGCCTCCACAATGCCGAGAACTTATTAACAAGATCACTCTTTCTCCCGTCCATGGCCCATTTACAAGCAGTTCTCAGGGCTGCTGTGTAGAGGAATTCAATTGTGGGTCCCCGGGATCCTGCCAGGTCATCCAGACGTTTTGCTGCAAAAGGTAGGGTGAGAATTCTTTGGCTTGTCATGCAGGGAAAGGCTCTAGTTTCTCGAATAGATGGCATTTCGTGGTGGTGGGATAACGCAGAGGACAGGTTTTAGCAGACTCAGGTTTCCTCACTTGGAGCGCGGGCAGGGCGGAGCAGGTTAAGGAGGACGCAGTGTGGCTGCTGCTCCCAGGTGGACGCCTTCCTGGAGGGGGGAGGATTTTACCCTTGGGGCTTCTGATGGGTAGCGGGCAGGTGGGCTTCAGCAGTGAGATCAAAGCACATTCCCAAGGTGGGGCTGGCAGGGGGCCCTGGGCCTTGCCCCCACCCTTCTTGCTCACTCCATATATTTAGCCCCTGCAGCTGTTTCTCTCAGGTGCGCTCCCGCACACGTGGTGATTAATTTCACCAACGGGAAATTGATGCATTTTCTGATTACTGCTTCAAAGCCTCCTGAATTCAGCTGCTGGTAAAATTAACTCACCAGAGACAATGGAGCTTTTTCCAAGGTCCAAATTGTCTTATTTGCAGAGTTTGTTCTTGGCCCTAATCCAGCCCAAACAAACCGGGCTGCTCCTCCACCTCCCAGAAGAGGGAGGGCTTTCACCAGCCCAAGGTTGGAAATATTTCACACAGCTCTAAACTGGGGGATAAAAATATACTTAGTTTTGGATTCCTGTGTTCTTGAAAAGCTGTGGGGGACCTGAAGCGAATGGCCCGCTCCCCACAGGCCCCGCTCCCAGGCATGCCTGGGTTTACGACCAGACGGGTCTGGGATGTACCAGAACCAAAAGCCGCCCCCACACACAAGCTCTGCACCTCAAGCCCTTGCCAATGACCAAGTTCAGCTCCCGTGGGCTGTGCACTCACCAGGCAAAGTAATATTGTTCCCCGGTAAGTACATCTGAACCCAGGTCTGACTCCCAAGCCTAGCGTGAGCTCTAACCACTCACTGTACGACCTACTCCTCTCCTGCCCACCCCCCACGGAACTACAAATACAGTACTCCAAAACCTTGCTTGAGACCAGCCCGAGGGACACTGAAAAAGTGTCACTGGTTGGAGGAAAGGGTCTTACTGTTCAGCTCAGAACTCGGAACGCTCCCGATAGTGGGCTGTGAGGATGAGGCTCACCTGCCCGGCTGGCACCTGCTCGATGGTGCCTGGTGGTGGCACAGGCTGTGGGCAAAGAGCAGGGTCGAGCATTTCGGCACCACGTCCAAGGATGACTGCAGGTCCCAGGGACACCCTGGGCCAGTCTCAAGCCCCATCTTCAAGAAGGCCTAAGCCCTACCCTGTTTACTTCTCGGGAACATCATGAAGCTCAGGGCAAAGGGAAAGGGTAAGTAAACATGAAGGTCAGTGACGGGGCTGCAGCGTGGACAGCTGAGTGGACAGCTCACTGCCACCACGCGGATGCCAAGTCCCAGCTCTAGGCCTCGCTTTGCTCTTTCCCAAATTGGAGTGGCACCCCCTCAAGGGCTGCTGTGCACACAACGTGGCTGTGACGTGCCAGTGCCATGGCCACGCCGCAGGGAGTCGCTCCTCTCTGGACACCTGCATGGGCTCAGCAGTGAGCTCGGGACAACCCTGAGGGCCATGCAACTCCCAGAACCGTGGCCTGTCACCTGGGAGTTTGAGACCTGGGCTTTGAGGCTCCACACAAAATAACGGAATTATCAAGTTGAAACGAAACTAATCATTTAGTGAGAATCTCCAAACTGCGGTGCTGGCTGAGTACTAAGCAAACCCGGGGACGGCGTGACGCCCACCAGCTCCAGATACCTGCCCCCCAGGTCTAAAATGCAGCATCCGAGAGCACAGGGCCTTTTCAATACCTCATTGCAGAGCTGCTGAACCTTTCTGACAACAACTTTAAGCCAACTTTCAGAGAGAAAACATTAAGGGAAAAAATAGATTTCCTTTGGGCAGACAGCTCTTTCTTCCTCAATAAATAGGAACCACACTCGGAACAAAGAGACAGTGCGAGCTCTGGGGGGACCACAGGCTTTATTGGCTCAAAGTCCTCCTCAGGAGCCTGGTCTGCTGGGACTCGATGTTCCTGGATGGGCACCCCCGGGCCTGAGCTAGGAAAACAGAGGAAAAAAGAATTTTAAGTCCAAGGGACGGTTTCAGAAGTAAGATCCCTGACAGAGTTAGAGGTGAGACTGTTATTCTGAAACTGCTTTCAAAGACTTACTGTTTGATCTGTACGTATTTACACAATAAAATGACAATGAGATCATACTGTATTCATTCGAGAAATATTTATAAAAGGCCTACTATGTGCCAGGCACTGTTTACTGTATTTCTCACTGGTAAAAATACCATATAAATTTAAAAATTGAAACCACGACAGACAACATGGCGTGATGAAATGAAACTTTCCATGCACTGCCGGCAGAAAAATGCAACTCTTTGTTGAGGACGTGTCCCTGGGGTTTCACCTTCAACTCCCTTTTTCAAAAGAAGCCATTTCTAGCCCCGCACCCACCCCTGCCCTCCAGGTGGCTTGCCGTGAAACAACTCAAAGGGCGTTACCTCCAGGTTCCCTCTGGCCTTCCGAAGGATTTTGTGGGTTACGACCACTGAGGGGAAAGCAAAGAATGGGATGATTAGAGACGCGCACCCAGGAGGGCAGTGTGCAAGCCAAGCCCCCCGGCCCCAAGGGGTTCAGACATGTGGACAACCCCGAAGCATCCGTCCAGACAGAGGTCGGAAGGCCCCACCCGTGCCATCACAGCCCAAGGAATCCAGCAGCAAGGGTGGACCAGAGACACCTTTCAAGGCCTCACCAAGCCACTGCCTCACAGCGATCCAGAGAACAGAGCGTGCTGTGCCATTTTACACAACATCACACTGAGGCTCTGCATGGCCACCGGCTGCCCAGGTATCCCTCCGGCTTGCCTCTGTGGGGGGCGATGGTGCAGGGCAGGGTGTGGGCCTGGGCCTGACCGTGCCCGGCCTGCTTGGGTCTCTTGAGCCCTCTGGGAAGCAGCTGTAGGAAGGGGCATGCCCTGCTCCACGCAGACCCTCATGTGGAAGCCCGAGTCAAGCGTCAAGGGAAGTTCTATAAAGTCAAATGTTTACGCAGCAGTTCTTAAGCCAGCTCCTCGGGGCCAGAGAGAAAGCTCTGGGCGCTTTCTTCCTCCTTCACCTGCGCTTTGGCTGGTAGAACAGCCCAACACGGTTCCCCGAGCAAGTCACGTCCTCCTGGACAGGAGCAGGTTGGGCGGGATGATTTCAGAGGCTCCTGCCGACCCTACACCCTGAGCTGTGTACTGGGCAGTCCCCCACGTATCAGAACTCCTGGAAGGAGCGGGTGCGCCCTGCCTTTCGACGAAGTACCGTGAAGAGTGGTCGCTTCTACCTCGTCCAGCACAAACTGCAGCAGCAGGAATGCCACGGTTGATCCGACTTCTGAGCCTGGAGGGGCATCTGTTCTAGATAGGGCTTGGTGAGGTCAGAAATCAGCGTACTCCCCGGGTGGGACAGACACAGGCTTCTGGAGCTGGGGCTCTGGCCAGCAATGCCCAAGGCTGAAATGGACTCACGCCCGACACACAGCCTGACTCTCCAATGGCTTAGTCGGAATAGGTGCTGTGTGTGGCCTTGAGAAAATATTGATTTCTCGCCTCACAAAAATCTCCATCTGGAGGTCATGAAGTTTATTTGCAATCTGTGACACTGGGGAAGGGACAGACGGTGTAGGCTTTGTTTGCAACTCGGCAAAACAAATTTCAGAGGTAGCAACTGCCTCTCTGTCCCCTGCCCCTCCACTGCTGCAGGGCAGAAGTTCTTAACCTGGCACCATGATTCGCTTTGGCGAGTCCTACATCCCCATACACTATGTACAAATCTCCGTATGTACATGGATGTACGCACTTTTGGGGGAAGAGAGACCGTAGCTTTCTCGAGATTCACCAAGGGGCCTGTGACCCAGGAAAGATTAAGTATCATGGCTGGGGAGGTTAAAAATAATTTTGAAAGAGTACTGAACATACCTAGAGAACAAAATTCACAGCAGAAGAGCTAAGGATCCCCTGGCCCCAGTTTTGAGGAGACCCTTACACCTGAACACCACTGCCCATGTTCTAGAGCACAGAAATCCCCGCTGTGATAAGACGACTGAGGGACCCAGTGGCAAAGGACTCATCCCAAATCAAGACTTGCCCCAGCACAAAGACGTGACTCCCACCCATGTCTGCGCTACTCATCCAGGGTTCCCAGCTCAGCAGTGTGCTGGAAAGAAGGTTCCTGAGTGGTGTCCCTCTGTCGTATGGCCCTGCCCACCTGGGGGGCTGCCACAGCCCCTCAAGAGGCCTCCCTGCCTCCTGGCCCCTCCAAGCTCAGCAACGGGATCTTCTAATACACAAATGGACCATGCCAATTGCTGCTGCTCGTGCTGGAGTCTGGTCCACAAGGCTCCTTGTAACCTGGTTCCTACTTATCCCTCTCACTCATCTCTCACAGGAAAAGCCCTGGCACGTCCTAAGCATGTCCCTGAAGACTTAGCTCTCTCTTGCTTCTGGGAGTGCAGCGGCAAGGCCATGAGGCTGTCTGCCAGAATCCTGTTCCTGCCCCTTTGCTGTCTGACTGACTCCTACTCATCCTTCAAGACGCAATCAAATCTTGAACCAGAGCCTTGAATCACTTCTCCGGCCTTCTGTGATGCATTCAGCATGTCGTCCTGCAGCTAGTCTTTGTGTCTCCCCCCATTAAGCCCAAGATCCTCACTGGCAGGAACTGTCTCATTCACCTCTGTCCTCAGAGCCTGGCACGGGGGGCACAGAACAGGAACTCAGTGCCTGCTCAGTGACTGAGCTGCTCTCGCTTGCAGTTCAAACTCTGCCAGTCTCACAGAGTCTATTTTCAGAAGGTTCCCAGGGGGCGGCTAAGGAGAACTCCTACTTGGCAATAATCTATGTTCTGTGCTTCTCAGAAATGCCCCAGAAACGTTGGACTTTGATAAGAGAGCAGTACAAGGCAGGCTGGCACCTCCAGAGGGGAAAGCGCTATAGTCAGCAGTTCTCCGAAGACAGGGAAATTGTCACGCAGACAGCACAAGGCTTGGCCAGGGCCATGCTGCCAAGAGGCACAAATGGAAACTCGGCTACTGCTGGCTCCTCTAAACACGCAGCGGGAGGGAGCACTGAGGGTTTAAACTGGGAAAACGGAGCTGCTCCCAGACGATCTCCAAAGTAGCTACATCAGAGCTGGGGCTGACCTTGCAGAAGTTACTACACCTCTCTGACCTTGAGTTTCAGTGTCTGCCTTGAGAACTATTTTTCAAACCCATGACCTCCTCTGGATCCCACTGTCCTGGCCGAGGCCTTCCCTCCTTTCCTACCTGACTAGACAGTCAGCCTCCTCCTCACTGGTGAGCAGACACTGGCGAGCCGCCCTGGCACGCAGATGTGACAGGCTGATCCTCTGCTCTGAGCCTGCCACCTCAGGCCTCCCACGGATGCAGTCCCTACCTCCCCCAATGCCTCCCGCTTCAACCTGTCACTTGCAGCTTTTACTTCACCAAGAGGAACTGGTTTTGGTTTCTCAAATACAAACCCACATGTCTTGCCTCTGTGCCTCTGCCCATGCTGTTCCCTGCCTCGACTGCCACTCCCTATTGCATCTGATGACCCCTACTCTTCCTTTCAGACTCAGCTTGGGTGTCACTTCGTCCAAGACGCCCACCTCCCCCAAACCAGTGACATCCACCCCACTCCCACCCCAGTGCTCCTATAACACCCTCTGCGTGTTCCCATCACTGCACATGCCACACACCTGTCTCCCCAGTGGGACGACAGTCCCTGGTACCAAGGGGCTGCTCTGCAAAGGGCTCTTAAGTGAAGACATTTGTCTGTGTGAGTCAGAAAGGATGAATTATGACAGAAACCCATAAATAGGAGGCATGATTACAAACAGTCCGGGCTCCCAGGCGGGTAACGCAGGGCTGGACTGTTAGTCCTCGGAGGCAAGAAGAGGACAGATGTGGCAGCCGCCCCCCACCACTTGCTTACACTGATCAAAGATGACTTTCTCCTGGTGCTTGCTCAGCTGCAAAAGCTGCACAGTGTTTTGCAACTTCTTTTCTTGTTCAAACAATTTTTTGTGCAGTTTTGTGATCTCTGCCTTCATTTCTTCAATCTAAAGAAAAAAAGAATTAGAAAAGTGAACTAAGAATATAACACATCATATTACATAGAAAGAATTACAAAAACATAAAAAGATGTTCAAGCTTGCTAACAAAAATATTTGAATAAAAACTAGAAGCCTTTTCCTGCTGATCAGATTGGCAAAATTGGACAAAATCCAGTGAAGATGAGGGGAAAGTACCCTCATGACTGTTAGCAAAACTGTAACCTGGCAAGGCCCAGCCAGAAGACTTGGCAAGATCTCCCAAACTGTAAAATGCACTGGACCCGTCAACCCAGCAACTCTACACCTTGGCATTTGCCCCAAGGAATAACAACATAAGCATAAGAAGATGCCTACGTACAAGGATATTCATCTCAGCATTGTTCGTGGTAGGAAAAAATAAAGAACCTGATTTGTTCTAATACATATATGGATAAATTATGGTGCTTATATATATCATGAAATAAATTTGCAGCTCTTAAAAATGATGTTGTAGGGCTCTATTTATTGAAATCAAAAGAAGATGATAATCAGTGAAAAAAGAGCCAAGAACACATACTACATATAAGGCATTCCTGTTTCATAAAACCAAATATATACAGGTCCACATCCATAGGTGTGTATATTGAGATATCATCAAGATATGACTTCAAATTGAGTTTTTTTTTTTTTACCAAAATGTTAATGCTGACTTAAAAAATTGTAATGTTTAAATCTTAAAAATATCCTATAAAAGTATTACTGGGAGAGTACGATCCGTTAGGAGAGCCTATTTTGGTTTTTCAGAGCAGAGCGGTGAACGGGCGGCAAACCCAGGGCCCCCAAGGGCTGTGCAGTGAGATACGCACACAGGAGAGGCCCCCTCAGCCGGTCGCCACCAAACCCGCTCAGGGTCAAGGACACCCCCTTTCTCTCGGGAAAACACCCTGGCGCAGACTGAAACACCTCTGCCCCCCTGAGAGAGGGTGAGTTGTCAGCTTATGAAGAGTGACTTTAGTTTGTTCCCAAACTTGTTTATGGTAGTTGTACTTGTAATCAAATTACGTAATTTAATTAAATTTAAGTAAACCCACAAAACATGCGTATTAAAAGAGAGAACTGGTTGTATGAAAACTAACATATGCTTCAGAAAAGACTTGATAAAAGCAAGTCACTAAAAAACACATTTCTGGCAAATTAGGTGTGGGTGAGACAACTATAAAAGATGTGGGAGGAACACAGTCTAGAAGAATTCTATATTCAAATTGCTTTGCAAGTGTCTAAGTTTTCTCTTCATCTTAAAGAAACAGAAATTGGAAGTGACAGACATACATTATGGATGTAGTTTATGAAAGAAAGAAGATGTGGAACTCCAATCAGCAGACCCAAATTCAAAGGAAGGGCCCTGGCCCCACATCAAAAGAATGGCAAATGAATGTACATTTATCTGTTTTAAGTTAAACTAAAATGTTTAAGGTACGTATCATTTTTTGATTCCCTGCCTTAACCTACTTTAAGATTAACCAGTCATGTCAGGTACAAGGACTTCAACGGTTCTTCCCAAACAGATCCTCATTTTAAACATTAGGGTTGCTTTGATTCTCCTCCTCAGGCTACGAGCCCACAAAGGTTTAGGTCCTGGTCATGGGTCCATAGGCCACACACTCCACGACAGTTTCTCTCTAGTCAGAGCCTTAGTTCCACATCTATAAAACTGGAATAACCATCCCTGGCCCATCTATCACATGGCAGTACAGTGAGACTCAAGTGCGACACCAGAAGATAAGGAAGTGACCACTTCAAGTCCTGCCTGGCCCATCCCTACTCCTCCATCTCAAGTCAGCTCAGCTGTCACCTCCTCCAGGAAGCTTTACTTGACAGCCCTTCCCCACCCCAGTCAGGGCTGGTTACGCTGCTCTGGGTGCCCATGGCACTCCACGTCCCCATGTCATGGTGGGCTGCGGGAACTGTGTTTACTTGTTTGCCTCCCTACTGAGCACGGCTCACTTCTTCCCTCTGATCACCAGTGCCTGGCGCAGAGCAGGTGCCGTGACACTATTTGCTGGCTAGTGAGTTAATTTTCACTGGCGCTCTCCTAATGTCCTGTACCCATTCTAACCAGCACTTAAAACAAGAAATTTTAATTATTTATGTGTCTGCTGTCCCACTGGATTCAAATCTTCATTTTTATAGGATGAATGCTCTATGGTAAAAACAGCAGGGCCTCCAAAGCACAGCGCTGCCGCTTCCTGGTGATATGATGTTGGAACAAGTCACTTAACCTCTTGGAGTTTCAGTTCCTACTTCTGGAAAAATGGGAATAACAATAGCTAACTCCCTGAAGGTTATGAAGGGACAAAATGAGATGCTGAGTGTGAGCAGAGGGCCTGGAACCCAGCAGGAGCCCAGCAGGACAACTCTTGCTGAGCAACAAACAGTTGGAAGCCTCTCCCCGCCCGGTGGGGGCGAAGACTTCTTCATCAGTATTCTGCCTGACTTCTGGGGTGCCATTTTTTCCTTGTTTGTTTTCCTTTTATGATGAAAAACCTCAAGCATTTATAAAAGAAGAAAGAATTGGATAATGAACCCCACCCAGGTAGCCATCCAGCTTCAGCAATGATCAATTCATGGTTACACTTGTTTCTTCCACACCCCTGCTCGTTCTCTCCCCAAGATTATTTTGAAACCAATCCTAGAAGCCAATCATATCATCTATAAAATATTTTAGAATGTATCTCTAAAAGAAAAATGGTTCCTTTAAAAAAAAAAAACCACGGTATCATTACCACACCTAAAAAATGACAATAATTCCTTAGTACCACCAAATATGGAGTCAGTGAACATACTCCCTTGATTGCTTCATAATTTTATTTTTTTAAACAATTGGCTTGATTCAGGATCCAAATAAGATCCACATTTTGCATTTACCTCTTAAGTTTCTTTTAATCCACTGGTTCTCAAAGCTACCTAGAGAGCTGAAAAAACAGACTACGGGGGCCACTCTCAGAGTTTCTGACTGAGCAGGTCTGGGTGAGGCCTGAGAATTTGCGTTTCTGACAAGTTTCCAGGTGATGCTGACGCTGCAAGTCCAGGATCCACACTTTGGGAACCACTGTAAACCTACAGGGCTCCCTCCCTCCTCCCGCCTCGTTCTTTTCTTACCAGGAGAAAATACATCCTAAGCTATATTGTACATTTCTTACCCCAGACCTAGAAGCAAGCCAGTTCTCCAAGGAGCTCTAGTTCCTTTTAGTAAGAAAAGGTATTTAGAAACGACAATTTGAGCACTAGGAGTGCTCACTGGGACCAGATCAGACACTGTTTCTAAAGCTTTTTACATGGGGTCAGTAAATTTTTCAAATAAAAAATACAACACGAGTTCATACTGATACTTGCTTCAAATTTAGGATTACAAGGGCCTCATCTGATTTTATATTTATATCTCTTTTCTCTCATAAAAATCTCAGTTCCCAATGAAATTAACAGTATTTGTTTTATCTTACAATAGAAACAGTTTCAGAATATTAATACCAATATTATTACTAACAATATAATCACTGAAAACAGTTTAAATTTATTTTGGTAGTTCTTTTTGCCCTTAGAATATTTCTACTACTTCTAATGCTCTCAGAGTGGTTTAAAAATAAAAAATATACATATTTCTATTAGGAATATATGGTCAAATTACTGTGTCTTAGTCACTGAAATGCTTCCTCTTTGTGTCGTTGTGCCTACAATGCCATATGCAGGTTTGTTTCATCTTGCCATAAATTTTTAGAAATTGCTTTTTTCCATTTTTATTTTTTTATAATCATGTAATGCATTCATACGGTTTCAAAGTCAAATCTACAAAACAAGGTCTATTCAGAGAAATCTAGTTTCTATTCCTACAAGCAGCCTGTTTTGTTACTGTTTATCCTCCATTTAAAATAATTATTTTAAGTATGTGTGTCCATTTGTATCCCTCCACAGAATTTTTTTTTTTTTTTTTTTTGAGACAGGGTCTCACTCTGTCACCACAGCTAGAGTGCAGTGGCATCAGCCTATCTCACAGCAACCTCAAACTCCTAGGCTCAAGCAATCCTCCTGCCTCAGCCTCCTGAGCAACTGGGACTACAGGCACGTGCCACCATGCCCGGCTAGTTTTTATATTTTTTACAGAGATGGGGTCTCGCTCTTGCTCAAGCTGGTCTCCAACTCCTGGCCTCAAGTGATCCTCCTGGCTCGGTCTCCCAGAGTGCTAGGATTACAGGCATGAGCCGTCGCACCTGGCCCCTTCCATACAACTTTCTTACATAAAAGTGATACACACTTTACAGAGCAGTCCTGTGGACTGCATGGGAAGGCATTTTTTTTTTTTTTTTTTTTTGAGACAGAGTCTTGCTTTGTTGCCCGGGCTAGAGTGAGTGCCGTGGCATCAGCCTAGCTCACAGCAACCTCAAACTCCTGGGCTTAAGCGATCCTACTGCCTCAGCCTCCCGAGTAGCTGGGACTACAGGCATGCGCCACCATGCCCGGCTAATTTTTTTTTTTTCTATGTATATTTTAGTTGGCCAGATAATTTCTTTCTATTTTTAGCAGAGATGGGGTCTCACTCTTGCTCAGGCTGGTCTCGAACTCCTGACCTCGAGCAATCCACCCGCCTCGGCCTCCCAGAGTGCTAGGATTACAGGAATGAGCCACCGCACCGGGCCAGGAAGGCATTTTTAATGCAAAAACCAAATTAATGGCACTCAGAGAAAACGCCAGGTAGTAAAAAACCCTTAGGGTTGCTGGTGAAGACTTGGAAATCTGTGTTACACACATTTCACACCAAGCAATGGCACCGCGTGAAACACAGGCAGTGACAGAAAAGTGGCTAGAGGCAATTTAACACCACACAAGGGGTCTGTGTACACCAGCAACCACCTCAGAGCATCTCAGAGGTCCCTTTTCTGGCTCCACAATTCTATTATATGACAGTGGACATGATCAATTACCCGAGAAAATAAGGATGAGTCCTCATGGGCACCCACCAAGCCTGGGCCGTATACACTCGGGGAGGTCAACATGGCTGTAACACTGTGTGTGTGTGTTGTATATATTATATATGTATAAAAAGTAAGCACTAGATTCTGTCTATTTAACATTTACTACTACGAGCTAAGGACAAAAGTATTGCATTGAGAGTCAATTGTTTAGTTCAGATATGTTTGGTTTAAAAATCATGTGAGACAGGTATTTCATACTAGTTTGGGAGTATGGGAAGAAATTCATTCATTCATTCAAAAATATAAACAAAACAGACATGGTCCTCTGAAGGAAAACAGAGGAAGGCAGACAATAAACAAACAAATATGTAACACCATAGTCATAAACATACGGGCTATGATGAAGCAGAAGAGGACGCTACGACTGAGGAATCAGGGAGCCCTCTCTGACTCTGACGTAGCAGTTAATCTGAGACTTGAAGGGTGAAAATGAGCCAGGAGGGGGCATGGGACATTCCAGGGAGTCAGACCACCTGTGTCCCCTAAGCCTAAGAGGGAAAAGAGCTTGGTGGGTTAGAAGGAAGAAAAGGCCAATGTGGGCTGAGACCAGGGAGCCCCACGCTTCCTCTCTGATACTCTGTATTCCACAGCCCTACCAGCCAAAAGTGGGCAAAAAATTATTTCCCTATGCAACAAATGGTTATGAACTTTCTTCCCAGGATCCCAAGAGGGAAATCTTAGGACAGGCTCATCAGAACCGTCAGAGAAGAAAGGGCTACGTCACTGGCTACTTCATTGCCATGTCTGATAGATCTGAGAGCTGTCAAAATGAGATTATGACACAGAATGCAAATGTCCCTTCTGCCTTCCTGTTGGCCTTTAGCAAGAACTTTTAGGTTAGCTAAATGAAAGCGAACTATCTACCAGGCCACCAAGCAGGGGATTCGAACTTCCTTAACCTGTATGCTCCTCCTCTAGAGCACTTTCTCTGCTTAGCCAGAGTGGGTGCTCACCCTGTCACGGCACTGCATGCGTCCCACAGACGGAAGTCAGGGAACAGCTTCTACTCTGCCAGACTCCTGATTCGCAGTCTGACATTCCTAAGTAGTTAATACAGATTTTGAAGAAGTTTCACTAAATTATGACGATGAAAGCTATGAATAGCAATCAGAAGGTCCAGAGAAAGCATCTAAAATTATAGCGATTATGAGCAGAAAAGAATGAGCTGGTCCATGAGGACAAAGTGGAACTTAAAGCCTATAAAAGAATAAACTTTGGGTTCAGATACTCATGTTTTCCAACCAGCTCTGTAACCTTGACCAAGTGCCTCAATGCCCTGAGTCTCAGTTTCCTCGTGTGCAGGACGCAGACAGGATTCTACTCGACAGAGATGTGCTCAGAGCGGGACACAGACGGGTCAGGGCTGCAGGGGGATCAGGTAAGCACACGGTGAAGCCGTATCAAACACGGTGCCCTCCCCTCCCTCTGACATATACGTCTGCTGTGGGCCAGGTCCTGGGCTGGGCACAGACGAGACTGAGACACAGGCCCCAGCGGCATGCTTGAGTCTCTGAATCACGTGTCACCACCCACCTGCTTGCAGTGAAGACCGCACTGGCCATCTGTAGGGAGTGAGACTCTCCAGAGAAGCTTCATTAGCCTGGAGGCCTCGTCCAGGGTCAGCTTGGCTGTGCTCACACTGGTGACAAACTTGCTCAGCGGTGCCAAATGTGGAACCTACAGGGGAGGATGAGAAGGTTGTCACATGCAGTCTTGAAAAAGATATGGACAAGCTGCAGGCAGCTTAAATCTCTAGACTGTAGGGCTTGTGTTTCACATGCTGGGCAAGAGCTTGGTGCCACATGACACCGATTTTTCGTTCTTAAAGACTGGTGAATTGTAGATTATGAGAGAATTTCAGTGGTGATTTTAACCCAGTCACTAACCATGATTAATAACCAGCAGCATTAACTACGGTTACTCTGCCAAGAAGAGGATCCAGCGGCAGACCACTCGCACTGCTCTACAGCCCGCCGAGACCCCCAGAGCAAATGACACCAACTGCAAGTGAAGCAACATAAATGTCTCTGTCTTTAACAGTCCCTGTTACACAGCTCTGCTTATTGTGAATGTGACAGCAGGCCCTTGTAAGGTCTCTCTCACCCTCCGCATGGGTGGAAACAAACTCAAATTGGGGGATGCCAAAGGCATGAGAAAACAAAGAATGTGACTCAGAGAAGGGGAAATAAGAAGAAGAAAAATTAAAAGAGCATTTGTTTTCACAAGTAATAAATACAAACATAAAATGACATACTCTTTTTAGATATCAAATTGACAAAAAATCATTATAAATAAAAACACTCAATGAAGACAAAGGTGTAAGAGATAGATGCTCGTAAACGGAGATAAAATCTTTCTGGAAAGTAATGTAGCAACGGCCATCAAGAGAAGCCCTAAAAAGTTCACAAGCTTTGAACTAGTAATGAAAAACACGATCACAGATTTACATATAAGGATGCTCATCACAGCTTATATGCCAAAAAACAAGTGAAAGAGTAAATAAATGAGGTACACCCACATGTAAGCTTACTTGGCAGCCATTAAAAATCAAGTGCTAGAAAAATATTGAATGAGATAGGAAAAATGTTAATATGATGTTTGCTGCAATATATGAAACTCATATATTTATGAGAAGGTTTGATAACCTTTACAAATGACCTAAAAGAATATATGTTGAAATTTTAAGTGCAGACCTCCAGGTGGCATTTTTATAGATGTTTTGTTTTTATGTTTTTCTAGTTTCTAGCTTTTGTACAATAAAGATTATGATTTATTCAACAAACAAAAAAAAAATTCAAAAAAATTATGAGGCCCCTCGTCCCCGCCAGGCCCTGTGCCAGGTAGCAGATACAACATTACACAACACTGAACGTAGCAGACACTAATAGACACTGCCGGTGCTCTCCCGGAGCTTATTATCTAGGGGAATAGAAAATGCAAAATTGATTTTTACAATATAGTAAAACAGAAGTCAAAACAAGTCTCAGGAAGCAGGGGGCTCAAGTGTCCTCAGTGATCCCCTGAGAAGAAGGATCAGAAAATGTGACAAACAGAAGCTCAAAGGTCTGGTCCAGTCTCGAGAGAAAAAAGAAATCCGATCCCAGGCCTGGGAGGCAGTGACAGGGTAAACGAATGTCAAGTGCCTGGTCCTCAACAAGAGGCAACTCTCAGCTGAGGCAGGGAGAAGGGGCAGGAAAAGGGCTAGGGGTGGGGGCTCCACGCCAGAGGGAACAAGGGGAGCCAGGGCCCAGCCTGCTCAGAGAAGGACGCGCAGGGGGACATGGGGGTGTGGGGGGCGATGCTGGGGAGGCAGGCAGAAGCCAGGTAGAAATCAGAGCGCCTTACAGCCGCTGCCCAGGGAGAAGTGTGACTGGCACCTCCTGCGTGGTGGAAGCAGCGTGATGACACAGAGGAGAGCACCTTGGAAGACAGGGAGTTGGGCTCAAACACTGACCACTCCAAGTAACTTCACCTCAGCATCTATAAAGGGGGAACCACATCACCTACTTCACAGGATTACTTTGAGGAGGGCACAGAACCATCATATGAAAAGCTCCTCTGCAAGAAGAGGTGGGAGCCGCCAACAATCTCAAGGTGGCTGTGGGAGACCTCGCACTGGGAAGCTAGTCACAGTCACAGCAGCTGCAGACGCCGTGGCACGGCATGGGACGCTTCATGAGGATCAGGGCCTGACCCTCACCATAGTGGTCCCCAAGCCTGAGCACACGGCCTGATGGGCGATGGACAGGGGACCAGGCAGAAGCATGGACAGACACTGGAGCGTAGGTGCAGAGGAGGACGGATGAGCGAGCAGACAGATGGGAGCAGGGGCCCACGGACCCCAAAGAAGCTGTCGCAGGAACACAGGGCACAAACCTCAATAAGCTGCTCCCCCACCAAAATCAACAACCACCTACAGTCCACCCCACTGGACCTGGCCTCTGAGCTCTTACGGGCCACAATTCCTGGTCCCTCTTCTCATGGCCTTTCAGAGGACAACTGTTTTGCCTCCCAGCGCCCTCAGCTAACCCCTTCCACCCCCTGCCCCAGTGCGCGTCTGCCCTGCAGCTCTGAGGTCAGGTTACCTTTGCTGCCAGCTCTTCACTTGCAGGGCTGAGAGCCTCTTGGGTTTGCATGTCCATTTCAGCAAGGAGCCTCTGGCCCTGGCCAATCTGTGTGCACAGAGCCTCAAAGTCCTCAATCAGGCCCAAGACATGGTGGCCACTCTTGCTGGCCCACAGGCGATGGTCAGTGACCGGGTGGGACACACAGGAGGTGCTGGTTGCTGAGCTGCTACTGTCATAGGAGAGGGAGTCCATGTCATTCCCAGAGAGTGGAGGAGTCTCTGAAGCTGCAAAATGAAAGGTAAGATGTCAGATCTGTTTGGGACAGCACCCTGTGCTCAATGAGCTTACGATGTTGACGCTAGCTAGGAGGACTAAGAGAGGCCCTCATTCCCAAATGCCACTCAACCCAAACCCGGAGAGGAAAGAGGCCTGGCTCCTAGACCTCAGCCTGTATATTACCCCACACTGGGCTTCTTATTCATCTTGTGGGAGAGGCTCAAGTCAAGTTAACCAACACTTAACAACCATCCACTCTGCAGAAGACCCCAGATTCACACAAATGAATCCAGCACCGCAGTCTGATGGGAACACACGCACGGTAGGAGGTGCAACAGCACAGTGATGAAGAGCCAGAGCACAGAGAAAAAGCAATTACCTGGCAGGGAGGGAGAGATCAGGGAAGGCTTCGTAGAAGAAGCAACAGCTGAGCTGGATTGGACAGGTAGCAAGAATTACATTAAACAGAGGTGTGGATGAATATTGCGACCGGGACAGGAGGACGGGCACTTCACAGAGGAGCCTGTGCTAATGGTGAGTCTTGAGGAAGTAGTAGGACTTTCACTGGGAGAGACTGGGATGACCGGGGTGTTAAAGTCACAGTGAGAGGAAAGTGCAGGCCCGTGTGCAGGATGGTGACCCCTCTGTGTGGCTACCCCAGGCCAAGTGACAGGGCTGGACAGAAGCACTGGGGCTGGACCCTGGAGGGCCTTGAAAGCCACGCTAAGGGGATCACACTTTAATCTACGGCAACAGGGACCCATTGAAGTTGCTACAGGTGGTAACACCCAGGAGGAGATTAAATGGCTTGGAGGAGGAGAGCACCAGCTAGAGAGACTGAGAACATGAAACCCCAAATCCCTGCCCAATACCCTCCCGAGTTGGGACCAGGAAGCCCTATTCTTCAATCTAAAAATCCTACACCCACACCCGGTGCTGCCAGTTACCCAGACTGCAGCTTTATACCTGATTTTGGTGTCACTGCCTGAGTGGAATCAAACAGATCAAATGAATTATCACCTGCCATGGGACATTTGTCACCATCTACAAAATGCAAAACAAGAGAAGGAAAATAAGCCATTAGTTTCACTGTAGTCAGCATTTGAGAGAGAAATAAATGAGGATACAGTAACATACCTCACACATATGCACTAACTTATTCAGGCACACACAGGCATTCATTCAAATCTTCACTGGCCATCTGTCCTGCCAGGCCCCGTGCGGCACCAGGGAGACAGACTGACCAGGCCCAGACCCTTCCCTACAAGAACCCTCTTGTCAGACAAGTGAACAGGCGGTTTCACTTCAGTGTGATCAGGGATTAGGGAGGGAAACACAGGGGCCACGGGAGCTCAGGTGAGAGGTGTTGGCCCCATCTTGGCTTCCCAAAGGCTAACACCTGCGTTATGTTTTAAGACAGCTTGTGACTGACTCACGGGAAAGAGGAGGGAAAGAAACGCCAGGCAGTGGGGGGAGCAGGTGCAAAGGCAGAGAGAAGTGAACCGAATCGGGGAGAAATAGCAGTTCACGTGGCTGAGGCCTGGGTTCCAGGGAAGGACTCAGTGGGGCACCAGGACAGAACCATGAGGACTGTGGGACTCACACAAGGGCTTTAAGCAGGGCAAGGCTGAGCTCTGTGTTTTGGACTGTAGGAGTGAGTCTGGAGGCCATGGCGGTAAGCTAAGCTGGAGAGGAGAGTGAGCTGCACCAGGAGCTGGGGGTGAGAACTTGAAACGCAGTAAGGAGGCAAAATCAACAGATGCTGTACAGATGACCCGTGTGACACTTCATGGAAAGCACTTTCACAGCTGAAAAGCTATTGGACTCTCAATAGCTTGGTGGGCAGAACCGCATTGTAAATCGGGTTTCATGGAAGGGGAGACTAAGGGGCAGCAGAGATGGGAAGTGATCTGCCCGGCACAACCCAGCATGTCAGTGTCGGAGCAAGGACTGTGTCCAGGTGGCAGGATGCCCTGGCCCAGCTCCTTCCCATCCCTGCACCACCAGGCAGTGCTGGCTGCACTCCAGCGCCTCCCAAGGGTGCACTGCGATCCCCAGGGCCAAGGATCTGTGGAGCTGGCCCCCAACGGAATCACTTTCAGCCAAAGCAGCTTTTAGAACAAAACTTTTTAACAGGTGCACTTAAATATAGCCCTGAAAAGTCTTTTGCAAAGGAAGAGAGGCTGCTGCCTGTGACAGAATTCTGATCTTGACTCAAGGAAATTAGAAAACTTTTCTGCTGAGGCAGCACTGTGAATTTTGAACACTTTCCTGGATGCCTCTTGTCAGGGCCGCCTCTGAACAAATTTCAAAAGCAAGTAAGGGCTGTGCGTTGGCCTCCTCACTTCAGCTTCCTGACCCTCCTTCCTGAGCACCCCAAGCACACAATTGTTCTCCTTGCTTCAGTCTCCCCTAGCCCACCCCCACAATCTCCTGAGTCATCTCCTCAAAGCCCTAAAACGAGCCAGGAGCAGATCTGTATTTAGAATGGCAATGCCCAGCGCTGATGAAGTCCTGCTAAAACCACTACCTTGGCACACTGCTGCCGTATAGACTATTTAGAAGGCAGCAATAGGGCACCATTCCAACCCTTTGAGAGTCCCCTAGCAGGATTTCACCCTGAGAATATTGTTTAACAGCAAAAAGAGTATTAACATCGATGTTTATTAAAGCTCCAAATCAGAGACCACTTTAATAATCAACAGGCTGATGGTTCGGTGACCGACAGTAATCTGCAAACAATCATTAGGAAACCGCATGAAAGCAGCGGGGGCTCGGACGATGTAACACTGGGCAAAAACAAAGGATACGGAATGGCACAAAAACCAATCTGAACAATATAAATTCATGCCTATATGTGATTAAACAGTAAAGAGAAATACGCAAGGTTTAAAAAATGATCATTCTGTAGAATCAGCAAGGGTTTTTCTCCCCTTCACTTTTTTTTCATATTGTTACATCATATTTTCGGCTAAAATTTTAAAATTCTTATCAAGAAGAAATCAATGAACTAATCACTATAAGTTCTAAATCTGGATGCTCCTTAAGAGATTTTTATTTGTTTAATTAAAAGCGATAGGCTTTATACCCAATCCAAGTAAAGATAAACTTTAGCACAGTACTTGTTTACAAAGTCTGCTAGTATCCCAGTCCCACGGGATGCACACGCCTACCCTGTGGGCATTAGGATCATAATCCCTGGACCCCCGAGGCTCCAGAAGGCTGGGTAGGAGTCAGAAACTGCACCGGACTCCAAGCTGGAAATGGTTTCTAGGCCAGCTCTGCCACCTACTTGCTGTGTCACTTTGGGCAAGCCCCATCCTCTCCCTGGACCTTAGTTCCTTCGTCCCTAGAGCAGAGGACGCCCTGGCTGGCTGCTTTAAGCCTGGCCATTTGCTGGTTTGCTCCAGGCCCTGTGCTGGGCAGGTGGCACAGGTGTCGTGTCTTCTTGCTGCTGCCCGACACTGCCTCTCCAGGGCAAGACAACAAACCCATAGGCAAACACAAAACAGATTTTTAAACCTACCAGGATGCTTTCCAGATCCTGAAGACACCGAAAGCCAGAGTAAAAGATTTAGATTCTCTTTTAAAGGCAGTAAGAGGAACTGAAAAGGATTTTCAGCACCAGAGTGATGTGGACAGGACTAAATGGGTGGGAGGAAGGAAGACCAGAGGCATCGAGGGTGGCTGGAAACCCAAACTCCATTTCCTTGAGAACCAAGTTGCCCCACACAGAGATTACACCATTTTGCCAAAGGTGACAGCTAATTAGCGGTCAGGTCCCTGGGCTCCCATGTCTGCTGTCAATGGAAAGACACCTCTGTGGGGCAAAGATACCATTCAGAAGCTCACACGCCACACACAGATACTCAGCTGCATTTTCAGCAAGTAAGAAGCAGGTGCAGTACCGTGTGTGTCTAGCTGACGGGGCCGCTCAGGAATGGCCAGGGCTTGGACAGCTAGAGTGAGGGCTCCTTCCTGTGCCTTCTCTGCCCCCTGTGCCAGCTGCTCCTCCAGCTTGCCCTTCAGGGTGCTGTTGGTTTCAATGCTCCTTTCCAGCTGTGCCCGCAGAGCCTGGATCTCCGTCAGGAGGCCGTGCAGGTCACTGAAAGGATCCTGCCCCTTCCAGCCTTCTCCGGACGCCTCTGCTCTGGCCTCTGCGGACATGTGCAAAGGGAAGGCTTGACGTCTTCCACAATCAAAAGGTCAGGCATCAAAGGAACTCAACAGCGTTTCGAACCCGCCACCACCTTCACCCTCCCCCTTCCTAAGAACTAGGTACAATTTAAAATAACAACTTGACTTTAGAAACAAAAATACTGGCAGACTTAATTGCTACTATTCCACAGGCTAAATCAGGGCTGGAAATTAATTTTCCCTTCTGGCCATAAAAGCCTAGCAAATTACACACCAAACCCCGAAATTATGTCTAATAGTAATAAAATCTATTTGGGCTGGAATTATAAAATGAAAGGGGATGATTTTAAGAGCCACAGTATATTAAAAAGATACAACAGCAAGAATAAGAAAAGCAACCTGAAGAGAAAATGAAAGCTGTGAGATGACCCTTTTCTAGATAAACTTTCAATAGGGAGAAACCATCTGGAAAATTAGTTTTAAAAAAAACCCACCACACCTCAAAATTGATTCTGAAATATTACAGTTTATAGTTGAGTCACTCTAATCTGGTATCTTTCTTGGGATACGGAGAGGCCCAGGGCCAACAACTATCCCCAGAGCAATGCTCAGCATGTGGGAAGTTCTCCATAAATGTTTGCTGAATGAATGGGCAAAAAGAAATCCACACTAGCAGGAAAAATTTTAATGAAAGTCATTTCCTGAGTGCCTAAGTGCCAGGGACAAGGGTAGGATACTTTTAATAAATGATCTCATTCAACTTTCACAGCAACTCTACACAAGGAGTATTCATAGACGTGTTTTTAAAAAGGCAGAAACAGGCCTATAGGGGGAAGTGACCTGCTGCAGGGCACACAGGCAGGAAGGAGGGAATGGATTCCTGACTGCAGCTGGCCTAACTCCTGAGCCTGAGTCCTTCCATGTTTCCCCGGCTGTCTGGGGATGCTCACAGCCCAATACGCAGCAGCCCCGAGATGAGCAAAGCTGTGGACCAGAGTGCCCCATACCTCTCGGTCTCCTGTGCTCCTCATCCAGCTTCTCATACACTTGCAGCTCCACTCGGAGGGATTGGAGTAGCTTGTCGTTCTGGGAGAGCAGCTGCTGCCTCAACCTCATCTCCTCCTGCACCCTGAAATAGGCCCACGAGCATGGGGAGGAGAGTTAACTGTACTATAGGTGACTTCTCCAAACCCCCCAGGACAGGCCAGTTCCACCCCCAGCCACAGAGTGTAGACAAAAAAGTGACATGCATGGTTAAGAATTCCAGTCATTCTCCGTCTGCTGATTGTTTGAGCTCCAACACCTGTCTTCTCCTGTCCTAGGTGCTCCCAGGTAGATTCCACTGGACTCAAACAGGAACCTACAAAATCGGCTCTCCCACTCTCAGGCCTCTGGCTACACCACTGGCTTTCCTGGGTCTCCACCTTGCAGACAGCAGATCATGGGACTGCTCAGTCTTCCTAATCTTGTGAACCAGTACCTTATAGCAAATCTCTCTATCCATCCATACAGTATCAATAGAATATCTATTCCTATATAGTGGGGGGAGGGGAAAAGAATCTTATTGATCCTATTTCTCTGGAGAACCCTAACTTATAAAATTAAGTTTTAATCCTTTTATAATTAAAAAAAATTAACATATATCAACATTGGCTTCTTTGTTAGATAGTTTCATAGTTTAACACATGTATTAATCTATGTAACCACCACAACCAGCATACAGTGAAACGCCACCATCCGCATAACACTCCCTCTTGCTTCCCTTTGCAAACCACCCTCCACGCCCCCTAACTTGGGCAACCACTTATCTGTTCACCTCTACTACAGTTTTGTCTTTTCAAGCATATCATATCAATGAAATCTTACATGCTGCTTTTTTGAAACTGGCTTATGTACTCAGCATTAACGCCTCTGAGATTTTTCTAAGTTGTAACTTGTATACAATAGTTAGTTCCTTTTTATTGTGAAATAGTATTCCATCGTATGGATGTGCCACAGTGGTTTACCCATTACCCTACTGAAGGACATCTGGATTGTTTCTAAGTTTTAACCCAGAATTCCTACTCAGGGGTATTTACCCCAGTGAAAGGGAGGCTTATGTTCACAAAAACATTGTACTCAAATGTATATAGATGCTTTATTCATATTTACACAAAACTTGTTTCTTCCAGTCATAGGGAGAAAATATTTGCAAACTATTCATCCAACAGGGGACTAATATCCAGAATATATGAGGAACTCAACTCAATAAGAGAAAAACCAAATAATTCCATTAAAAAGTAGGCAAAGGACACAAATAGACATTTCTCAAAAGACAAACGACCAATAGATATATGAAAAAATGCTCAACAATGTCACTAATCATCACAAAAATGTAAATCAAAAACACAATTAGATGCTATCTCATACCTGTCAGAATGGCTATTACTAAAAAGGCAAAACAAAACAAAACAAAACAAAAAAACCCAAACAGATGTTGGCAAAGATGCGGTGAAAAGGAAACTCATACACAGTTGGTAGGAATGTAAACTAGTACAGCCACTATGAAAAACAGTATGGAGACTCCTCAAAAAACTAAAAATAGAACTACCATTCCATCCAGCAATCCCACTACTGCGTAGCTACCCAAAGTCAAAGAAATCAACATAGCAAAAGGATGCCTGCACTTACATGTTTACTGCAGCACTATTCACAACAGCAAAGATATGGATCAACCCAAGTCTCCAGCAATGAGTGAATGAAGAAAATGTGGTGCAAATACACAGTGGAATACTATTCAGTTATTAGAAAAAAAAGAATGAAATCCTGTCATTCGCAGCAACATGGATGAAACTGGAGGTCACCGTGTTAAATGAAATAAGCAAAGCACAGAAAGACAAACAGCCCATGTTCCCACTCATAAGTGGGAGCTAAGAAAGTTGGTCCTGTGGCACTGGAGAGTAGAATGACAGACACCAGAGGCCGGGAAGGGTGTGTGGGGTGGGGACTGAAGAGAAGTGGGTTAAAGGGTACAAACACACAGAAAGATAAAAGGAATAAATTCAATGTTTGATAGCAGAGTAGGATGACTACACTTAACTATTGTACTTAGGTGATGGACACCCTAAATACCCAGACTTGGTCACTACACATTACATACATGTAACAACATTTCTCATGTACCTCATAAATTTGCACAAATAAAGAAATTGGTAATTGTTTCATTCAGTTTTAAAAGAAACAAAAAGAATTCTAGTCAGCCACAATTTCCCAAGTCCCCCGTGTCTAGCCCTTTACGTATGTAATCGCATGTCATCTTCACAGACACCCTAAAAGGTAGGGAGATGTTCTCTTGGTTCAGAGATGTGAGGATATGAAACTTAAAAAGGTTCTGTCTCTTACACAGGTGTGCACAGCTTGGAAGAGGAGCCCGGACTTAACCCCAGGACTGTCTGATGGCAAAGATGAAGATCTTGTTCCATCATCCCCCCGGGGTGACAAGGGTGATGATGGTAACTCTAAAAGAGTGGGCATTCAAGAGAGCTGACAGGAACAACTGAAGTGTGGAACAAGACAAGAGTCTAAGGGGGAAACTGCAAAAGAGTGATCAGCATGATCCTTATGAAATCTAAGGCAAGTTATCACTCCTCTCTGCTCCATCTCCCAGGGGCTTCCTATGCTGCTCAGAGCAAAAACCAAAGTCCTTTTGTCGGCTATGAGGCCCAACACGATTCAGTATCCAGCCAGCTGCTACCAGCTACCGTGGCCCTCTCTCCAGATGTGCTGGCCTCCCTGCTCTGCCAGGCACAGACCAAGGCCACTCTGCCTCAGGGTCCGTGCCCCTTCTGCCACAAATGATCATCCCCAGCTGCAGCATTTACCCCTTCACTATGCTCAGCTCTCTGTTCAAGTGTCATCTTTTCAGAGAGGCCTTCCCTGCCTCACCCTAGACAAAAAAATAGCAACCTGCTCCCCAAGCCCTCTCCTTCTTATTTTCATGGTTTTTCTCCATGTATTTTATGCCCACCAGACATATGATGTGTTGGTGTTTACTGTCTGTCCCCTAAGGCACGGGCTCGTGTGCCTTGTGCCTCATTCTACGGTTGCAGCCCAGTGCCTGGATGCATGGTATGGCCAACAGGGGACAGGTGAATCACAGCCACTACCTGCTCAGCTCCTTGCCGGTGCTGCAGACCTCCTGGATCAGCTGCTGGTTGTGTCTCTCCTTCTCACTGACTTCCTTCTGCAGCCTTTCATTTTCCTCCTTTGCACTGGCGTACTCCTGCTGAAGGTGCTCCAGGCTCGCAGTCTTCCTGGAGAGGGACTCCCGTAATTTTTCATTCTCTTTCTGTTTATCTGCAAACACAAAAAAAGTGCCACTGAGAATGGACACCATTTGTTTTTCCCAACCTTATTACGCAAATACAGCACTTCAGCTCGAACACTCCAAGAATACAAAAAAGAATGAGATTTAATCTGGCATTTATGATCTCGGCATTCCAATTATCTTATACATTTTGGGCAGATAAATCTGTCAACATCAAGGCTGCAGATTAAACGTCACTGGGATAAAATGGGCCTGTTTAATTTTCTATTAAATAAGAAGCCATGCAAGTCTAGTTACTTTGCCTTCATGGGGCAAACAGTGGGTAGAAACTACCGACACAGGCAGGAAACAGGGCCCAAAAATCAGGCAAGGGGTGCTGAGAAATCTGCCTTAAGCCTTCCTTAAGCCTCCGACCAGGAGGCCAGCAGGGCTGTGCAGATGGCACCTGGGGCCCACTCACTCCTCAGGCCATGAGGACACCCCCTCTCCTGAGGAATAAAATATACGCAGAGGCACAAGAGACATGGTCTAGAGCAGGGTGCTGGAGGCAGCATGGCCATGTTTAAGTGCAGCTTCTCAGTTTACTGACCTCATAACCTTGAATGTGGTTCTTTACTTCTCGGTGCCTCGGTTTCCCCAATGTGAGGATTAACTGAGTCACCATCTATAAAGGGCTTAGCACAGGGCTTCACGAGCACATTGGGGGCTGGAAGCACCCCATAATGACAAGTTGTTAGCAGTGCTCATGGTGGTTAAAAACTAACACGTACCAGCACTAACTGTGCAGGCTTTCCATTGAGACCTGCATACAGATCATCTTATTTAATCTTCACAACAAACTTCCAAGGTAGGTACGATTATTCTCCCCATTTCCCAGATAGAAAACTAAGGATTGATGAGGTTAAGGCTTCCCTAAGGTCACACAGCCAACTGGCAGAGCCAGGATTCAGACTCAGGTTTTCTGACTTCACGACAATCCTAAGCAAGCTAAGCAAGCTCTCACCTCCTCCCTCAGACTCCACACACACCAAGCTGTATATAATTCATGACTGGTCTGTACGCTCCTCACCGCTAACCTCTAACCCCTATCTGCTCTCTTCTTTCTATTTAAAAGGTCCTGACTCCTCTAAACCTTAGGTGCCTTGGCTAATCCCTCCTTATCCTTCTAGACTCAGCTCTTGAAGACTAGCTTTTCCTGGGACGGGATGCCTTCCTGGGGTCCTGCAGCCCCCTGAGCCTGTCTTTATCATGGCTAATACCCACACTGGCCTGCCATGGCTGCCTGGCTGTCTCTCCCATTCAACCATGAGCCCCTGAGGGAAGGGACCAGGTCCCCTTCATTTCTGTATCAGTCTCTGCCACAGGCCTTGACGTAGAACGGAGATAGGAAATGTTTGCTGAGTGAATGAATGGCCTCCAGGAGCCCCAATTTCATCTCTAAAGCCAAAATCAGCATCAATATTCTCTAGAAAAAGTAGAATAAGCTTCCCCAAGATCCAGCTCCACCCCCTTCGAGCTCTGGGACCACAGGCTGGGCAATTCCCTAGGCCTAGGTTTCTTACCTGTAAAATACCACTAATAATACCACATTCCAGAATTGCTTTAAGTATTAAGTGATAATATAAGTGAAAGCCCTTTGGTAGCTAAGCTCCAAACATAAGGAATTAAGAGAAGGGATCTTTCTATAAGAAATACTGGATAAACCTAGCTGATGGTAGGAAATCTCGGGTTGAGATTTGGGCAGTAACGTATTTCCAACTCTTCTCTCTTCCACTGTGAACAGGGACGAAAGAGAGGTGGCTGCACAGAGGGGATGAGTGACAAGTAAATAAAGTAACATTTACTGGGTGCCTATTAGAGACACTGTGCTGAGAGCTTTACACTGTTTAATCATCGCCACAGCCCTATGAGGTATTCCTTAACCTCTCTGGTTCCAGTTTTCTCAGCTGTAAAACAGAAATACCTCATAGGGCTGTGGTGACAATTAAACGGTGTAAAGCCGTCACAGAGCTGCAGGATTGAAACCTAGGCTGGTCAGACTCCAGTGCCTACATTCCTTCCATGACACAGAAGGCTTGGGGGTTCCAGACTGCAAGTGACTCCTTTACTCTTACCTCTGGATCCTTTCACGAGCATTGTATTGAGGGTCTGGTTTTGCTTTCTCAAGAAATGAATTTCCGACGTCAGAGAATTATGCAGCTCTGAACCAGAAGCAAAAATGTTTGTAGAACCTATAAAAACACACATAAAGAGTGATTTATAAACAGTCTCCAGGTCATTCAGTATGGTTGGAACTTTCTAGAAAACAGTTTTAAACAATGAGTTAACACAACATGCAATGAAAATCACTCCTGTGTACTATATAATACCAGAGGCCAAAGGAAAATGAGTGAGCTCGAAAGAGAGGGGAAAGTGAGGCTCCCCCACATCTTCCTTGTCCTAAGGGACGGTCCTAAGGGTGAGCAAAGCAGGAGAATTGGGCCAGGAGTGGGGTGAGTGAGTGACATCTTAACCTTCACAGATGTCTCTCCCGAGGTCAAAACCCCTGCATCTAGCCACCTGCTGGGCCTCACCACTGAGGCAGCTCAGTCCACAGAGACAAAGCTGAACTCCTCACCCTTCTGCCTCAGGAGATGGTATCACCACAACCCCTAACCCCAGCCAGAATCCTGGGAGCCGTCATACACGCCTCTCTCTTCCACTGCCCAATCAGGCAATCACAAATGCTGATTCTTTCTCCACAACACCCCGGACACTGGCCTACTCTTTTCTGTCCCTACAGTTCAGGCCTTATCACCTTGCTCTAAGCTTGCCTCTCTGCTCTTCTGCCAATAGGTTATTATCTTAAACACAGTCTGTTCATGTTACTCTCCGCTCAAGTAACATCCGATGGCCCACCGTGGCAAAAGACAATCAAACAAACAAAACACAAGGTCCAACTTCTCAGTCTAGAATCTGAGGATCTCCATTACTTAGCGCCAATCTCAATGCATGCCCTACTACCTCTTCACCCTGGGCCCCATGCCCTTAAGGCAGTCAAAATGGACCACTTCTGTGCCCCAAACACACATGTGGTCACACACTTCCCTGACTTTGCAGAAGGAGGAATTCCCTTTGCCTAGAATGCCCACCACTCTCTTTACCTGTCAAAATCACACTCTTTCAACTCTTACCTCAAATTTACTGCCTTCAAATGCATATCCTAAAGATCAGGGGTCTAGAGCTCCAGACTCGGCTGGAGGTCATGTCCTCATCTATAAATACCTCACCATGCTCTTGTCTGTCTCCTGAAACCCTGCCCTTCCTTTAAATGCAGCTCAGATGATACCTCTTGCTGGACGCCTCCCTTGACACTCAACCTCGGCACTCCCCACCCTCTCAGCTTTCTATGTCTGTACCACAGACAATGTTCATGTTCACAGCTACCCTCAGGAGAGCTCCTATTGTGTGCAAGGTGCCTTCTACACTGGCAGGCATATTCTTCCCCTCCCCCTCCTCCACACAGATTGAGTCCACTTACTACCCCACAGAGCCAAAATGCCAGATCCCTACTTTCCCAGCCCCCTTGCCACAAGGACATGGGCATGTGCCACTTCTGGCCAACGGGACCTGATGGGAAGTCCGATGGCGGCTACTGGCACAGATTTTCCCCTGGATGCAAAGAGAAGGACAGGGAGAAGCCTTCACCACTTCTTTCCCATGCTTTGGACACTGTCCTGAGAGGATGACATGCTTATAATTACTACAGTCATCACAGATACCAACCCCAAACTCTGCAATCACTGAGCCATAAAACATGCCTTTGGAACTACCTGCCTCTGGATTTCTTGTTATGTAAGAAAACACAAACCCCTGTTGTTAACATCAGTTTTTACTCATATTCTGTTACCTGCAGCTGAAAGCACCCTGGTACACATCCTGGCGTGAATACCTGTGACATTCAAACTCCTTGTAAGGAAGGTACGACATCAGTCCTCCCAGAAGTTCATACTCTTTCCACTCCACCACATTACCTTGTTCTCGTGTTAGTAACTCACTTACCACGTCATACATGTTTTTTTACTCATATCTGTCTCTCTCCACCATCTTTTTCTACTCCCCACTATGAACTCTGGTATCTTTTCAGAGACACCCGGGTTTGAACCACAGCTCTGGCTTCTTAAGAGCTGTCTGACCTCAGCGAGATATTTAACATCCCTAAGTATTCAGGAGCTCAATAAAATGACAGATGTGGTGTTGTTACTGCTGCTACCACTTGTATTAACATCACCATCGATGACAGGCTGGAGCCAAAACAGTACTAGAGAGTAATCTGGATAGGCAGGAACAATTCTACAGAAGTCGACAATGACCAAAAGCTAAAGTACCAGTTTTGGAGGTATTTCTTTTCAAAGAAATAATTAGGCCAAAGAATAGTTCCTGACATAGCCTAAACCTAAGCAGCCAAACTGGAGCTCGTGAGGTCCACTCCTGACGCCGACAGGCCCATCTTCCCTCTGAACGTCAGCACACCAAGCTCCTATAACGGGGGATTCGCTGGAAGCCCTCACACGTGAGATGATGGCTGTAAACAATATTCCCCCTCAATATTACAAGGAGCCGTACCTTTCTCAAGCCTACTCCCAAGGGGCACATTTCACAGCAGGGGAGGTGGAGCCACTTTTGTTTCTTTGTCTTTTCAGACATTGTGACAACATGGTGAGAACAGTGTGTCTTTCCACCAGTGTAAATACTTTATGAATGCCTTTCTGTAAACCTTCCCGTCAGAGCGAATTACTCTCCAGAGCGACTGCTTGCTCCGTTGTAGCTTGTGGCCATTTGAGCCCCCAAATAATTCTATAATTGGATTTGCCAGGGAAAATGTAAAACAGAATGAATCTAATTCAGGCATTACCAAGAGTGAATGTGAAGGGCCCAGGCGTGTATTTCTTTTCCTGTGTTTGATACAACTAATAACTCAGATTAATCAATTTCCCTGAGGGTGAGAGGGGGAGGACGCAGGATGACGGTGGATGAGTGAGAGGGAGCGGGGGAGAACGTGGAAGGGAACCATTCCGTTTACCTTGCACACTGCAGCACATACAGTACTTTGGAGAGATGTCCTTCTAGGCTGGTGGCTATGACGGGCTAGAAAGGAATGAGGACAGGACAAGGGTCCAAGGACTCAGGTGCTGTCAGCCAGTACTATCTTTCTAGAACTCAGTTCTCTCATCTCTAAAGATGGGGAGGAAATTAGGGTCTCTGACCATTGTAGAGCTTTGCAATGTTAAATGGATAATGTTATACAAAATAAAATAGTAAAATAAAACTGATGATGATGAAGAAAGCAACCATTTACTGAGTGAGGCACTGAGCAAGGCTCTATTCATAACCCTGCCTCATTTAATCTCACAATGACACTGTTTTATGAAACAATTAAGGCTGGGGGAGATGGGGTGAACTGCCCAAAGTCACAAAGCTAAAAGAAGAACAGGGATCCACACGCAGGTCAATCCAACTCCCAAACAAACTCAGGCTTTTCCAAGTGCACTAAGATGTTCTCAAGATACATTCTTCACGGAATGAGGACACTGTCTCTGGAGCAATAAGGAAAGATGCCCAAGATACACTATGCAATGAAAAATGGGACAGAATAGTGGCTATAGAGTATGCTACCTTTTGGGTAAATGAGGGGGAGAACAAGAATATATACATGTATTTGCATTTAAAAAAAAAATCACTGTAAGGATACAAAAGAAAACGCACAAAAAGAGAGAAGAGGAACAGGAACACGGAGTTAATGGGCAAAGAATGGAGGTTCTAATTTTTGAAGCATGTAAATGTCTTACCTATGGGGGGAAAGATACTTTTACGCACTTCATGGAAGATCATTCCCTTCAGAGCTAACTGTGGTTATGCAAAAATATTGGTAACCTTTTCATTGGCATGTGAGCTTTACCAGACTACTAAAATGCTGATATATTTATAATCCATTATTGATGAAAAGATAAAATAATGCTTTGTTTTATTTTAAAATATCTATTTCTCTATAGCTTCCAAAGTCAAATGCGGTGCCAACCACAATTTAGGATACCAGAGGCCGGCAGACTTCTCCAATGATGGAGAAATTAACATTTATCAAGCACCTGCTTTGTACACAGACGGCTTATTCAGGCAAAGGTATCACAATAAAACACTCACAGGCTTATACTGCCCTGTGGGAAGGTCCTTCCTTACCTTGATCAAATTCAGATCCTTGCCGTTCCAGCTGTTTCCGTAGCTTCTCATTTGTTTTAATAGATTCTTCTAAACGTTTTCTCAAAGTTCGGATTTCCTGTATATGTTCCATTAGTAAGTCTACAGGAGGGAAGGGCATTTTTAATTCAAAGTCTGAAGCCCCCAACAAACTGAATAATTTATAGATTATCAGGGATCTTGAAATTCCGAACAGTATTGGATGTATTAAGATAGTTAGCAACTGGCGACTCTTTCCTGGCATGGGGAGGCTGAGTTTCCCACGGCCCACAGACACAGTTCTATAATGATTTTCTGCAGCCCTCCATGAGGAAGATATTTTATATCACATGGAAAAATTATATTCCATACAATTTTAATGCTAACTCTAATGTAGTCTTTTATTCTTCTAAATATCAAATATCAATTTAAAGTCTTCCTTATGGTGAAACTAACAGATCACTTTCAAGTCTGCTTGAATTGCCTGAGAGTTGATTAAACTACATAATGAATCCAGTTATGTTCAAGACCAATTTTTTGAAAGAAATATGTTCTCTATTTATCACTTACTAATTTAAGACTTGAAAAAAATAAAGCAAAACAATGCTCGTGAGAATTAAGGAGGATACTCTCAAGAGTACAACCTGTTAGTGTGAGTACAAATGCATATGACCTTTGGGGGATACTTCTATCATTGGACTGAGAAAAGCTCTTTTCCAGTGTCTTTTACCAAATAATTCTACTTCTGGGATTCTATTTAAAGAGATCACCATAGATGCCGACAAGCATTTGCCAGAACGCAGGAAAATGTTCATCTTAGTATTGTATGTAACAGCAAAAACTGAAGTAGCTCAAATTGTTAAATGAACTGCAGCACATCCATTATAATGCAGTATTACATAGCTGTTAAAAAATGTTATGAAGGCTGGGCACGGTGGCTCACGCCTATAATCCTAGTACTCTGGGAGGCTAAGGTAGGAGGATCGCTTGAGCTCAAGAGTTCGACCAGACTGAGCAAGAGTGAGACCCCATCTCTACTAAAAACAGAAAAATTAGCTGGGCATTGAGGCACGTGCCTGTAGTCCCAGCTACTTCGGAGGCTCAGGCAGGAGGACCACTTGAGCCTAGGAGTTTGAGGTTTCTGTGAGCTACAATGACGCCACTGCACTCTACTGGGGCAAAAAGAGTGAGACTCTGTCTCCAAAAAAATAAAGGTTATGAAAACTACATAATATCATGGAAAAATTATCATGCTATTATGTTAAGTTTTAAAATAGACACAAAGTTAAATATTCAATATAATCACAACTTGTAGAAAAAAAACAAACTGAGTTTCTCCTATATTCTCCCTCAACACAGAAGACTTCTCTAACCCAATGTCAGGAGAGGAGGGTTGTTTTTCCCATACACATCAAGCAAGCACTCAGTGTGCAGTGGATACCGGCTAGGTGTACTCTCATTCAGTTCAATTCTGGTATTATCTACCTGGAGATACTGTCAGATCCATAGGTTGAGGTCTCAGCCCCGTAAGACTGCCCCCAACTACAGATGCCAATGGCAAGCCTCAGCTTGGTTTACCTGTGCTTCTGACTGACTCTAAACTGGGGTTCCCAGGATACTCTCTTTGAGTTTAATTGATTTGCTAGAGTGACTCACAGAACTCAGGAAAACACTTGCTTATGTTTATGGGTTTATTATAAAGGATATTAAGAAAGACACTGACAGACACCAGATGAAGAGATGGATAAAGTAATGTATGTGGGAAGGGGCGTGGAGCTTCAATCCCCTCTCTTGGGGTGCCGCCCTCTAGGAATCTCCGTCTTAAGCTGTCCAGAAACTCTCCGAACCCAGTCCTTTTGATTTTTAATGGAAGCTTCATTATACAAGCACAACTGATTACATCATTGACCACTGGTGATCAGCTTAATCTTCAGCACCGATCCTCTCCCCAGAGATGGCGGCGGGGTCGGGGACACACTGTGGAGGTCCTGATAGTTCCAAACCTATAATCAAATGGTTGGCTCCCCTGACAATCAGCCCCCATCCAGAGACTACCCAGAAGCCCCCAGCCAACAGTCAACTCAATAGCATACAAAAGGAAGCATATTACTTCAGAGATTCTAAAGATTTTAGGAGTGGCATGCCACGAAGACCAAGTCCATATTTCACAATATCACATAACTCTGTTTAAAAATTTGTATAGACAGGAAAGACACAAATACACAAAATAAGGAAATACATCTAAATATTAATAGCAGTTGCCTTTGAGTGGCAGGTGTTAGATTTTTCAAAAATTCTCTATTACATTGTAATATAATATTTAATAATATATACAATTTTAAATTTTCCAAATTTTCTAAAATGAATGTATTTTTTCAGCCTTTGCCACATCTCACTTTAACAAAGAAGGAAGCATGATTCCAATCTAGAGGTAGGTTTCTAGTGTCAGTGTTTAAAGCATAATCACATTAAGTATCCAAAGGCAAAACTAATGTCTTTAATTCATCAATTAAGGTATACTCAGTATGTCTTAGTAATGTTTGTTTTAAAACATTATACTAATGTTATGACCCAGTTTTAATTCCTCCAAAATGACTTTCATTTAAAAGTTGCACAATGTTACAGATCTTTTCCTAATTAAATAGTAATTTTGCCATGAATTTGAATGTTTATGAGATGACTTAATTCCCAGACCTTCAGCTATCTCCTATTAATGCCAGAAGTGTGGCAAGTAATTTGGTGGCATGTCTGTGGCTCTCGCTGCAGCACAGCACTGAAGGACTCCGTCTGCAATAAGCTCTTGGCACATCACGGCACTGTACCTCCCCGCTCCCGCCTTGCTGCCCTGCAAATCTTCTTCCAGCGGCTAGTCAGGTCAGAGTCAGTCACGAACTTATCTGTTTTGCCTGCAACCTTCCTTGCTGGTCTTTCCAAGTCACACACTGCTTGTCTGAGGTACTAAATGCTCAGTAGCCACCGATATAAGCCAGTTTCCACTGAGTCTCTGGCCAGGAGCTGGAACCATCACTTGGGCTTAAGGAAACATTTGCAGTCGAATTGGACACCACTTATTAATTATGCAGCCATACCAAGGAGAAGGAAACACTATACTGGCCTTTATAAAATGGGAGAAAAATATCTGTCTCTTACAATAATACCCTCCTGACAAATGCTAACTCTTTAAAACCATAAATCCTATAAAAAGCAACCCCCCCAAAAAGTATATATCTTTTGCCTAGTAGTTCCAATTTATAGAATCTATGTTAAGAAAAATGCCCCCAAATAGGCAAAAGGCTTCATGTTCAAAGATATTTCCTGCAGCAGTGTGCACAGTTGTGAAATCTGAAATGACTCAAATGTTCAGCAATAGGGGAACACAAGGAAAACAGTAGTTCACCCATTGGATGAACTACTCTAAATCCACTGAAAATGGTGTTATGTAACAACATGTCAGAAAGCTTATGATATAATGTTAACTGAGAAAAGGAAAAATACTAAATTATCTCTCTACACAGATTATAAATAAACAAAAGAAAAACCACATGCAGAGAACAAAGGCTGAAGAGAAACAAACGAAAAAAGACAGCAAGGGCATATTAGGGCGGCTCTAGAGAGCGCTGTCCCCATTCAGGTAATCCTCTAAGAGGGCATGATAAGCCCAAGGTCATGGGTCCCCAGAGGAATAATGCGAGCAATGTCTAAAGGCTTCTACATTATAAATAAAACAAGGCTGGGGTGGCAGACAGGGTGAAGGGTAGAATCAGAGGGGCAGGCAAGAGGAACAGAGGATGCAGAACGGGGATCTCAAACGTTCCTGTTTAAATCATTTGGGCTGCTGCATCGTAACTGCTACCATCCTGCTGGTTCCTCAAACCCCCAATCACCTCTACACACAAAGGCCTCGTGGGAGTGGGAGTGGTCTCTGCGGGGTCTTAGAAAGGGACTGAGTTTCAGACTGGACTGATATAATCAGTGCAGGAGCTGGTGCTGGGGACAGGGAAACAATTCGAGGTCTGACCTAAATTAAGGGAAGGCAGAATGCAGAACCATAAATGACTAAGAAAAATCAAGTAAGTGCACAGAAACCCACAGAAATTGCAGAGGGATATGGCGAAAAAACCCAAAGAAACCAGGTGGAGGTGACTGGCTGCTGGAGAACCCCAGCTGATAGCTGAATTGTGCCTAGAATGTACATGTCATGCTCTAGGTATGTTTTCAAACACTGCTCTTCTGGGCCACGAGTGTCCTAGAGGAGCCTCAGAGGCCGCCATGGGGACAAAGGCTCCACTCATATCTCTTGTACATTTTGCATGGGGCCTCTGTGTAAATTTTCATCTAAAAAAGGGAGTTCTATTGCCAAAAAAAGATTTCAAATTTTTTTTAAAACAATGATCTATGTGATCAAGTATCAACAAAGAGCTTTTAACAAGGAGGTACCAGTGTCTTTTTGTAAATAAAGTTTTATTGGAACATGGCCATGCCCATTCATTTACATTGTCTGTGGCTGCTTTTCTGCTGCAACAGCAGGGTTGAGTAATTGCAGCAAAGACCATATACCCTGCAAAGCCTGAAATACTTAAACTGTCCGTCCCCTTTATAGGAAAAGTTTACTAATCCCTGGTCTATATGGTCTGGTCTACACAATCCTTTGAACCTTTGAAATATACTGAATTACAGACACTAAGCCCTATGTACCCCAAAAGGAGGAATCAAGACTGTGAAGTACGGAAAAGGTGAAGGGGAGATCAGGAGCAGGTTCCTCGAGAGGCTGATTCTGCCAACTCAGTCCATGGAGGCAGAACAAATGTGTTATGAACTGAATGTTTGAGTCTCCAAAATTCGTATGTTGAAGTCCTAAAGCCCCAATGTGACAGTATTAGGAGGTGGGGTCTCTGGGAGGTGATTAGGTCATGAGGGTAGAACCCTTATAAAACAGACCCCAGAGAGCTCTCCCGTCTTCCTTCCTCCATGTGAGGAGACAATGAGAAAACAGCAGTCTGTGGCTGAGAAGAGGCCCCTCACCAGAGCCAACCTTGCTGGCTGGTACCCATATCTTGAACTTCCCAGCCTCCAGAACTGTAAGAAATAAATTTCTGCTATTTATAAGCCATCCATTTCTAAGGCATTCTGTTACAGCAGCCCAAATGGACCAAGACAAAAGGCCTGACACAATGGGACAAGGGTCACATCAAAGGGAAACAAAACAGACTTATACAATCACAAATTTTGCACTTATACAAAAATATCAGAACAGGGGGTTAGGTACTCTTAGGCCTCTGTACAACTCAAAGCAGAAGAGTCTTTGAAGTGGCCCTGCCTCAGGATTGAGTTTGAAAGAAACAATAGGAAATTTAAACCTAACTTGCACAGACACACAACCCCAGTGACACACAGCCTGCAGGAAATAGCAAGTCATATTATCAAGTGGTCGTTTTTTAAAATAAAAATAACTTCTCCCCAATCACCAACACTTTCAACAACCATAGCTTTTTCCAGTGACAAACAATACTCTGAATGACCAGTTTTGGCCCTAATGAGATCTCTTTTCATCAGAGAAATATTCAATTGTCACTCCACTCTGCTTCCTAAGGCAAGAGGGCAAATTGTTGTTTAAATTGGGCCATGTATAAAATGCTTAGTAAAGCTTAAAGCTCAACTTACCTTGAGAAAACTTGTTCGCCACAACTGAAGTCTTCTCGGTCTCGCTATCTTGCTTCTGCTCTCGTGAGAAGAAGGACTTTTCGGATGTTTCATAATCAGACAATGCCTGAGAGGCTGAAGGCTCAGGAGATTCGGGTAGGATATGTTGGTAGGTTAAGTTGTCTTCCTCAATCCTTAACCATTGGGATTGAAAGATAAATCATTTCCCATGCTAAAATCCCACGCCAGGACCATGACTTAAGAACACTTAAGATTACTTTGCCTTTTGTAACTTCCCCACACTTGCAACTTCAGTTGGCCCTTATGTTTCTCTACAGCATTAAGCAACGACATTCTAAAAACAAAAAGGGCTCAGTGGGCTTGAGTTGGGAGACAATGAAGAGGAGTGGGGGATTGTGCCTGTCTCACAGTCTGGCTTACAGGGGCAGGGCCCCGAGAGAGGGGCTGCATCAACGGCAGCTGTTTACCAGGTGCCCACTCTATACCAGGCACTTGAGATCTTACTTGGCCTTACAGAACCCCATGAGGTAGGGATCACTATCCTCATTTAGAGCTGGAGAGACCGAAGCTTATCATAAACTAGTCCCTGTCTCACAGCTCGTAAGTGGCATGGTTCAGATCTGAACCAGGCCTATCTGGCTCCAAGGCCCCAGGAGAACACGGAGCCCAGCCCAAAACCATGAGGTGGCCTTATGGATTTAAAAATCTTAAAACCCTCATTGTCCCCAAACAAGTCCCAATATCATCATTGCAGTAATCATCTGGTTATTAACCTGCATTTCCCAAGGAGCACCTAAGCCCTGGAAAAAAACAAACTGAATGCTATGAAAACTCATGTGACTCTCCATTATAGATAAGCTCCTTAATTTAAGCTTTTTTCTCCCACTTTTTCCTATTATATCTTGTCAGTGGCCACAGTCTCATTATTCACATTATTCAGCATCTCAGACAAGAGCAAAGGACTCCAAAGCTGCAATGCATTCATTAACAGGTAAACACCAGATGCAACTTCGCCCAGACAGCGTGATGGATGCATAGGCTCGCTGCTGGCTTGCAAAAGCACAGAATGGGCCAAGGGCACCCATTTAATTAGCTTAGGCGTGACCCATGTGAGTGCTAAGCCGAAAAAGGCAGAACTGAAGGAAAAGAAACAAATCTGTCAGAAATGGAAAGGGTGACACATTGGTTGAGGAGAGCTAAAAGAGGTTTCCTGCCTCCCTCCAACCCATTCTCTAAGCAACCACAGAAGTCTTCCAAAATGGCAAATCTGATCATGTCTAGTCCTAGCTTACTCTTTCAAAGACTCCCCTCTTCCTGGACTTTTAGCACAGCATCGGAGGACCAACCCAACGGGGCCTAGCCTGCCTCTCCAGCCTCGACCCTCTATGCACCAGCCACGCTGCTCAAAGGGGCCATGTCTCCATCTCAAGCAGGGACACCCTCCCAAGAACCCCTGGCCCCTTCAACTCCCACCCTTTAAGTCTCAGCTAAGAATGTCCCCACTCTCGGAAGGCTTCCTTGCCCTCTCCATAGCCAGCCAGCAAGATGTGATCTGTTATTATAAGGATGGAAGTGGAGAGTTGAATTGGGGGGATCTTTGACAATATTGCAATGAGAGAGGAATTTAAGTTTCTTTTACATTTATAGAAGCCCTGATTAAAATGTCCTCCAGTGAGCTGTGATACCCCTGCCTGCCCACTCTAATGATACTGATGGCCTTTGCAATGCCAATAAAATCTCAACTTCTGTACCCCAGATTGGTCTCTGTTTCTTTATTTTATCCCCAGAAGCCCAAAGGGCCACATCTCCAAAGAGGAGGAAAGTACCCAGCAGCATTAAAAGCATTCAGAACCCATAAGCAGTAAACAGACGAGGACAAGGCCCTGGCATCTTCAGTTGGCCATAAAGGCAACCTAAGAACATATACAGTTCATTTATTCCATGAACATTTTCTGAGCTCCAACTACATGCCTGATACTTGGAGCTGGAACAGACAGAGAGATATTCGAGATGTAGTCTTTGCCCCTCAAAACAACATGGGATGATAGTAAGAGCACAGGCAGTAGAGTATGATAGATTCAAGTTCAAATCCCAGCTCTGCCTCTAACGGCAAGTATGCAATTCTGACCCACAGTCTCCTCATCCTAAAATAGTTACTTCTAACCTTGTCAGGTAAGAAGTAATAACTGTGAAATGCCTAGGGCAGCTGCTGGCACACACCGATACCCAGTTAACACTAGCTAGCTCCTTTCCTCTTTTGAGGAATACGAGGAATAGAAAGATAAATGCAGAGAGCATTACAACACCACGTGATTATTAACAAGTGCTGTAATGTAATTATGTGCCACGTGCTACAGCAAGAACAACTGATCCTGGGATGTGGTGGAGACGTAGCGTATTGGGGAGAATCACGTTCATTTCCATTTGAACTGATTCTGAAGAAGACTTTCAAACTACAAGAGGAAAAAGGCAGAGTGTGCAGCTTGTGTACAGCCATGGTCTGGAGAATAATATTATATAAAACCAAGAGGGACATGATGGGAAGGGAAAGTGAGTCAGACTGAGAAAGACCTCAAATGCCAGATTAAGGAGTCTAGAATTTATCCTGCAGGTTATCTGGGAGCCAACAGAAGGAATATATCATCTGGGTCAAACACCTGAGGGCAATGAAACGAGTGAATGAAGGCTACAGGACACACAGCGTGAATGCTTGGTTTTTTATGGCCACCATCAGTTCCAAAATGTTTATGCCATATTTACAAGAAGCAGGAAACTAACAGAATGGGAGGGAGCCAAAATATTTAAAAAGCAGACAGGCAAACCAAACCTAGAAAGTCCCAGAAAGTCTTCTTAACAAATGCCACATACTCACCTCTCTATCAGTTCATTCTGGGTGCTCATTTCTACTCCACCTGATTTTCCTGGAAGCACAAATAATAACAAGAGAGAACGAAAAAAAAATTTTAAGTGTTTCCTAATGATTTCTTGTTCATATATTGGCAGAGGCACTATTCCATTTACTTAAACACTCTTTACTGCCACCCAGACATTTAAAGTAGGAGTACCAAAAATACAATTCAGACTACAGACTCCTCCTTTATCGCTGCACGGACACTAGTTCTAGGTGACAGCACTGAATCTAAAAAGCAATTACAAAGGCATTGCTGGTGCAGCTTCTTTTTCCTTCTCCAAAACTATGATACTAACAGAATATATGCTCATTATAGGAAACAGCAACAGAATAAAAAAAGATCACTATCCTCCCGGCACCCCCTGCAGACACGTTGCTGGATTTCCTTCCATTGTTTTTTCCATGCATTTTGGCACAGATGGTGCTGTACTGTGACTTGATTTTTTCACTTAGTATTTCATTATAAGCATTTCTCTTATGAAACTTGCTTTAGAAAGATCATTTTTAATACCTACACTGATACTCCATTGTAAGCATTCATGTACCACAGTTTTGGCCAGTTCCCTATTTGACACTTAGGTCATTTCCAAATTTTTATTTCTATAAATACATGAAATAAACATCTCTGTGCACACCACTTTATCTGCATTTAAATTACTTCCTTAGGAAGACTCTCAGAAGTGGGATTACTAGGGAAAGGAGTACATGAGGACAGTTGAAAAAGCCACTGTCTACGGCAGGGGAAATGACTAAAAGAAACGACAAAAGAAAACAAAATAAAGCTCAGAATGTAGTTGGGCAAAAGATGCTCTGCTCTCTTCCTGCATGTCATCATTTGCTGTTTGAAAGGAAGCACATGAGCCCAGATTTCAAAGAGACTAACAACTTTATTTTAAAAATACTTCAGAACCCTGGAAATTGCACACTGGGATATGCTCTTTGAAGAAACTAACGCGTGGCTAAAGAAAAAAACAAACTCTTCTGTAGCTGTGCTTGAAAAATGAGACTATAATTAAACTGCACCCACACATACAATTTTCAAAACTACTCTTAAAACGAAAAGTTCTCAAACACCACAGTGTAGAGGGAAAGATCACTGGAGCCTTGCACATTTGCTTCATGTCTAGCAGTTTCCGCCTACAAACTCGCAAGGCCGGCTGGCATGGCCGTCCAGACTCTTTCTCGCCCCACCAGGCTGGCCACCTGGGCATCGACAGTCAGTGCTACATGCCAAGTGATGGAAAGTCATCTACCACTGCAGGGCACTGTCACCACCAGGAATAAGGCAAAGGGGCCTGACTGACCGGGCACCAGGCCCTGAGTGTGGTTCTTTCATATCCACTATCTCCTTTAGGCCCCACGACAATCCTACAAACACAGTGTTAGTATCTCCATTTTACAGCAAAGAAGTAGAAACTGAGGAGGTTTAATGTTTCGACTCTTTCACTTTGCCCAGTTCACTCTCTCTTACTTTACTGCATTTTACAGTTAAGTAAGAGAGATGGCGATATCCTGCCAGCTGAATCACAAATCTATGCCTTGATCCTCTTGGTTACATTGTGGCCCAAAATGGTGTGATATTCTGGTTTCTGGAAAGGGAGGTAGAGGTTGACAGGCCTCTGTCACAGTGGCCTCTCTCAAGGTCTCCACCTTTCTGTCCTCTACATTCCTCTTCACGGGGGGACAATCCACATGTGATGGGGTCAGACTTATGAGTGGATGCTGTGGCTTCAGGACATCCCTAACAGGTGGGGACAACTGTACATTAAAAGAGCAGCTCAGTTGCACTTTCATCTCACGCCTGCACTAGGGCTGCTTACCAACGGTCAGCTGTGATAAGACTTGGACCCTGCAGATCCTGAGGACGGGCCATCTGCTCCAGCCCAGCCTTCCAAAGAGCTGAGGACTATACATGTACTAGCCAGGTAAACAGTAACGTGACATTCTGCTTCACAATCACATTGTTCTTTAGGAGTATATCTCCCTCAGAAACGTCACAGGGCGGGTACCCTTGGTTTGGGGCAGGCTTTAAGCATTCTAGGTCTCCCAGCCATGAACTCATCAAAAACTTCTCCTCCATTCCTAACAAAGCCCATGACCACTGAAGGAAGTGCCCTGATGCCACCAGCAGCATGGGTTTCCCCCTATTCAGATAACAGACCCTTTGGGGAGCTTGCAATAATTCAACAACAATCACATTCTACCCGTTCCCCTATCACAACAGAGTTCTTTAAAACCAAATGACAAATGGTTATTGCAGGATTCACAGGGAGATCATAACAACTGATGCATTGAATTTCTTGGTGGAAACTGCCTTTACACAGGTGACAGGGTACCATCTGTCAGGCCATTTCAAAAGCTTAGGATGCATGTCATGAAAATACTGCTCCTATCTCTCAGGCAAATCTTATTGCTACACATGAGAGCTGTGTAGTGTGAGACAATGGGGAGACTTCATCTTTTCAAATTTAAAAAAAAAAAATCTAGTTATCCTACCTATAACTGAACAAACAAAAAAGGACAGACTTCCATTAAGAAGCCTCTTTTGAAACAGTAGTCCCGAGCTCAAACTCTGTCAAGCCTATGGTTAAGTTCAAATACCATAGCCCGGAATCTCCTACATGACCCAAATGTTTCTTCCTTTCTGTAATTGCCAGTAATTGGTAATATATATTTACAGTGTTCCTCCCAGGTGCCTGTGCCAGACACTGAGGACACAGAGATGCATGAGGACCCATCCTGCCCTCAGAGTTCACGTCTGAGTGGGAACAGTGGACCCAAAGACAATTAACCGCAGTGCTGTGACAGGGGCAGCACGGATACTGCTGGGGGTGAGGGGCACACAAAGGAGACAAATGAAATCCAGCCTGGAATATTGTGAAAAATTTAGAAGAGGTGGCAATGGAGTTATATATTTGAGGAAGAAAACTTTTATAAAGGTAGGAAGAAGCTAAGGGGCTCTAGGAAGGGCAATTCCAGGGATACTTAGGAGGAAACCCTCCATTTTGCCTGAAAGCTGGATCACTAGCTGACCTTAGCTTGCACACCCCATTACCACTGTTATCACCTGCTGAGCTCCCACTATTTGCCAAGCAGGACACCCTTGAAATAATCTCATTTAATCCTTACAAAGAGCTCTGCAAGACAGGTGCTGCTATCCCCATAGAAGAAATATGACCCATAAAGATGGGATTTGAACTCAATTCTGTCTGACTCCAAAGGTTCTGTTCTTCCCAACCCAACACCCTTGGGATGGCCTCCATCACCAGGTCAGAAGTGAATCTCAGCTGTCAGCTACAAACATCCTAGAAGTAAAAAAAAAAAAGAAATAGATTTTGCTATTTGGGGTGAACAAAGAAACCATTCTGGAGGATGGGCAGAATTTCTCTAAGTGAAGAAGGAGTAAAAGCCTTGTAGAAAAGAAGGTGGTTTGAACACAGTCACGAAAGTGAAGAAATACAAAGCCTGGTCCACAGAAACATTTGACCAGTGCACCCAATTTGACAGCAGTGTGAGAAGCACAATACATCGTGGTTAGAAGGACGGGCCGTGGAAGTCAATTGCCTGGGCTTGGATTCAGGCTTGGCTGCCACTTCTTGTGCGACCATGAGCAAGTGCATTAACCTCTCTGTTCCTCATGTATTAAATGAAGGTAATAAATAATACTTCCTTATAGGCTGAGAGCAACACCTGGCATATAGCAAACACTCAATAAAGACCAGACTTCCCCATTTCCTCATTGTTTATCTTTCATCACCATCATCATCGTTAGAGGGTAGTGGGCTAGAAAAGGCAGACTGTAGAAGGCACTGAAAAGAAATGAATGTTTTAGGTTCATCTTTATCAGCAAAGGAGTGCCAAGGCAAGGGATCCCAGCAGCTATCTTCTGTTCAAGTGGTTAAACCCTGACACATAGTAAGCTCCATGAAGAAAGGAACTATCTTCTTCGTAACTCTCCCAGTGCCAAACACAGCTTACTCAAAAATACCTGAAGACAAAATATCACCTTCCTTATTTATGCAATTGGTCTTGGGAAGCACCATGAACAAGGATATAGTGGAAAACCTGGCTGCAACACCAGTTCCTGATCTACTGTGTCCCGGCCCTCTTTGTGAATCCAAAAGCCATGGACTCTTACTCCAGAAAAATGTATACAGTCTACAAAAGCTTGATGAGTTCCAGAACCCTAGCAGAATCCCTAGTTTAATGAAGCTTAGTAAGAGGCCCCTTACAAGCATTAAGAAACCACACTAGCATCCTACTTCTTGGATCCTGCCAATCAAATATTATTAAAGAAATAGCAAGGATATGTATAAAGATTCCAATACAGTGTTCTTTATATTAGCCCCAAACTGGAAACAACCTAAATGTCCATCTAATGGGGAATGATTAAATAAATTATGGTACATTTATACAAAAGAATGTTATAGAACCACTAGAACTTTCAATGTATATGAATATTTATTATCTATAACTGAACAAAAGAAGAGGTTGCAAACAATCCCATTTCCATAAAAAATACACATAGGTATAACATACGTTTAGGCATATAAACTCCAAGGTATTTTGCTGTGCAAATGATGCAATTTTAAGAATATCTGCTTATCTGTTATTCCACATTAAACATGCATTGCTTTGTATTAATAACAAAAAGTCTATATTTAAATTTTTAAGAACTCATGCTATGCAACTGCCGCAAATATAAAAACCCTTTATAATAAGCTCACTTCATAATTCAGGAGCCAGACCTCTTACATAGCATCCAAGAAAGACCCACCTCTGTGTTCTATTTTATGCTCTAAGAAAAGGAGCTATAGTAAGGTTCCTGGGACTTTTATTCCTTTTATAGAAGAAAATAAAGTTCTATGTTTGTGTTGTCTATTAAGCCTGAAATGCTTCTGCCTCCAGAACCCACAGGAAAACAAGTGGGATCTCCTTGGGCTTGCCAAGGTAAATAACTGAAAAATAAATCAAGGGGAGCGGCTGGGTGAAGAAAGGAGGGCAGGTGGGGCCAGAGGCACGCTCTCTCAGCCTCCCACTTCCTAGGGCCTCGGGTGAGGACTTGCAGGAAGAAGAGGCAGATGGAAAATGCCTTGGGCCTGGAGGATTCAGCTTTATCATAGGTACCCAGTTATTTCTCCACTAATAAAATTAAAATTAGCTTATTTGGAAAACCTTAGCCAGAAGAAAACAGATTTTTATAAAGCTGCAAAGAGTCTAGTGCTCCTATACCCTGGTCCTCACAAGTCCTGGGAAACTGGTACTAGGAACATTAATCTACAACAGATCTAAGCTGTTGGGCCTTTTGGAAAAGTTGGGAAAAAATATTCACTGGGCCCAGATCGGCAAACTATCTCATGTGCCATCCTAGAATTAACTGAATTATGTGGTCCCTCATAAACCACCTGTTTTGTATATAGGACGACAGAGCAACAAGAGGCAAATCCTGGTTCCACCAAGGCAGTTAATGACTTTAAACAACATACCTTTGTTAAGGCTAAGTTCCTCCCCTGTAATGCAGGTTGTTCTGAAGATTAAGCCCCAACTCACAATAAATACAAATACTAGTAAATACTCAGTACATTAAAAGCCATACACCAAGCACTGAGCCAAGGAAGGCTTCACATTCATTATTTAATTTAACCCTTAATGATGACTCTGTAAATTAGGTATTAGAATGCTAAGTTTACAGGTGAAGAAACTGAGGCGAGGAATTAAGTAAGTTTCCCAAAGTACACAGTTACAAGTGGGGAGCCAGAGCTCTAACCTGGCCAGCCTAAAACCAGTGATTGCATTCTTCACCACTAATAAGGCCCACTTATTTAGGATACGTAAGGTAATAGTTCTGTGTCCCATCTGTAAAACTGGGTTAATAACTTGTGCTTCCAAGGTCATTGCAAAGTTTAAATCAAATAACATATATGATACCAAGTGGAATACAAGTAGATCAAGTAGTGGAAAGAGGTTTTTGTCCAGAGACCCAATTTGAAATTTCACCTCTGCCATTCACTCCATAAATAATCACAGGTGAGTTGCTTACTTTCTCCGGGCCACACTCTCTACAACTGTTAAACTAGGATTCATTCACTCATTCACTCATTTATCCATTCTCTGAAAAACGATGTATTGAGTATCTACTATCTGCCAGATGTTGTCTATCTCCTAGCATGATAGCAACACCACCACAGACAATGTCCCTGCACCTTTGTAGGGATTCCTTTCTAACAGGGAAGGCAGAATGACAAATGAGTTCACGTTAAACATGCAAGATGGCCATGAGGAGGGCAGAGGCAAACAAAGCAGGGTACGGGAGGAAGGATGCCAGGGGTGGAGCAGGGCTGCCTTGCTATTTTATACAGACGTCAAAGAAGGCCCCACTGATAAAACAACATTTGGAAAAAGGCCTAAGGAACCAGGGCCACCAGAGAGAAGAGAGGCCCTGAAGAAGCAGCCTGCCTGGCATGATGGGAAAACTGCAAGGTCAGTAGCTGGGGAACTGGAGGAAGGGAGGGCAGAGTGACAATACAGGGCTTTGCAGGCCCTTATCTGGACTTTTACACTGAAGAAAAGGAAAGGCTTTGATTTGGGGGCAGAGAAGGGACATGATCTGACTTACATTTCTAAAAGCTCACTCTGACTACTGTGTGGAAAATGCACTGCGTGGCACAAGGGCGGAAGCCCAGGGGTCGAGCAGGAAAGGCCTGCAGCATCCAGGCAAACTGGGCAGTGGCAGCAACAAGGTCAGAGGCCACGAGGACTGGTCAGAGATGGACGACCAATGAAGGCAGAGCGTCACAGGGATAGCCGGGGGGCACGGGGAGAGGAGAACTGAACTCTGAGTGGGGTCCTCCCAAAGCCAAGTGAGCAAGGAATTCCCCAAGGAGGGAGGGATTGACCATGTCAAATACTGCTGTAATCTTAGCAAGATGAAGACTGAGAATGGATCCTTAGATTTGGCAAAGGGGAAGCTGTTGGTGACTTCAGCAAACCCTCTCAGTGGAGAGGCTGCAGTGACTGGAAGCCAATCCCAATGGTCTAAGAAAGGGGGACTAGAAAGTGACATTACTGGATATAAAGGAGAGGGACAAAAATAATGACTTTGGGAGCCAGGTGCAGTGGCTCATGCCTGTAATCCTAACACTCTGGGAGGCTAAGGCGGAAGGATTGCTTTAGGCCAGGAGTTCAAGACCAGCCTGAGCGAGAGCAAGACTCCATCTCTACAAAAATACAAAAAATAGAAAAAACTTAGCCCTTGAAAAGGACCCAGGGCTACTTGAAGAAATGATTCAGGGGCAGGGACAGTACAAGTTGAGCATGGAACATCTTTTTTTTTGTGCCAGAACATAAGGACTTCGCTCCCCAAAAGATGGAGACACATGAAAGGAACTGCCACTTACCAAATCTGGGACAATATGAATGGCAGAATGGGTAACTGTCCATTGAATAAAATAAGAATCTACAAATCCACATTGATAAACAAATAACCAATACACAAATAAAAGGAGTTTAACAGAGAATACATCCTTCTAGTAAATGCCATCTAATAATAAATGAAGAAGGAATGATGGTATTAGAAAAAAAACCACCACATTGCCACCATCATAGTAATTTTGAGTCAGGCAAGAATCATCAATGGGTAGTAAAACTCGTGGTAAAAGGCTGAAGAGGAACAGACTATTCACAGAGTTATGAAGCATCCTCCACTAATTCCTTATTCATTACAAAGGGAAATATAATTTACAGCAGAGAAACCTGAATGACATCACCTTAACCAAGAGATCAAAGTGAATATTAACAAAAATGGGATAAACTGATACCATGTGCCTCCTTAAGGTAATGAGACCATGAGAATAAAAAATCACTTATGTATCATTCCTGCCAAAACTGCACAACTAATCTAATCTAATCATGAATCTAATCATAAAGAAACAATAGGTAATCCCAAAGTGAGGGACTGACCAGAACTATTGAAGAATGTTAATGTCAAGAAGACAAAGGGTGAGGAACTACTCCAGGTTAAAGGAGACCAAACAAACACGACAACTACATCTAACGTGGGGACTGGACCCTGGATAGGCATCAGGCTCCAGAATAAAATTGTCATAAGAGACAGTATTGAATCAATGGTAAAAATTCAAATACAGACTATATACTAGATAACAGTACATTAGACACCACCATTTATGATTTTAATAATTGTATTGTGGTAATATAAGAGAACGTCTTTGGTCTGAGGAAAGGAACGTGATACTGTCAATCCAGGGCTCACAAGACAATAATGTGTGTGCATGCGTGTGCATGTACAGAGAAAGAGAATGATAAAACAAATGTGGCAAAATTGCTAACAACTGATGAAGTTGGGTGAAGGGTGAATGGTCATTCTTTGCTGTAGTCTTCGAAAAAAATTATTGAAAAAAATTTTAATGCAATAACATTTATTAAAGCACCCGGCACATGGCAAAGTTTTAGCAAAGGTTTTCTTTCATCCTTCCTCTGGCCACCTTTAACCCTTGCATATATTTTGTAACTAATAAAAGTTTTGTTCAGTTGGTTGGGTTTTTTTGGTTGCCAACATTTAAAACTCATGAATTTTCACCAAAAATCCCGATTTCCATCTTCTCTGGAAAATTTGCAAGAGCAGGCAATCATGTGGCCAGTGCTCAGGGGCACCTTCCAACTGACTTCACTCATGTATCTCTCCAGCCAGGCACCTGAGGCATCCAACCTGGACTCCTGGTTTGGAACAGTACAGACCACAAGCCACTTGGAAGTGGTCACTGGAAGGAAGAAGCAGCAAGTGTGGTTCTGTCACCTCATCAAGGCAGAGGGGCAGGAGATAAGCAAGGCCAAGCAGTCAGTTCCTCCTGTGCTCCTCTAAGAAGTCCTGGGTCAACTACTGATGTCTTAGGACTCGCATACTTCACCCCACTTACCGTTGAGAAATAGCTTTTCCAATTTCTCCAGCAGTTCAGCACATTGATTTAGCTGCTCCTGGAAACCCTGGGCCACACAGTAATCCACGTCGCTGGCCTGCAGCAACTCTGCGAACGCCTTAATCATGGTGTTCATGTGTTGACGGTAAATGACACAGATGCCATGGCTATCCTTAATCTGCTGCCGTTGAAGGGAGAGCTCTCTGGCTTGGGACTGAACTAATGAATCGTATCTGATAAAAGGTAGGGGGGGAGAAAATGCATGGACCATTTCAGAATTGAATTTTTGTGACCTTAACACTAATTGGAAAAATGACAGAGCACAATTTTTAAAAGCCTGCAGCTGTACAAGTATATATACTTTTAGAAAAATTGAAACTGTACAAGGTCACTTCTTCGATTTCAAACAGCCAATAAATGCTGGAACAAAGATTCTTCTGCAATATTTTTAACCTTATAAAGCCCCCAATTAAAGTACAGATTGACAAGGACTCAGGCAAACAATTAGTTTCCATACACTCTTCAAAAATACTATTCTGAATTGTAGAAACAAGTGCTCCAAGGGTCAGGGAATCCATCAAAACCTCTCATGTACAAAAAACAGAGTGCAAAGCAAGGGAAAAAAGATAGGACTCTCTCCTTCCAACTGAAAGGTCAGGAAATAATCATGATCCTAACTACCACTTAGTGAGGGCCTATCAGTCAGTCACTGAATTTGGGGTTTTATATAGGTTATCTGATCCTCCCAGTCTTCCAACAAACGTATAAATGTCCCCTTTTATAGAAGAGGAAAAGCAAAGTTAGTTAAGTGGTGAAAATTTAGCATTTAAACACAATTCTGACTTCAAAGCTCTATTATGCAATACCACCTCCTTACTACCATGTGCCATCTTTTCCTACGTGAGCCCACAATATTAGTAGCCACTGAGAAAACCACAGATTAAGGGAAACACGGCTCACATAAACTGTGGCCACAGTGACCTGGCTCCAAAGAATGGCTTAGCACAGATGCTGGTGCTTCAGTTCAACTGTTTCCCCTTTCCTGAACTGACAGTATGTGGGCCTGGCAATCACCTTTGACACTGAGTGTGCACAGGCAGATCACATGGCACTGGTATTAAAGGTGGCAGCCAGTTTAATGGAAGAGAAGGAACATGGGTATTGGAGTGGGATAATATGGGCAACAGCTCTGACCAGCTTTGCGAATGTTCTCAGACAAGTCACAGCAACCTCTTTGAGGCTGTTTCCTTACCTATAAAAACAAGCTTAAGAACATCTCTTTCTCAGGTGATTTTCAGAATTAAATTAGAAAAGTGACTAACCAGGGGTCTGAGACAAGAGCCTTTCAATAACTATAAGCTTCCTTCAAACTCACTGCTTGGGAAATCTTGAAAAATTCCTTCTGGATCCTGACAATTCAGACAACGTATTTGTCTCAAATTAGCGATGAATAAAGGTCAACTTTACAAATGATCTCATTTTTGCCATATCTCATGGAGTAAAACTGTATACATCTATACCCATAAAGCATTATCTTCGTGACCTAAGAATTCTCCTCTTTCAACACAAGCTTATTTCTCTGAGATGGCCTTAAAGGGTAAAGATATGGAAAATATTTATATTGCTCCCACCCTGCCTGCGACATCAGTTTTAGTTCCACAACACACCAAAGCCAATAATGGAGTCCAGGAGTAAACACTGCAGTTTGGCAACAGCACTATCACCCACCAAATGACTGGTGTCCCCAACCTGAGTCCCCAGCTGGGGAGGGCAAAATCTGCCTTGTCAATTTCAGAGGACTCAAGACTCACAGCTGATGTTCGTATGTACAAGCACTATTCCTATTCTTTGTGGCTTCCTGTCTCACTTCCCCTAGGACCTGGCTGCCCGAACCCCACCATCAAAGCCTTCCCCAGAACACACTCCACCCCAGCACACAGCAGCATTCCCTTTTAGCTCCAGGGCTCCCGCCTAATGGCAGTGTCGGGGGACTGCAGGCTTAGACTGGGGGAGAAGGCAGAAGTGGAATTGTACCTTGAGGGTGAGAGATCTCTGAACTTATTCTGCAGGTTATGGACTTCATTGAAAAGTTCCATGTTCAAATTCTGCTCCTTTTGCAGCTCATATTCCTGTTCCACCAGCTGCTGTTTGAGGCTCTCCAGCATCCTGCCATCAATCATCTCTGGGGCCAGCGGATGGAGGATTTTCATGTGCTTCACATAGCGTACTTGGCGCAAACTTGAAAAGGTCATTTCTTCTTCGTCAGTACTGACCTTGGGCTTGCCCAAGCCATCCTGGGCCCCTTCTGTCCCACACAAAACTGTGATAATGGCCTCACTGCACTGGGAGTGCTTTTGAAGCTGAAATATGAAATTCCGGTAGCCCTCCAGCTCAGTTTCCAAGTCATGGATTTTCTGTTTTAAGCATTCTGTATTATTTGAGGTATCAATGTCCTCAGACTGATCAGTCCCAGTCATGCGGACTTTAATGGAAGGCTGACTCTTAGAACTCACGTAAGTAGCTACTGATGTCAGGCCCAGATAATCTTCAGGATTCTCTTTGCATGTTGGCACGATAGCAAGGTCATCAGATGAGTAAACTTCAGAGTCTGAAAACCAAACACATTTATGTCAGAATCTCCTTTGCCAAAATCCAGCCCCCTTCTCCTTCCTCATAGCCATAGCCGAGCCAAGGCTACTGCAACAGCCTCCTAACAAGCCTCCCTGCCTCTAGTCTTTCCCTCTTACCCCTCAGTCACCCTCTTCCTCAGAGTGACTGTTTTAAAAAGTAAATTTAACCATGATAAATCCCACACACACCTAAAACTCATCAATATTCCTACTATCTACCCGAGACCTTCCATGATCTAGTTCCAGGTAACCTTTCCAGGAATATCCCTGGCACCACCTATGAAGATTTCCTACTAAATTAACCACGATTCCCTGCATGTACTGTGCTGTTTCATGCCTTTCATGTGCTGTGCCCTCTGCCTGAATACCCTTGGCCCTCTACTCTACTCCTACTCGATGAACTTCCATACTCAGATATAATTTCCTTCCTCTGCAAGCCCACCTCCAAACTGTGCAGGAGTCATTCCCTTCTGTGCTTCCACAGCACCTCATACATATTACTCAAGACAAACATACCACGTGCTGGGTGCTAGTGTAAGAATCACCACTGGCTTATTATTTACATAGCAATTAAACATTTGGAGTCCTCTCTCCCTCACCGCTCCCTCACCAGACTGCAAGTTCTTTCACAGCAAGGATGTGGCCTTTCATCTTCACATTCTCTGTGCCTAGTACAGTACCTAACCCAGACCAGAGGTCAGGGACAGTCTGAGAAATATTGAGGGACTCAGTGAAGCAACATTAAAGAGAATAATTCTAAACATTCATGACAGGTGAGAGTCTTCTTCTCATTTCCACGTCTACCGGTTTCCAGGAGATGCCACGTGCCCTTTAGTGAGTTGTTTCGCTGTCTCACAACCCTGCCAGGAAATATTTCCTTATAGCTAGAGCTAGCTAAATCCTTAGAGATGCAGCCAAACTTGTTTGAGAGGCGGAGTGGTGCAGCAGAAAGAATCTATAGCTTTGAAGGCTGTACAGCCTTAGGCAAGTAACCTACTACCCTAGACCCTCAGTTTCCTCTGTATGTAAAAGGAGGAAAGAGATGCCTAATGTGGTTGCAATGAGCTCAGCCCTGATTCCAGAGCTTCTGTTCTTAACCACTGTCTCACCACTTAACCACTGTATCACACTGCCTGCCATTCAGTGAAAGCCCAGCTCCATATAAAGAGTTGTTTGAATACTTAACAGGCAGCAGAATGTAGTAGAAAAATCCATCTTTGAAATAAAACAGACCTGGTTTCTAAGTCTGGCTCTGCCACTTACTAGTTGCATGACCATAAGTGACCTGATCTCTATGAGCCTCAGTAGCTTTATCTGTAAAATGGAAAGAATATCATTCGCTGCAAAAAGTTGTCTTTGGGGTTTTTTGGGTTTTTTTGTTTTTTGTTTCTTTTTAGTATTGTATGGAACAATATATGCAAAAAAGCTAACATGGTGTCTGGCACATAGTAATGAAGGAACGCAAGTAACATGAACATCCTTTAACTGTTCAAAGATAGAAGGAGATGCCCATCATTAGAGACATGCACACGAAGGCTGGCCTGGAGAAATACTGCAAAAGTGACAATGTGAGTTGGACCAGATGACCTGGGTGATCACACAGAAAAAAAATCACACGAAAATCCTCATCAGACTGCATGTTCCAATTTTTGGTTCTGCAATCTGCTCCTTATGACTTTAAGTACACTCTTGCCTCTCTGCTCATGACACAAATACCATAAAAACACCTTCTTGTTTTAAAAAGTGGCTGCTACATGACCTAAAAGCAGCATTCCTAATACAGCATTCTTACTGTATATAATCTGTCACGATCACCAGTTGATGAGGGCCCTAAGGGAGGCGATCATGTCATCCATGCCTGTTTCCCCAGTGTCTGGCACAGGGTCTGGGACAGAAAATGTACTCAGTAAGTACTTTGGCTGAAAAAGTATGGGAGGAGTGGGGATCGCAACAAGGCTTTGTTCAAGTGACTCACCCTAATCACCCTCTAAAACCAAGAAATAGCTTTGCTATGACAACCTCATGACAATGGAATTTGGTCTGTACTTCATGGCAAGAAGCAATAATCATTCATGGGAATAAAGATGAGTTCTGATGACTTTCCTTAAGTAATCATGAGGCATCACTAGCATCCCCATTGTACAGAAGAGGTAGATGAGGATTAGAGGCTTAAGAACTTGCCCAAGGTTCAGGGTGAGTAAGCAGCAGGGTACTTCATCGAAGCCTGGCAGCCTGCCCCTAACACTCTGAATGCTGCCTCTTGCCATAACCCCCCTAGAATCAAGATCTCCTATACTAGGGGTGCGTGAGCAGAGAAAGCGGGCTCTTGACCCTGAACTGAAGGCCGATAACACCTGTGAAATCCCCTTCACTCATTTCCCAAATATCCATCAAGAGGCTCCTGAAGAAGAAAAAGCAGTGAAGATGTCACACGCAGCACCCAGCCTCAGCCAAGCAACAGCTAAAGGTGGAAGTTCATGCACAATAGCATGTGCAAAGTTCTGACGCACAGTGGGAAGAATGAAGGACGTTCAGTAACGAAGGGGAGTACTGAGAGGGAAAGGGAAGCTGTCAATCAGTCCAGAAGTCTTTATTAATTACTATGAACAAGAAATCAAAAGATGTCTCTAGAACCATTTACTGGCATTATAAGAAATATTGTAATCCTAGAACTTTCCATAATTCAGCTAAGGGGTACTTTATTGCCTGGTAGAGTAGCTTTCTCCTCAAAGCCTGGAACACTCAGAGGCATGTGACCATGTATTCACTCACTGCAGTGACTTCAGGCCTTGGGGAAGTATACACCACTGGGAACGGGGCCCATAACTCAGCATTTCTCCAGAGACTGGTGTTCCCATGGCCATCCCATGACAACTTTAGGATTCCTGAGGATAATAATTACTTCTTACAGGGTGAATCAGATCTAGATTAATAGTGATTTTTTTTTTAATGGAAAGGAAAAAAAAGATCTAAAGTAAGATGAAGATGTGTAAGCATTTGTTCATTCTGGTTGAATAAGAACATGGGTATTTGTTATATTACCCTTTGTGCTTATCTGTATGCTTATAATGCTTCATAATTTTAAAAAGAAAGAAATGCAACTTGCCTGTGACCTCACTTATATCTTGCACCTTTCCCACTGACCTTCCTGGCAAACACCGCAAACCCGGTCTCGGCTGCAGGCTATCCTCTGACCCCACTCCTCCCAGGCACACAGAGGCCAACTCTGTGCACCTCCACAACAGCAGGCACCATGCTGAAGACAAGCGGAAGGTTGGGATGGCTGTCTCCTCCGACCTTATGGGGTCCCTTTCATGCTGAACCACCAGAACCCAGCCCACTGCCTTTAACATATGGACTGGTAAGCTCTAACAGGCATCCTACCATGCCTTGACTCTTCTACCTACTTGCCAGCAGGGTGACCCTGGATCAATTATTTTTAAAAACCCCAGTTTCCCCATGTGTTAGATGGGAATGATAATGATGCCCTTAGACAGTTGTTGCAGGCTTGGTAATAATTTTTACATAAAATATCCCAAATGGTGCCTGGCACGTGGTAGCTATTCAATACTCATAGGGGTTGAATTCTGACCGATCTTGTAGCTTGTTTGCTGATCACTGTCCATTTCCTTGCCTCTCCAGACAGACAGTGTGGTTTTAACTCCTGTATGTTCTTCTGGGCCATCCTGGTAGGCTTCTCCCTTAAGAGGCTGAGCTACAGGCAATCGCAAAGAGAAAGAAAAATAAATAAAACCATGGACTTGAAACTTAGCCAAGCAACTGAGAAGAACACAAAGATACAACAGGGAAAATAAAAACACTGGGGAGGCAAAATGCAATTTATAAGATAAAATTAATCTATCGAGCTGCCATAACAGGACATAAAAAGCATAAATACACTGCAGCTTGTCTGAAATGGTTTAAGTCCAGGCTCTCAAAAAGCTGAGTGAGAAAATGAATTCTATCAACTTGTGCCCACTTTCCCAAGAAGAGAGAGGCCCCAGGGTCTTCTGGGCAACTGTGGAAGTAGCACCTGGTTGAGCCACCCGAGTGCCTCAGCAAAAAATAAAAACAATGTTGAGTACAAATGGCAAGCCCTGGGCAAAATGCCCGGGCCTCTGTTGGGCTGAGTCACCTTTGCCATAAAATCTTTCCTCTCTGGAGCCCCCACAATCATACACTGATTTAATTACCTGCCACCTCCCCAACCCCCAACTAGACAGGGAGCTCTCAGAAGGCAGAGACTATATTCTCTTTCTCTCTCTCCTACACCCAACCCAGTGTATGGGGCTGCAAACACAGCAGGTGCTCAGGGAATGTTCACTGAGTGCATCAATAGATGCTTGGATGGATGGATAAATGTATGTATTAACAGAAGGAGGGAAGGGAGGGAAGGCAATTCTGCCAAAGGCCCACTTATCTTGAAACCTCAACTATGTTAAACCCAAGAGAGAACCTAACAGTAAATAGAAGACACCTCTGGCTAGAGAGCATCATAAAATCCATATGAGAAGTATCATATACTAAGCTGTATAAAATAGTAAGGAATGCAGGCTTTGAATTCAGCCAGGCTGGTTCACATCTCAGTAAGTAAGTGTGACTGTAACCAAGTCACTTTATCTCTGAAACTGCTGCCTCAACTGTAAGACAGGGAAAATTACTAAAGCTGCCTCAAAGGACTGTTGAGAGGATTCAATTAGACCATATATTTAGAGAGTATGGTAGGACTCAATAAATAATAGGTGTTCATTTTATTTATACCACAGGAAGTGCTCACAATTTATCACAAAGCTGTGGTAACCAAAACAGCATGGTACTGGCATAAAAACAGATACACAGACCAATGGAACAGAAGAGAGAACCCAGAAATAAATCCACACATTTACAACCAACTCATCTTCGACAAAGGTAACAAGAACATACAATGGGGAACTGAGAATCTTTTCGACAAGTGGTATGGAGAAAATTGGATATCCATACGCAAAATGAAACTAGACCCCTACCTCTCAACATACACAAAAAAATCAAATCAAAATGGATTAAAGACTTAAAATCTAAGACCTGATACTATGAAACTACTAGAAGAAAACACTGGGGAAATGCTCCAGGATATTAGTCTGGGCAAATATTTTTTTTGCATAAGACCTCAAAAGCACAGGCAACAAAAGCAAAAATAGATAGTTAGGACCATTACATCAAGCTAAAAAGCTTCTGCACAGCAAAGGAAATAATCAACAAAGTGAAGAGACAACCCACAAAATGGGAGAAAATTTTTACAAACTATCCATCTGACAAGGGATTAATAACCAGAATACATAATGAGTTCAAACGACTCAATAGCTTATATGTATGTATGCATGTATGTGTGTATATATATACATGCATATATGATAACAGTGGGCAAAAGATCTGAACAGACATTTCTTAAGAGAAGACATATATACTTGAGAAACAAAGAGACTAGGAAAAAAAAAAAAAAAAGACCAAATGGCCAACAGGTATGTGAAAAATTCTCTACATCACTAATCATCAGAGAAATGCAAATCAAAACCACAGTGAGATACGATCTCACCCCAGTTAAAATGGCTTGTATCAAAAAGACAGACAATAACAGATGCTAGTGATTGTGGAGAAAGGGGACCCCTCGCACACTTTTGGTGGGAATGTAAATTAGTACAGCCACCATGGAAAACAGTATGGAGATTCTGCAAAAAACTAAAAATAGAACTACCATATGATCCAGCAATTCCACTACTGGGTATATATCCAAAAGAAAGGAAATCAACGTATCAAAGAAATATCTGCACTCGCAGGTTTATTACAGCACTGTTCACAACAGTCAAAATACAGAATCAACCTACATGTCCATCAATGGATGAATGAATAAAGAAAACATGGTGTGTATATATATACAATGGAATATTATTCGACCATAAAAAAGAATGAAATCCTGTAATTTGCTGCAACATGGATGAAACCGGAGGCCATTATGTTAAATGAAATAAGCCAAGCACACACTGACAACTACCATATGCTCTCATTCACAGGTGCGAGCTAAAGTGGATCTCATGAAGACAGAGACTATACTGGTGCTTACTGGAGGCCAGGAAGTGGGGTAGGGATAAAAGAATATAAATGTATTTATTACCACTGAACTATACATTTAAAATGGTAAAGATGGTGAATTCCATATGTATATTTTACTTCATTAAAAAGAATAAATAATACCACAGGAAGTCCATGTCCAGAGTCTCAGATCCCTGGACCACTCTGAAATCCCCGGCTTTGATGCCCTTTCCCAGTACTGATACCCTTCATGGCAAATCCCAAAGAATATCAATCTCTCTGAACATTCGTCTCACACCCTCGTTCTCACTTAGCCCAGGCTGTCCCCCCAGGACACTGCTTCTCCAGCAGGCTTCCTGGTCATGATCATTTCTTTCCCATGTTTCTTGTATCATGAGCCTGGGAATGTGTAAGTGCCTTTGCTCCTCATTGCCACTTCCAGGTCATTCTCCCTCTTCCCTGAAAGCTCCAGCTCTGTGGCCCATGCTGCCAGACTATACCACTGACTACCCCACCTTACTGCAGCTGTCCACGTCCTGATTCATTGAATTCCTTGAGATTCATTGACAGTTTGCCTCCTAACTACCCTCCGTCTCTACAAGCCTTTACAGTACAATTCCTCAGAGTTGTCTGTTCTTGCTGTCACCAGTCTTCCCCATCCTCTCTCTGGAACCCATGCCAATCAGGCCCTGCCCACTATATGGACACGGCTCCCTTCAAAGCCACCAATGACTTCCACTTAGCTAAATCCCAAGCCCAATCCTCAGTCCTTGTCTTATTTGTCATACTAGCAACGTCTGACACAGCGAATCCATTCCTCACTCAGCTTCTGGAATGTCATCCTCTCTTGGCTCCCCTCCTACTTCACTGGCTACTCTTCTCAGTCCAACCTTTAACCACTAGAGAGCCCTAGTTTCAATTCCGGGACCTGCGCCCTGTGGCTCCAAGTCACGTGGCTTCAAATACTAGCAGTGTGTTGCTGTTTCCTAAGTTTGTATCTTTAGCCCAGACTTCTCCCCTTGACTGCAGGCTGACCTATCTCCAACTGCCTACCCGACATCTCCCCTGGGATGGTCCACAACAGCCCAAGTAAGTCTAAACCAAATCCCTAATATCCCCCTGTGCTTGCCTCTCCTGCAGTCTTTCCATCCTTCCAATAGGTCACATCCAAAGTGATCCTTTAAAGCAGAGGTCAGAACATCTTTCTTTCTTTCTTTTTTTTTTTTTTGAGACTGAGTCTCACTCTGTTGCCTGGGCTAGAGTGAGTGCCGTGGCGTCAGCCTAGCACACAGCAACCTCAAACTCCTGGGCTCAAGCAATCCTCTTGCCTCAGCCTCCCAAGTAGCTGGGACTACAGGCATGCACCACCATGCCCAGCTAATATTTTCTATACAAATTTGTAGTTGTCCATATAATTTCTTTCTATTTTTAGTAGAGATGGGGTCTCACTCTTGCTCAGGCTGGTCTCAAACTCCTGAGCTCAAATGATCCACCCGCCTCGGCCTCCCAGAGTGCTAGGATTACAGATGTGAGCCACTGCGCCCGGCCCAGAACATCTTTCTTAAAGGGCAAATAATAAACATTTTAAACTTTGCAGGTTCTAGGGTCTCTGTGCCAACTACTCAACTCTGCCATCATGCCAGACATGGACAATATGCAAATGAATAGGTGTGGCTGTTTCCATAGAACGTTATTTGCCTTAGGCTGGATATGGCCCACAGGCTGTTGTTTGTCAACTCCGGCTTTAAGACTTAAGTCAGATCATTATGGCTCGGGTGCTCAGAACCCTCCAACAGCTCCAATCTTACTGAGAGTAAAAGACAAAGTCATAGAGTGGCCTGTGAGAGCTGGCCTGACCTGCTCCCTCCTTGATCTCATCTTTGACAACTCTCCCGCTTTCTCACTCCACTCCAGCTACATAACTGGCCTCCTTACTATTCATCCAACTTCCCAAGTTCACAGCAACACCAGGCCCTTTGCCTTGTTCCTTCTTCCCAGGATGACTAGCACACTCACTTCCCCTACTCAACACCCAGTTCTGTTCAGATGCCACCATCACAGAGCCTCACCCTACTACTCACGACCGTCAGCAAACCCCACCCCACTCCACATTCCCCACGCTCTCACCCTGCTGCATTCTTCTCCACAACGCTTCTGTTCTCACATAGTTTACATATATGCTTATCAGCTTATTACCACTGCCACCATCCCCCGCTGCCGACAAGGAGGTAAGCCAGACACAGACTTAATCTGTTGTGTTTGCTCCTATCTCCCCAGTGCCTAGAGCAGTGCTTGGCATACAGGAGAAATTAATAAATATTTTTTAAACAAACAAAAGATTACTGTTGTTGTCCTTGTTATTGTGATACTGCCATTTGCATACAGCAGAAGTTCAATGTTAGGGTCAACATATGTACTTTTGTGGATTCATGAACCCTGAGAAAATTATGTAAAATGCTACACGTATGCGCTCACCAGCATTATTCTGTGAGAGGGCCCTCAGCTTGCTTCAGATTCTCAAAGGACTGGTGGTCCAAAATCTCTACGCACCACTGTCCTAGACTAGAGGACACTCCCAGAGGTGCTTCCTCCAAAGTCTCTGGATCCTAACTACTTAAACACATTGTAACCCGGGGACTCTCTATTGTCTTGGCCCCCAGGAGCAGAGGCAGCAGATTCAACATGAGTGGCGAGGCAGATCACTTCTAGAGGAAGGCATAAAGTCAGCAGGGTTTGGAATCAGCCCTGAGAACCCTGCAAAGAGAATCTCACTTGCATACCTCTGATGCCACATGCCTGAGGCTTCCACGGATGAAGTCAGGCAAAAAAGCCCAGATTCAAGTCATCTCACTACTGGGGCACCTGCAGACAACCCCAAGTGAAAGCAGCAGTGACCCCACAAGACTTGTGAGCACTACAAGTCCCTTGATCCAGACTCCAGAATAAAATGAAAGCAGCAGATTCATTTTCCTTATTGCGTTCCCTCAGTTGTGCATTTGTCGAGAGTCAAGATTAATCACTGCAATTCATGAAATTTATACTCAAACTTATTGCAATTCTAAACAACAAGGTTGACATTTCAAGCAATTCTATCAGGCCATTTGTCTAGCTCGTGGAGAAAACATTTTTCTCGGTGCTTACCATTCAGTAACGTTGTGTCGGACGTGGGCCTCCCCTCCATCATTGCTTCAGCCAGAATTAACTTTTGGTGAAGTTGCTTATTACGAGTTTTAAACTCCTTCAGCTCCCCCTGCAGCTTCAAGATCTGGCCCTGCAGCTGGGCCACCACCTCCTGGGTGGCAGGGAGACAATACACATTTCCTAATGACCGGGATGGTTTTAATAGGATTGGCAAGCGGGACTTCTTAGCATCCTGAAAACACACACATATACAACAATGAATACACACTGAACACACTTTGGTTGTACAGTCAACATTCTCAGGACAACCTCATAAAACGGGATTCCAACTGCCCGCCCAGACGTGTATCCACCAGCCAGAGTCTGCATCTTGGCAGCTCCCGCCTCTGACTGTCAAGGTCCAGGTTTCTCCGCGACACCCTCTGGCCCTGGCAATCCAGATGCTACACGTATGGCAGTCCTTTTTACAACACAATCTTCTGGGAAACATTTTTATTTTCTTGTTTGCCAACCATTCTTCAGTCTAAGCCAATCTGCCTCCCTGCCCTGCTAGTCTACCAGAACCTTCTTTCAGTGGCTAGTGGGTCACTAACCCCCTATGCATCTCCCAGGCTTAGAACTCCCAACCTGCCTACCATCCCAGACATCTTCATCTGCGGTGGCTCACAGGCACTCCAAAGTCCTCTGAAAACTCTTTGATTCCATTTCCCCATGTCCCCACCTGAAAATCTATGCCACTTCAACAGTCTCTGTCTTGGTCAATCATATGACCATCCACTTACTATACAATCCAGAACCCTGGGAATCATTTTTAAACTTCCCTTTATTCTCATCACTCACTTTCCTCATTCCTCAGGTTCCATCAATTCCAACTCCCCTGTCGTCTCTCAATTCTTTCAGTTCTTCTCATCCTGCACTGCCACCGCCACGCTGCAAGACACTGTCAGCTCTCACCTAGGCCACAGCAACAGACTCCTGAGTGGTCTCCACACATGCACTCTTGCCCTTTCTTATCCACTCTCCCCGCTGCAGCAATAAGGCAGACCTACTACTCCTCTTTTCTGCTTACAACTACTTTAAGTGCTTCCCAGTTCCCTTATGACAAAGGTCAAAGCCCATAGCACAGTCTACAAAGTCCTGCGTGACCTGAAGCCTGAGATCCCACTTCACTCTACTCTTCAACCACACTGATCTCCTATTGGTTCTTCAAATGCCACATTCCTTCTACCTCAGGACCCTGACATGTGCTGAGTCTTCTGCCTAGAAGTCAGTATTGCTATGGCTTACCTTAGCTCTTTTAAAAGGATACTCTGGTATCCTTCTGCTCATTCTCCATCCCCCCGCCCCAATTTCCCATGCTAACTCCAAATCATTCATTAGGACTTAGCTCACTTGTGCTTCCTCAGGAGAATGGGCCTTGATTTCCAAGACTAGATCAGGTCCCCCTGTTATACACTCACTGTCCCCTACGATTCTCCGCAGAGAATATTAGTATCATTATAATTAAATGCCTGTGCAATCACTTGTTCACTGCCTATATTCAGCACCAGCCTGTAAGCTCCAGGGTTCAGGGCCTCTGCGTATCTTGGCCAGACTCTTTCCATAGCTTCCAGCACAAGAACTTATGCACAGTAAGTACTCTTTGCAGTTGTTACTCTTTGCAGAATGAACGTGCAAATAATAACTTAAGAGGCCAAATGGGGATGTCTCTCAAGTGGGGAATTGTATATTTAAAAGCTGAAGAGAGGGACTTGAATCTAGAATAGATAAGGAACTATTACAACTCAATAAGAAAAACACAAATAATCCAATTAAAAGATGAACAAAAGATCTGACAGACATTTCTTCAAAGGAAATAGACATATTGTCAATAAGCATATGAAAGGACATTTATCATTAGTCATCAGGGAAATGTAAATCTAATCACAATAAAATACCACCACTGCATCCTTGTTAGGAAAGCTATAATCAAAAGGACAATAGTAAGTGTTGGTGAGGATGTGGAGAAATTGGAACCCTCATACACTGCTGGTAGAAATGTAAAATAGATGCAGCCGCTTTAGAAAATAGTGAGGCGGTTCCTCAAAAGGGTTAAACAGTCTTTATATATGGTAAAGAGTTACCATATGACCTATCAATTCTGCCCCTAAGTATACACTCAAGAGAAATGAAAACATGTCCACACAAAAATCTGCACATGAAAAGCAACATTGTTCCCAATAATCAACCCACTAAAACCGCTCAAATGTACATCAATTAATAAATGGATAAATAAAATGTAGTATATCCATATTATGGAATATTGTTTGGCAATAAAAATAAGTCAAGTATTGATACATGCTATAATATGAATGAACCTTGAAAAAATTATGCTAAGTAGAAGAAGCCTGTCATCAAAGACCACATATTGTTTGATTTCATTTATACGAAATATCCGCAACAGGCAAATCTGAAGAGACAGAAAGTGGGTTAGTGGTTGCCTAGGGCTGGGGGTGGGTAGCTGGGGGAATGGCAAGTGACTGCTAATGAGTACACGGTTTCTTTTTGGGATGATAGAAATGTGCTAAAATTGATTGTGGTAATGGTTGTACAACTCTGTGAATATACTAAAAACCACTGAATTATAAATTTTAAATGGATGAATTGTATGATATGTTAATTATATCTCAATAAAGCTGTTATTAACATTTTTTTTTAAATAGTGTAGGAGAAGGAACCCAAGAACAGGAAATATTTGGGACCCAAGGACTGAGGAAATCACCAAGGTCACTCAAGAAGGAAAGGAGACTAAGGGCCCCTTCTTGCATATTCTAGGATGTAAAATGCTTTCAAGCACATTCTCCCATAATCTTAAAGTAAACTCTGCATTCCCAGAGATCACAGGATAATCGCAGTTATCATGCCTATTTTCCAGACCAAGAACTGAGACATCAAACAACTTGTCCAATGTCACACAGCAAGAAGGTTCAAGAGTCAGACCTCAGACTAGCTCTTCAGACTCCAGTGCTCAGTTAAGAAAGGCAAGATACTCTCTGGCCTGAAAATGCAGGGAAGAGGAGCGGGCAGGTTCAAGGACAAGAACAGCTTGAGGTGGGGATGTGGACCACTTGGGAGGAGGTGGGTGCATCATCAAAGAAGGCTGGAAAATAACAATCTGCCTGGTCCTCAGTCTCCACCAATCTTTATTCTTGGATCCAAATCTGTCTCTCATACAGCAGCAGCAAAGATATCTGCAAGTGCACAATACCAAAGCCAATTTCAAGCTGGAAGACTGCCGTCAGTCAACCTAATGCTGGTTCTAAAATAACACTCAACAAAATGCTACCTTATGGACTCTGAACAGAGTCCCACCTACTACCTTATTAAAGATATATTGGATCTTCCCACTTTGGAATGGAAGGGGGCAAGAACTCACACATTCTTGCCCGTACAAGGTACTGCAATGGGCACTTGCCACACGTTACCTCATTTAGCCATCATGCCAGCCTCAGGTTCTAGGTCACACTGATCCCACTGGAGCCACTGAGAAAGGTCAGGTGACTTGCTACCCAAGCACTCAAAGCAGATATTTGGCCAGGCCTCATGCAAACACACGTTAATCTGTAAAGTCTATCCTCTTGTCTCATAACTAAACACTTGGAAGGATATCTGGTCTTCCTGCCTCACCTTCAAGCTGCAGTGACAGTCCTTTTAACAGGATACCACAGTATCCTTTTAAAAGAGGTAAGGTAAGCCGTAAGAATACTGACTTCTTGACTACCAAAGACCACAAAGAATGACATTAAATTTCATCTACTTTGCATAGATGGGAGGCTACAACGGTGATAAGAGGGCTCCTTCCTCCCTGAAAAAGGTAGGTTTATAATATCTCTGTCTGCCTCCCAAACCACACTTTAGTTTAGGCCCGTCATTCCACCTACCACCTGAGTCACTCATGACAGTTTTCTGAGCCATTTGGAGCCTATATTTTATCATAAGTAAAATGTAGGTAATACCTACCAAACTCATACTCTTAGGATGGTTAAATGAGATGAGGTAGAGAATGTCTAGCACAATCCCTGGCACATATAGCAGATGCTAAAAATAATAATAAACAAATAAACACAGTTTCCTTCCTGTTGAAGACACAAGCAAGAAGGATAATTTCAAACTAAAAAAAAAATCTTTTAAATATATTTGGAGAGATTAAGTCTGTTCAATTCTCCAATTATCCTGAACATAGAATGGTATCTCCCACACAATAGAAAAACACAAACAAAAAAACAAACAAAAAACATCTAGTTTTCCTAACATATAGGTACGAACTGAAGGAGCTGGGGCAGATGACAGCATTTCTATTCTAGCCAAACTGCACAAATTTGCATTTCGAGTACCATTAATATAATGACAGTGTCTTTTTTTTTTGTCTCTGATATCTTTAGAAAACCCTTTTCTAGAAATTACAGTTTTGGTGCATAATTTAAAACAATCAAAAGCAATTTTGCTAATGATACATCTAACTCTCTTTGGTATGCACAAAAGCAGTAATTTAGTGGTCAGAAAATAAACTTAATTCTCCATTCTGATGCTATAAAGCAATGTGTACAGTTGATTTCTCAGATACAAAACACCCATCAGAAACGAGCACACCAACAGCCGACACTGGAGCTCTATCAGAAACATGACCCATTTCCTTCTCTACTAGAACACATCTCCCTGCTGTGGGGATTCTCAACCCCAAGTCCTAACCCAAAGAGGATTTTAGTAAAGGTACAATCAAACATTGCTAAGAGAGTCTGGCTTTTAACAATCTGGCATATTTAATGGCATTTGTGAAGAACCGCAGATACAGTACCTATCAACATGCAGACGTTCACCCAACAAAACCAGACTCTGCCATTTTGTGCTACCACAGCTGGGAGGCAGCTTGACCTAGGGAAAGGGTGTGGCTGTGGTGAGCACAGTGGGAGTCCCAGTGAAGCCCCCCTTAACTGCTGGCCAACCATGCGCCTGTGGGATCTGGCTTCCTCATCCAGCTTTCCTCATCAAGTGTTGTAAGACAAGAGAATACAGACAAAGCCCTCAGAAAAGTACCTCTCCTACACAAAGTCTGCACAAAATAAAACCTAGGTTCTCATCCCTACCTCTAAAATCAGGTTATTACAATTATACTGCAACCTGCAAAAGCAAATGTCCATCAATAGGTGAACACTGTATAAATTTTGGCGCACTGCCACAGTGGACTCTCATGCAGCCATTACAAGGAAAGATGCTCCTCATGACGTGAAAGAGAAAGTTACAGATGGACGTATAAACAGGATCCCACACGTGTATCTTCTAACGAAAACACATAAATATCATGATATATAGATAAATCAGATAGGCTGCGTGGGAGAGGGAAAAGAGGGGGCTGGGAGTGAGAAGGTTCAGGAGGACACACCTCTAGGTGGAGGCCAGGGTAAGTGCAGGCTGAGGGACACACCAGATTTTCTCTTCATATAAATGGAAAAAAGGGATGGGGTCAAAGGTAATTTTTAAAGTTTTTTGTTTGTATAAAATAAATACATAACTAATATGTGGAAAAACTTACTCTGTTGGTCCCACTGAGGAAGGAGAGGGAAGCGGCCTGCCGCCCAGGCACCCTGCACAAGTTCTCCGGCTGATGCTCAGCGCTGAGTGCGGCATCGCTTGGTTTCTCTTCCCGAGCGTCTCTCTTTCCTTTGGGTCTGAATCCCAGCAGGTCGCCCTCCACAGCCACAGTCTGCACCGAGGCATCTTTCAGCTCCCCCCTGGACGCTTCACCCACCTTTACTAGCTGGGCCTCCTGAGGTGGCTTCAGTTCTTCATGTGACTTGGAAAATGAGTTGGCTTGGACAAATTGTCCAAGTTCGCCTTTTAGCTGAACAGCTATTTGCTTAAGTGTCTTCTCAGTTTTACCATCAAGCCATTCTCCAGAAACTTCCTGCTCTGTCAAGCACATTCGTTCCAGAAGCAGTTCACGTAGCACTTTCAGAAGGTCTGGCCTGTTTTTCAAAAAGGTAAGAAGTGGGAGAATTAAGCTTTCTGCCACAGCCTTGCCCCCTTGCTCAAGATTCCACCCAAACTCAACATAGTGTGTACCCACAACATGCCGGCAATCACACTAAGTATTTTATCCCATGTAACCTCATGACAACCAAAGAAGGCAGGTACTACCATGTCTATTTCATGGGCAAGAAGACTAGAGGCACACAGCTGGCGAGTGGGCAGTGAGGATCTGTGAATGCAGGCTGGGCCTGGGTGGGAGCAAGCAGAATCAAAAGGTGCTCATGACAATTAGGGGTTCTCTAGCCCCACTACGGCCATGGTCCCATTCCTACATCCAGGAGCAAGTATGGCTTTAGATGACTCTGGCCAACCTGGCTGGTCCATCAATGACCGGATCCATCCCAGCACACAATGGATGCTCATAAATAGATGTTAAAGGAGGGAAGCTGGTATACAGGCACACTAAAACGGGCGCTGGCTTTGAAGGCAAATAAAAATGGCTCTAAATTCTAACTCTGCAATTCTTTGAAAGGAAGATAAGTCTACCTCCACAAGACAGCCATAAGGATTTTTTTTTTGTTTTAAATTTAGAGATGAGGTCTCACTCTGTCACCCAGGATGGAGTTCAGTGGCACAATCATAGCTCTCTGCAGCCTCTAACTCCTAGGCTCAAGCAACCCTTCCACCTCAGCCTCCCGAACAGCTGAAACTACAGGCACATACCAGAATACCCAGCTAATTTTATTTTTTTAAGAGACAGAGTCTCACTGTGTTGCTCAGGCTGGTCTTGAACTCCTGGCCTCAAGCAATCCTCCCACCTCAGCCTCCCAAAGTGCTAGCATTACAGGCATAAGCCACTGCACCCAGCCCAGTCATGAGGATTAAACAAGATGGTGTATAGGTAGCAGATGCTTTTCATGTCCCTTGCCACATGCCCTTGTCCCACCTCTGATTTCAGCTATCGCTGTGTTGGCAGTTCCTGTAGACATAACATAGACAGTCCCACCACATTTCCACTGCCTTGAGGCTTTTTCCAAGCTCTCTAAGCCAGCCAGTAAGGCAGTGTCAAGTGTCAAACAGTTTATATTTTGGGGGGGAAACCTTCAACCAAGGGAGAAAGAGAGCTGGTGGGTAAATGTCCCAGTCTCCCATTCTTCAGGGGGACAACACAGGCACAGTCTATACAGCTCTCTGTGGGTGCCCAGCAGGATTGGGGCCGAGCTGCCCACAGCAGTAACCAGATCCATACTAGACCCTCAATGGCTTTGTTTTCATTGCTATCTTCCTCTCCCTGAGCCCTCCTTCCTGTTGCCTGATGTCACATCACAAATAAATCACTTGTACTCAAGTACGTATCTCAGGCTCTGCTTTCCAGGTACTAAAACTAAGCCAGCACGTAAAACACTTGGTGTGGTGCCCGGGGTAGAGTAGTTCAAGAAGACTCCCTTTTGTGCTTCTTGTACCAGGCACTAGCGTGGGCACCAGGGAGACAAAATGGCCCACAAGGACTTAGACTGGTTTTAGAAACAGATATATAAACAAATCATGAGGGTTACAGAGCAACTATCCCAGAGTGTCCGGCTAGGGAGGCAGGGAGAATGTCAGAAGAGGACTTCTGACATCAAAGAGAAGCTAGCCAAGGGGAGAGGTGATGGAAGAGCCTAAGCATGGGAAACAATGGGAACAGAGTCAAGTGGCGATTAAGGAGGTGAGGCTAGAAAGCTAGGCAGTGAGAAATGGAGAGTCTTACACACCACGTTAAGGAAAGCAGGGCCACTGAAAGGCCCTGAGATGGAGTGGCCTGGTCACAGGTGTGCTTTGGAAGGGTGACTCTGGCTGCTGTTGTGTAAAGAATGAATGGAGAGATTTCCTGTCAAGATGCTCCTCTCATACTACTCTAATGACAAAAAATGACAGTAAGGTATACATAACAAAAAAAAAAATTTTTTAAGGTACACTATAGGGCTCAAAATCAAGATAAAAGTATCCAAAGATCAGAAACAGAGGAGGAAACCCAAAGCCATGAGTAAGGGGCTGGAATGGGCGGCATTTGCAGGAAGGAGCAGAGCCAGAAATTCAAGCCCCATGGTGGAAGAGGAACGATACAGATTTCATGGGCCTAAAGTAAGACACTAGAGGGCCAAGTTGAGGCAACTTGAAAATCACCACTCAGGCCAGAGTAAGGGTGGGGTAGCACCGGGCTGTTGGCACAGGCAAACCTAACTCACACCCAAAATCCACTATTAAAAAAGATAACAATCCAACAAATGAGAGAATTCACACTTGAGGAAATAGAAACAATAACCAATCTAAAAAAGATTTTAAAATAAATACGTTTAGATCATCTGAAAAATAAAGGAAGAAAACAGGTTCTTAAAAAAAGAAGAGGAAGGTATGACATTGAGACAGAAAATTATGGGAAAAGGGCCTGGAAGGGGCAAACCCGGAGGCAGAGCCAGGGCGGGAAGCTGCTGCTAACTCCCAGCAGAAGGAGCTGCAGGTCTAGATGAGACGGCGCTCATGGAGAAAGGGGGACGGAACGGCCCTCGTCAGCGTTAGCTCTTTTCCTTCTCCCTGCAGTTTCTCCTACTTGCCTGCCTTCAAGAAGCCTCGTGTAATAGTCAGACCAGATCTACCAACTGCTTTACCACCCCCTGACCTTCCTGTCCTGGGATCTCTGCTCCCGCTGGAAATGACATGCACGCTGGCGTTGTCTTTCCAGTGAGCCCTCTGAGGGCAGGGATATGGCCCTCTGCATATCTGTTATCTAGATTGGGGCAGAGTCAATCCAGCTCAAATTAAACAGCTAAAGCAAGTACGCTGAAATGGGATTAAAAAAAATAGAAATATTCACAAAATTTAAATGTATGCACATTTTTCACTTCTAATATAGGATCATCTAGGTTACATAAACCATCTTAAACTGTGGTAAACCCAGACTTTTAAAATATTTCTGGTATTTCAAGCTTCAGAGGATATAAAATTAAATTTTCCTTTCCTCTCCCTCTTTAATGTAGATAAAAAATAATGACAATTGTTATTCAGCTAGCCAAAGGAGGACCATCACTCACCACCAAACAACACACAATAAAACCCAGGAAAAAGACTTTACAAGTGGATAGTAAAAGGTAGTGAAAGAGGCCATTATAATATACTAAAGTGGTGGTTCTATTAAATAAAACATTTCAAGTGTTATTTTGCTAGAAATTTGAATAGCGGATTCATTAAGCTATCACTGTTATCAAGACCTTTGGAATAGTTCAGCCCAGGGGTCTTCTCAGAGGCCCAAATATTGTTTATATACCCTTCCGGAGCATCTCTGCCATGTAGAAGGTGTAAGGGGAAAGGAACTGACATTTACTAAGCACTTACTATGTGCCAAATCCTTTAACTACACTAAATCCTCACAATAAGATTGTGAGGTGAGCAACGTTACCTACCCCCATTTTCAGGTGCAGGAATGGGCTCCTAAAGATTCAGGATGGCACAGCAGAGTGGCAGAGCAAAGATAGAACCCAGACCTTTCTGACTCACAACCATCAGCTGGGGCTGGAAAGGGCCTGTCTGCCAGAAGGGAGCACATCCGCCCCCACCCCAGTCACCACACTCCCACGACAGCCACGGTACTTTCCCCGGCTCGCATCACCCACATGCATTCCTCCACAGCCCTCAGAAAGAAAGTGGTATCTTTTAACTCCGATGTAAAGTTTACGACCTTGATGTTTAGGAAATCCTCTATTTCTCAAGCACTGACGATGGTCACCTAACGACCTGTGATCCTGTGATAAAAAACCAAAATAGCCACTGAGCATGTCTCCCCAGAGGACTCACACTAGAAAAATGTTAGACAGATGTCAGGGATTGGGGAGGGGTTAGCCTCGCTGAGCTCACAAAAACAGAAGGCAGCAATCCTCTTGTGAGCTAAAGAAATGTCCACAAGGCTTAGCTCATTGATGATATAAGAAATTCTACCATTCCTGGCTCTTGTCAAGAGTCATGGGCAACAGTCACTGGCTCAATTTCTCTGTCTATGCTGGAAGAGAACTAAAAACTTTTGTTGAACACATATCACATGCCAGCCATTTTTCTTAAACATTTTTTTTCTTACTCCTCACAGCAACCCTAAGGACTGGACAGAGAAACTGAGGCACTGAGAGATTAGGCACAGTTCTTTTGGCTCCAAAGCCCAAGCAGCTGTTATGGATGGACTAGAAAGAATATGAAAGGGGTGGGGGTGGGGGGAAATTGCTCTTAAAGGATTAATTAAAAAAATACAAACATACTGTTTCTCCTTTTTTATTTTAAGAAAAACAACCTGTAGTATTTCCTCACATAGGAATGACTCCCAGCAGATATAATAAGAAGAGAATTTTAATTTAAGCTCTACATAAAACAGCAGAGTCATAACTACAATGGTATTTTTTAAGCTATTGCAGAAACTGGAAGAGATTTCAGTAGGGTTGATTTCTCTCGCGGACAGCAAGGCAGCCCTTTCCGGGGCTCCCAGGAATAATTCTCAAGGAAAGCTTTCTTTCTCCTCCTTATAATGGGCTTGCATGAGGCTCTGCTGAAGTCCCCTCACAGCCACTAGCATGCAGGCTAATTACTTAATTGCATGACTGGCAAGATTCCTTCCAGACCATTTCAGGAGCTCTCTTAGGTAAATTACACAGCACCATCATCTAAATCCATTTAGCAAAATGAGTTTGTTCTCCCCTTAAACTGGAGAGACAAAGCAATGTCTGGGCCCCATGTCTACCTGGATTCCAGTAACAATGTGGCCTTCTCATTGACGGAAGGGGCACATAGGTTCATGAGCTCGCTTTCTTCCAGGCTCTGGTCTCCAGGGCAACCAGATTTGTGGTCTCCATCGTAGTCTGATATACTGGAATCTGTGTGCTTTAAAAATCCATTTTTGCAACCCCCTTTGAAACGATCCTCCATAATCTGCAAATAAAGGTATTTGGTCAAATAGTGGAACGGAACATGGAGGAGGGGAAAGAGGTACTTGAAGGAGAGAAAGGATGGAGACACAGGGTAAGAGACAGAAAATGAAAAGAGGAGGAGGAAGGGGGAGAGGGAGGAACACAGGCATGCAGGTTCACACACACCCACTTTAATGCAGAGAGACATTCTAGAAAGAGGATAGAGATGTTTACATCACTCCTCCTCCCCCTCAGTTTCCTCATCTATAAAATGGGGATAGTAATGTTACCTCCCACCGTGGTTAGGAGAATAACATGAGATGACTGGCTCAGGTTAAGTGTCTTACTCACTACAGGTGCACACCGGATGTGTGTTTTCCCACCCAATGGCCTACTCCTTGTAAGTTCTTCCTAAGAAGGGTACAGAACCCATGTCATTAACAATGATGTGGATATTTATTATATTCTTCTTGCAGCGTATGCTCCTTATTACATATCAGAAAGCCAACTTAGTCTTTACAGACACATACTAATTAACACGGCTTTGATTTGTCTCATTAGGAAGGTGAAGGGTTCCTAATTCCCACGGAGATGTTATTTACGGATCCACCTTTGTGGGTCACTGGGGGTCCCAGAGGAGTGGTATCAAGGATGCATCTAGTTAAAGCCTATGCTGGGCATGTCTTAAGGTGCTGCAATTAGTATTCTTTCTCCCCTATCCAAAGCTGTAAATTTCTTCTACCAGTCTATAAATAACTCCTCTTGACTTCATTATTGCTGGTGATATACACACTAGCCATCACCCCCATCTCCCTACACTGGTAAAATGATTAAGATTTTTAAATGGAAGACAAGACCCACACAAATGAGCTGTTATTTATAGGGTCTTGTTTGCCACTGATCTAGTTATTAAATCCATCAAATAAGTAACCTCCAAAGAAGGAAAAGCCTAGAATAATAAAAACAATAATCATTACCTTTTACTGACTACTTATTACATGCTTTTCTATTTAAATAACACAACAATCTTAAAAGGAAGTATTATTATCTTGATTGATGAGGAAACTCAGGCTTAGAGGTAAAGTGATGGTTAACCAAAGTCACAGAGATGGTGGTGCCAAAGCCAAGACTCAAAATGAGGTCTCTCTGATTCTAAAACCTCACTTTTAATTACTTTGCTCTCCAAAACTACCTACAGTTTATTATCTCCCATTCACAACTCTATGAACATGAACACCTTAAAAGCCTAAACTGCCCAATCTGCAGCATCCTCTGCCCCACCACCTTCCAGTCTTTGGGGCTCTTTCAACCTTGGAGAATGCCTGCTCCATATGTTCAGCATGAATGTGACTGAAGAGCATTCTGTGTGGATGGGGGTCAAATGATCGCAATGCCCAGACGTCATGAAGCTGGGTTCCAGATCAGGAGACTGCAGAGGGCCCCTGGGGAGGGGAGCTTGGTTCCACCAGCAGCTCTTTATGCTGCAGTCAAATGATCTGGGACTTCACAGTGGTCCAGACACAAGGATTCTCACCCCAACTCTGTCACCAGCTTACTCTGTGCCCTGGAAAAATCACTTTCCCTCATAGGCCTCAGTTTCCAATGCATAAAATAAATGGGTTGGATTAGATCTCTAAAGATCTGTCCAGGTCCAGCATGCAATGGCTGTTATTCTCCTATAACCACCTCATTTTTATTTGCAACTATATGTCTGTTTTCATGTTTCATGACTGGCTCTATCACCCAGTTTATAACTTCTGAGAGGTAAAAGACCTAGTCTCTTTGCTCTCTGCTGGCACACAACGGGCACTCGATGTAGGAGGAATGAACAGAAAACCCACTGGACTCATTCCAGACGGGAAGACTGGCTTGGGCACAGACTGGGGCAGATGAAATAAGGAGTTAACTGCCACATTCCTACCTCATTACCCTGCTCCAAATGCTGGTCACTCAGGAAATTATTCTCGTCATCTTTTCCAATTTTGATCGTGTCCTTGTCCTCCTTGCTAGCCAGAAGCTACATGGAGCATGGAATGATGTGAAAATGCAACCCAAAAAAGTGTGCAGCATGAATATGTATGAATAAGTCAGTGATGTCTTTTTTTAAAATGCAAAACAACAAACAAACAAAAACGAGGCAGAAACAAATGCCAAAGCCATGAAATAAAAATTAACCAAAGTTAGAGTTGCTAGTTCTGGCAAATCACACACAGCTGCCTAGATCAAGCATAATTTAAGGACAAATTCCCCAAGAAATAACTAAAGGCATTTCGCCTTGCCCTTGCCCGGCCTTTCCTGAGCTGCTGTAAATTAAATATGCTGTCTGTTGTGCCGCGGCCATCTCTGCCTTTGCTAAATTCACTTTCAGATTATATAAAAGTAACAAGATTTTGGAAAATAGCTATTGATGGAATTGAAAATATCAAATAGCAAAAAAGCAATAAATTTCATTTATGGTGTGCCCAATTTATGCGTCACTTCTCCTGTTTAGCACAAGGCATAAACCTCTTGTTGGACTGTCACACATCTGAGATGGACAGTCCCCACAACACTGTCATTTTGCTGACAGAAAGTCCTCATCTCTAATGAGAAGAGTATCACGCTTGCCTGGTGATAACGCTATGCTTTTGGAAATGAAGGACAGTTATTTATAAAGACTGCATAAATCCCTAATTTTTTAAAGTGTAAATCCCAAAGCTTCTGCATTTTACAGAATGGACAGTACAAAGTTCTCAAGAGAGCCAGTTCTCAACTCTCTGGAAAAGCAAAACTCCTAGTCATGGGATACCTGGATTAGCCAAATAAATAATAAGAGGAAAGGTGGCCACATCCAGGGAAGGAATCAATCAAAGGTGTTTCAAAATTATACCAAACCTCATCTCACCCATGAAGTAGTTAACTCTGCACTGAGGGTGTTAAAATCAGAGTAGTAGGTCACTTGTTGGGCAGGTTGTACATATGAGATATCAATGGTTGTAGTCCAACAGTTTTATTTTCTAAATTTCTACATTTAGTCAATTGCCCCCATAACTCTCCCAGCACAACTTAAAATTCTTCCGATCTTCCTTTTAGAAGAAAAACCTTGTTTTGGAAAAAGAAAAACAAAACCAAGCAAACTGACTTTAGTTTTTATAGAAACTTTCCAGGATCAGGACACATTCAATCCAATCATATGCAAATGCACAATGAGGATCAAACGGAACTAATGATCAAAAACCACATCCTACTATACCATCAAGCTTTAAACAAACTAGATGTGGAAATATACTTAGTAAGACCTAAAAGCTTACAAATATGGGTGTTGAACCCTCTTCCTCTATTGGCTTCTTCCCTCATTACTAAAACATTCCCAAGAGATAAAGACCAACTAGGACTATCAAACTTGCTGGGAGGATAAAATGTTAAATTACTTTGGAAAAAGTATTGCCAATTTTTTGTAAACCTAATAACCCTACAACACAGAATTCTTTTCCTAGGTACCCACCAAGAGATTAAAAAAAAAAAAGTATGTCCCCACAAAGTCCTATACATGAATGTTCATATCATCTTTTACCCATGTCCATTAATAGCAGAACGAAAAAACAAATGTAACGTATTCATACAATGAAATACTACTTAGCAATAAAAAGGAACTGTTGATTCACATAACAAAATAGATGAATCTCAAAAACATTATACTGAGTAAAAGTTTATACAAAGGAGAATATACTATATGACTCCATTGACATGAAGGTCTAGTACAGGCAAAATTAACCCATGGTAGGACAAAAGCAGAAGAGCAGCTGGGGTGGGGTGGGGTGGGGTGGGGTGGGGGTGGAGGCCAGCAAGAGAGGTCACAAGGGCTCTTGACAAGGGTCTGACTTACACCGGTACATACACTTGCAAAAACTTAGCAATTGTAGGCTCACAACCTCTACATTTCATTGCATGTAAATTTAACTTTAAAAGAAAAAAAATAACTATAAATGTACATTGAAGATACACATGCCAAAGTACTTAGGGGAAATACACTGATATTTGCAATTTCAATTAAAATTTATCAAAAAGATAAGATACTGTGATGATGGACAGGTGGGAAATGTTAATAGAACCTAGGTGGTGAGTATATGGGCATTCGCTGCAAAATGCTTTTCACTTTGCTGTGTCTGAAGTTTTCCATAATTTAAAATGTTGGGGGAAAAGTCTTTCCCATCTTTAAAAAATGACAACAACAAAAGTCTCCCTCCGATTCCCGAACAGGTCTGGTCACTGAGCGCTCTGTCTCTCTCCAAGCTGAAATCACTCTGTTTGGCGATTTCCAACCAAATTCTCCTATAATGCATAAATAACCAGCAGATACGTTTAAGAAAACAGGCAACCTCATAGAGGTTTTTTAAATGCACATTAAAACAACACGTCTTGGTCTTTTGTTTGGTGATTTCTACATGAACTGTCAGTATTCAGAGAGTAAGCACCATCACACCCAGCCAGCAGGGTTCTATACCAGGGCAGCCACTTTGAAAAGAAACCTGACAAACTCCATCAGGGCCTTCAAACCACTTATATCCTTTTCCAAAGTGAAAGTTGTTGGGGGAGGGTATATGAAAATAAATTTTATGCCTATCGCATATCTGTATCTGTCCTTTGACCTAGTAATTACACAATCTGGGAATATAGTCTAAGGGAAAAAATCCTTAACACAGAAAAAGATCTGTGTCCAGAGACATTCATTATGTAATTTAAAACCAGTGCATCACTAGAAACAATCTGCAAGTCCAACAATAGCAAGTCGGTTAAATTTCAGTGCATTCATACGATACAATAAGATGCTATGACCTATAGGCAATTAGGAAAAACAGGATACAAACTGTATTACAGCAGAGGTGTGTGCATCCACATGTTTACACATACAAATATAGAAGGCACAATTCCAAAATGTTAAATAACTGTGCCTGTTTTAAAGTGACAAGATTAGGGGTAATTTCTTTCCTCTGTTTTCCTATTGCTAGGGTTATGCTATGGGTAAATTAAATATCAGAGGAAAAATACTGAATTTCAAAACACAAAACATATTTGCTTTTTTTTTTTTTTTTGTTCTCCTTCTCTGATTTATAGGCTCCCAGAGAGCAAGAATTATGCCCAGCCCCCACTCTGCAAGTCCTGCTGCTCAGCAAATGCTGTGGACAATAGAAGCATTTCTGGTCTGCTTCAGCCTTCTCGTCGAAAGAGCACCACACGCACTCCCAGAGAACAGCAGCCTCAGTCTTTGCCATCCACCCTCACCCCTAACTCCCTCTACCCCTTCAGCTCAAGATTATAGTGGGCATATCATTTTTACCATCCCATTCCAGGGGAAGATGCGGAACTGTGCTATAAAGGATAAAACTATTCACAGGGAAATCAAATCAAAGTGCAATCTGACAAATGACTCAAATCTGAATTGGCTGGTGTTAAGATCTTAGAGTGGAAAGAGGAAAAAACCTCTGTTCTCCAAAGGACATAATGGGACATTTAACAGATTTTTTTCAAAGGGCAAATGAACAAACAAAACTCGCCATTTATGTTTCAAATGAAGTCAGTGAAGAATGAGCTGCTCATTAAAAATGCTGCCTTAGAGGAAGCTAACCAAGAGACTGGTTTCTCTCTAACTGGATCGCAAATATTCTTGGCTTTCAAAATTATCTGGAGTCCTCGAAGCTAAGATCAATAATCTTCCCTCTCTCAAAGACAGCATAAATACCTTTGAGCATTTCTCACTTTGAAGGTAGGAGGAGACAGCTTAAGGCTGACAGATGTTTCCCAAGAAATGATGTGGCAACGAATGTGAAAGCTCCATTTACCTGGCACTCCAGGTTGAGTTTAAGACAACTCCAACCAGGAAGATTCCAGTTCTACACTTGAGGGACCCAAGACAAAAAGACCCTACTGCTGCACTTCACAATGAGAACAGTTCTGGTCTTCTGAAACAATGCTAGTACCCGCATGGAGCAAGGTTCTTCCTATAGGAGAGTTAGGCTTTTCCTCACCATCACAACTCCAGGGTCCTCCCATTGTGTAGCACATGTCACAAACAGAGAAAATCGAAGACAACACATCACAAAGATCAGCACTGAGACCCAGAAGTCATCGAGGTGAATAAGGCTTCCTTGCTCTTTCCCCAGGTGGGGTATGTGTGTGTCTGTTTTTCAATGTTAATGGAGTCATTAAGGCTGCATCTACACTGTCCAAATTATCTGGATGGTTTGGCAACTCTCCAGAGCCCTCGGAGACCACATCGCTCATCCAGATGTGCCATCTGCAGCTCAGATCCCAGGGCTGGACCGGAGTCAAAAGCGTCACAATGTATCAAATGTGTCAGTGGAGACATGATGCAAACCTGAGGAGGCCTGTGGACGGACCTGCTCGACCAAACACGGTCCTCAAAACCCAAAACACCATCCACAGCAAAGGGAATTTCAACTACAGACCTCCCCAAGACAGATGCAGTCTTGAGAAATCTTTTGAGTTGTTACATTTTTGTAATTAGCATGACAACAAGAATGTTTCTTCTTACCTCTGTTCGTCCTGCTGACTCAAGTCTGCCATTTCCCTGGAACCCCACACAGGAGAAATCAAAAATGGTCTTCTTCAGGTGCTGGTTGTCTGCATACAATTCCTTCACTAGCTGTATAAGGTCGCTGACCTAAAAGATAAGAACAGGAGACGGCTGGGTACCCAGTAGCAGGCTTCTGCTTCCCGGGGCCACACCCCTACACAGGCCTTCCTGTGGAGCAGACCCTTCCGCACCACAGTTACGGAGAATCAGGCTGCCCAGTTCTAACCTTCAGGACACCCCGGATATAGTGACAAAAACAGTGGCTTTGACATTTGGCAATGCTGGTATTCTTATCCCAGAGCCAATCACTTTAAGGCAAAGATATCCTGGGCAAGCTGCCTAATCTAAGCCTCAGTTTTCTCATCTGCAGAATGGGTTACTGTAAGAACTGAACATGACCATTGTCACAGCGCACCGAAGTCCTTGGCAAAGTGCAAGCAATCAGTCAATGACAGCTAATACTATTTCTGTCTTGTACTTGAGACCCTCTAGAGGAAAACTCCCCCAAGGCTGAAGTTTCTGAGACTATCAGCCTTATCTTACAGCATCGACCTCTTTTTTTGTATACCTATCTAGCAATGTCAGTAATAATAACAGATAACAAGACAATTAGAAAGCAATTTATGGCTAACCCTAAAATACTCCTACAAGCTTCAGTCAATCATTCCTTGCAAAAATCCTGAGGAGGTAGACAGGCTAGCGTGTCTATTCCCATTTCATAATGAGGAACCTTAGCTACAAGGAAGTTAATTGCCCAAGGTCCCGTACCTGGGGTGTCTGGAGAACTAATTGAGACATAAAGGTGGCTGAAGTGCCTAATCACATGGGAAAGGGCAGCTGCCTCCACAGAGGCAGATCCAGGCCTGAACTGAGCTCCCCAGGCTCCCAGGCCAGTGCTCCTGAAGGCATAGGTCTTGCTGGGCCAGACACATAAGCAAACTGAGCAGACACCACCTTTGTTTCCTGCAAGTTTCAAATCCCAATGGCCAGGAATTTTCCAAACACCTCTTGATGGGAGCAATCATTAGCTCTTCAAATAAAGTGGAAAATCTCACCCTGACTGCACATAGATGTTCAACACATTGAAACCTGAGTAAAAACTGGATCCAATCCTCAAGGAGGTTCTAGTGGGAAGAACAAGACCTTCTGATTCTACAAACATTTACTAAATGCCAGCCAAGGGAAACATCTCCTGCCCTTACCGCAGCCACAGTAGACACAGCAGCAGCTATTATCACCTCCATTTTCTTCATCCTCAAAAACTAGCAGCTGCCTCAATGCTCCTTGCCCTACTCCTCACAAAATATCCAAAGTTTTATAGTTCTCCTTGCTATTTCTTACTTCTGTGCTTTACACGGGCTGTTTTCTCTTTCTCTACTGAGAAAGCCCTCCACCTGGATAAACTCCAAATTCATCCTTCAAAACACATTTCAAGCCTCACTTCTGTTAAGAAGCTTCCCTGATCAAATGGGCCACCCCCATGCCCCTGGCAATTAACCTCTCCTCCTCTGCTACCTCTACACCTGTACAGCTGTCCATTACGGCAACCCTTGCACTCCATTTTGCAATTACTTGTTTACACGCCTGTCTCCGCTACCACAATGTGAATTACTCCAAGAGAGAAACTGAATCTCAGCCACACATGTATGATAATTTACAACAAATCACGCAGTGGCCTCTATGCTCACACTTCCTACTCTTCACAATGGTGCTCAGAACCTCGAAACACTAAACCACTCTAACCATGCCACTGATCAACAGATTGAAAAACCTTTCCAGTTAAAAAATTAAAAAAAAAAAAGATTTATTGATCAAACCTGGAACTTTATTCATTCAAAAAGCATCTATTAGCTCCTACTATGTGTGTCAGGCACTGGAAAATCAGAAATGAATAAGACACGATCACTAAGTTTCAGACGTTCACAACCTAGCAGGGGACATAGACAAATAACCAGACAATCACAGGTAAGTATGAGAAAGACATCAGTTCGGATTAGGTACAGGAAGACAGCTGAATGACCTGACAGGCCAGAGAACCTTTCCTCAAGGACAGCAAGCCTGGGCTGGGGTCTCAGGCCTAAGAAGCCTGTGTCAGACCTGGGCAAGAGCAGTCCAGGTAATGCACATGGGAGGAACAAAGACAAGACGGAGAGCACAGGGAATGAAGGAGAGGAAAGGGGCTTTCAGAGTCAAGAGACAACAAACAACCTTAAAAAAAAAAAGCATTAAAAGTTAATAGGTCAATACCTTTTTCTTAAGTTCTTCTTGAGAAAAATGCTCCACTTGAAACTGATTGTGCTCTTCAAGGCAAATACTTAGATAAGATGTTTGATCACTATAAAATGAAAATGGTTCTTCTGCCCAAAAAAAAAAAAAAAAAAAAAAGTGGGGAGGGGGAGGAGAAAAAGAATATCAGAAACAGATCCTTCCGAAACCAATCCCAGTACAATCCATCTAAAGCAATTTGAATCGGGGGAGGCGGGGGTGGAAGGAGCATAAGTACACATAGGGGGTTCAAAGCACCACCTTTGGAGCAAAAGTAATTTTCCCTTTCTCTACAGGCTGATATTTCAATGTATGGTTTCATCTTAGGCTGTAGGTTTTCACTGTGGCCAATCCTGAATTATAATTTGCATATCGAGTCTTGTGCCTGGAGACCATTCTAAATGGCACAAGCAAATGATGATTTCAGTTTAAATGAGGGAGTGATTCTGTTTAGGCAGGAATACAGAAAAATTAGATGTGACCCTCAAGGGTAGAACTCAAGGGAAATAAAAGTACCTGATCTATTTTTCACTGGCCCCAGAACCCTCATGGGAAGCAAGCATATTAAGTGCAGAGACTGCCTGCTAGAGCTAAGATATTAATAAAAGAATCTTCAGTCACCTACGTAAGGGTCTGCTTCCTTGCAGCGAAGGTCATGTTCTAACAGAGAGGGAAGAAGGGGAGGGGCGGGGAGGCTGTTCATTGAGTGAGGCACAGCCACAAACAGTATCTCATTTAATATGTGTAAGAGCTGATCCACCTTTTAAAATACAGTATGGAATACAAGAAAGAGCTAAACTCCAAAGGAAGATATCCTGGCTCAAATCTGGGCAAATCAAACCCCACCCTACCCCCCAGCTGAGCCTTAGTTTCTTCATCTGTAAAATGAAGTTAATACCTGCTGTACCCAATGGGATGACTGTCAGGATCAGAGATGAAAAGTTAAGTGCATAGCTCTGTGCCATACATAGCAGGTACTCAAGGAATGTCAAAACTACTGATTTCACAATATGTGCCATAGATACAGAAGGGAATAAGACACCAGACTTTAAGGGGCTCAGGTTCTAGTAAGGGAGAGCACCAAATATCACTGTGATGAGTACAGCAATGCAAGCCCCACGGGACCCTCATCCTGTAGCCCACCCTTAATTATTCTACAATGCTAAAACGTTTCAACCTGCAACAGCAGTCTCACCCATGCATCTGTACAGTCTTGGGCTCTCTGCAGTGGGCGCTGTGGTAGGCAGTGCCCAGAAGTTTGGGCAATGAGGGCTGTTTGCCAGAAAAAGAAGATTGCAAGTCCCCAAGGTTATCCACAGCTATGAGTATCAAATGATACAAAAAAGAGTAAAGGCAGCGAGGAAGGAATCCTGCAACAGATCCTTTGCAGAATTTAATACAATTTACTAGGCTCTTCAATAAGAAGGCCAAAGCCAAATGGATACAGCCTGGGAAAGCCAACATCGACATGGTCACCACAAAAAGAATCCCAAGATGAAATCCTGTAGGTGCTTCACCTCTTAATGAAGTTTCAGCACTATCTTAAAGTTCAGCCCACATCCTCCAAGAGGAAAAACCAAAAGGAAATATGCAGAAGAGAGCATGTACCTTCCCGCCTCCGAATTTCACTGATCTGCTCCTCCAGGGTCTTTTGCAAATTCCGATAAGACAGTACATCCTGCTCCAGTTGCTTCCGCAGGGCAAAAACGCTGTTTAACTCAGCCTGCAGGTTGTTGATACTTGGTAAAACAAGACATCAGAAATTTTAAAACAGACCTATTTGTGCTTTAATACGCAAAGCCCAGCAAGCCTTCCTGTGATCTTTATGTCCTTTGTGTTTCTTCTAGGTATAAAAGTAAATACATGTTTATTACAGAAAATTTAAAATATAAAAATATAAAGTAAACAAAATTCCCATGCGCCTACTATCACAATTAACACATGGCAGACTGTATTTCCTCTCAATATTTTTCCCTGTGAGTATTTTTTACAAGGTTGAAATAATGCTTGACATACAGTGCTGAATTATATATTCCTCACTTAAATATTTCCCTATGTTTTTGGAAATTATTTGCAAACATCATTTTTAATGACTATATAATATTAAACCAGTGACTGTCCCACCATTTACTTTACTCATCCCCTATTAGTGGATATTTGGGTCATTCCCAAGTTTTTGCTACAGATATAACCACGTGGAACAGTTTGATTCTCCAGAATGCTTCTCTATTTGGCGTAATACCTTGAGAGGGCTTGGGTATAGAAGGGGAGGCTAGCCAGGGCCTGGGTGTCACCTGGCACCCAGGCTTCAGAAGAGAGGGAGAAGCTTTTGTGTTACTCCTCAAAGATATCATACTGGGAGTAAGTATTGGGGACAGGAGGGAAGAGAAAAAAATAGAGGAAGAACAGTGAGTCAACAGTAAGAAAGAAGACCAATTTAGGGCCAACAGAACTCCACTGTGGTGGAATAACCACCTATAAATGCACAGTAGAAACGGATTTTTATTTTGGGAGGAGAGATGTCAGGTTTCACATATGGGTCAATGTGATACAGTGCTGAGCTATACAGAGAGCTTTCACGGAACCAGAAGCCCAAAACCCAAAGGAGGTCATGAAAATGCACACCTCCCAAAATTTGTGTTCACTGTGGGGAGCCCAGTGCAACACTTTCTACTGCAGTAGCCGCTAGCTAAATGTGCCTACTGAGCATCTGAAATGTGGCTAACTTATCGATGAACTGAACATTTAATTTTATTAAATTTAAAGTAAGTTTAAATTTAAATAGCCACATGGCTAGTGGCTACTGTATGGGACAGTGCAGAGCCATAAGAAAGGCTTTGTACTTCTACTGATATGCAGCTGGCAGAGATCTTTAAGTCCAGCTCTCAGAGGAACGTGGAGACCCCAGCTGACATCTAAATAGCATAAATAATGCTTCTCTGTACATCTCTGTGCCTAAAGCCTTGTTTGACATTCAAGTTATTTTCTTAAGAAAGATTCCCAGCAGTGCAATTACTGGGTCAAAGTATATGAACATCATTAAAGATTAAACACATTAACAAATCAGAAAGCCTCCTTTTATAAACACCAAGAAATATATCACTCTCTGTCCAGCATCTGACCTATGATTCCCTAAATAGGTCCATCAACACCTTCCAACTATCTGTAAAAATTTATGAATATGTAGATTTTTTTTTTTTAGGGAGATGGCCCATAAGCTTCCATCAGATTTTTTAAAAGGGGTCCATAGCCCCCAAATGGTTAGGAGCCATTCCTCTAAATGTGTGTCAGACTCAAGCCCTATTTCTCCTTCAAAGGCTTCTTCTAGCCCCATCCATCGAACTGCACACATAAATCAACATACACTGGAAGGAAAATAAACCATTATGTCTAATCTTTGATGCTTGCTGCTCTGAGGACGGTTCACTGTGAAGTAGTCTTCATGCAAGGGAAGGGGCCCTACTGGCAACTTGCACCTAGTTCCATTTCAAGACAGTCATAATGATCAATTTGTAAGGCTGATGGAAAACCGTACGGAGGTGTGACAGCACAGCACTCGCCTGGATGCAGTCATGCTGCAGAGACATTTAACTAGGGGGAAAAAAGGAGATTGTTTTAGCGAAGCTCCTGCGATCAGGGCTGGGGAAAGCTAACTGCTTCACTCCCTCTTCCCTTTCTGACAGGGTGAAAAGTACACAGCTGCTGCTCCTCTGTCTGTCATTTATGTTTTCCCAACTCCAGAATCTTTTCAAGGTGTGAGGAGCTGGCAGAACAAAAGGTGCTTTGCTCAGAAAGAAACAAAAACCCTGTACCTTCCTCTTTCTTGGAATCGCAGTCGGGGTGGCGGAGGGTGGGGGATAGGCAGGAGCAGAAATGAGGAGTCGGAGAGATCCAAGCTCAAAACAACATACTGCACTAACTAGCTCCATGCCCATGGGCAAGTCAGTTAAACTGTCCGAGTCCTGATTTCCTCACCAGTAAAACGGGGATAATAATACCTTTACTCAAGATTGTTTTGAGGATTAAATAGGATGTTACATGGGAAAGACCTTGCACAGTGCCTAACACATACAAGATGCTCAGAAAACATCATCTCCTTCCTTCCACATACCCCAACAACTCCCATACAAAAGACGATAGTTATGAGCCAAAATTTCGGATTTTCATGAGTTACAGCAATGCTTCTTCTCTGGCAATGATTTTGCCCCACGGGACATTTGGCTACATCTGGAGACATTTTTGGTTGTTATAACTGGTATAGGAGGGGGCAGGTCTGCTACTGGCATCTGGACAGAGGTCAGGGATTGCTAAACATCCTACAATGCATAGGACATCCCCTCATGACAAAAAAATTATCCAGCCCCAAATCCCAACACTGCTGAGGTTGAGAAACCCTGAGTTACAAGGAAGTGCAAACTGTACTAGTCCTCACAGTGGGTGGCATGCTGGCAAGAGCCTAGGCTCAGTAGCCAAAAACATCTGAGCTCTAAATACACTTTATATCTTAGAAGCCACCTCTCCACTTCTGTAAGATGGGGCCAAAGCCACCAGCTTCTAAGTGTGGCTATGGAGAACGAATAGTAAAAGTGAAAAGATCCGGCACACGTAGCCTGCGATGAGTTTGCTTCCTCCCTGCCCTCCCTGTCCACTTTAATCACGGCACATCATGTGGCCAGTCATCCACCTTTGCTGCCAGTTTCCAGAAAGCGAGCAATGCTGGAGTTGCAGAAGGGAGCTCCACCTGCCTCGGCCCACACCTCTGCCCCCCGAGGACTCAAAACCCCCCACAAGCTACATGCAAGCACCTTGGGATATTGAAGCATATGTAAGCTTTTCATGTTGTTCTTATTCTTAAGAAGTGTTACCACTTACTGATGAGTGCTTACTATGTGCCAGGCAGAATTAGGACTTTACACAGTATCATCTCTTATTTCAAAACAAGCCTGTAGGGTGGAAAGATAGGTAAGCAGGTAGGTAGGTAGAAGGTGGGCCAGCCAATCTCAATTTTATAAACACACTGAGCCTCACGGTGAAAAGTGACTTAGCCAAGAGCTCAGAGCTGCTGGGTGGCAGAGCTGGGATTTGGACCCAGGTCTGTCTTCCCCTAAATGTACTGCAAGACAGAAGATGAACAGGAAATCTTTTAAGGCATCCTTGTTAGTCACAGCCCTGACTTGCCTCAGTCCCATCCATGTTTTCATTCATTAAGAGAGGGACTGTGAAACTCAGGGCCACTCACAATGCTGAGGGGCCTTGCGAGCAACCACATCCACCCACAGGGCCTCTGGCTGCCCAGAATCTAACCTGGCTCCCACCCAGAAAGGCTGCATGACTGAACGAAGTTTGACCGTTCCTCTGAGTTTTCCCACGTGACTCAACCCTTCTCCCAAGTGAAAATGCCCAGCAGCTGAGGCTTCTTGAAAAAGCTCACTATTAGAGAGTGATGCTACTCCCAGAATTTCATCAGCATGTTTTCATTTTCTCTAAACTCATTTTAGATTTAAAATTGCAACATTATCTCATAATTTAGAAGATCAACATTGGGGGGAAGGGGCATTCCTGCTCAGAAGTTTCCAGAGCGCCTACTCTGCACCAAGCCCTGGGGAACAGAGACAGTAAGATGGGATCCCTGCCCTGGGGGAGCTCCCCGTGCAGGTGAGGAGACAGAGCAGTCACGGATGACCACACAGGACGACGCCCAACACAAGGCAGGCGACTGTTCTGGGGATTAGCTGGCCCTCCTGGCAAGGGTTAACACTCCAGCTAAATTCTAAAGGACTAGTGGGAGACCAAGTAGGGGAGAGGGGTGGGGGGGCAGTTAGGAAACACAAGTGAAGGCAGAGGCAGGAACACACAGCCCAGGGAACAAGGAAGAGCTCACGACGGCAAGAGCAAAGGGTGGATGAGAGGGAGAAGTGAGGGGGGTGATGGTTTTACACTTTTTATTATGAAAAATTTTAGACATATACAAAAGAAGACAAACTAATGTACCCAAACCGCAGCCCCAACAATCAGGGAGCCAGGGCCAGTCCTGTTCCTTCGATATCCCTACCCATTTCCTCTGCTTCTGTACTGTTTTGAAACGAATCCCAGACATTATATCCTTTCAACTGTAACTATCCCACTGTGTAGAGAAATGATTTCTTAATGTGAGAACTCTCTGAGGCCAACCCTGCATTTATTGATGTGCAAACAGAGGCCAGAGCAGGGCACTTGCCTGAGGACACAGAAGTAGAAAGTGGCAGAGCCAGGGCTAGAACGAGACCCCTGGTGTAAAATTGGCTCTCCTTACCAAACCACGCCGGTCCCAAACCATTTCCAGTAATTCTGCAGAGACAGAAGTTGCTCCAAGACATGGAGGCTTGTTTGGATCCCAGGGTTCTGACACTCAATGCCTGTGTGACTTTGAACAAGTGACTTAACCTCTCTTAGTTTTCATGGCCTTGTGGAAACACAGGTACCACTAATACCTTACAGAACAGCTGTGAGGATCACAGGCGATAACAGACATGAAAGCACTTTCTAAACATATTATAAAGTATTCACAAATCTGAGCAATTATTATATTTTATCCTAATTTTGTTGCCAAAAATCAGACAATTCTTGATAGAAAACAGGTATATCTGAATAAATATGGCTATTACCATCCAAGCACTTTATAAGCTTCCTAAGCAAAATGATTTGCTGCTTCAGAGACCACCAGCATTTATTCAAGATGTGTGTATGTGTGTGTATGTTCACACTCATGTGTGTGTCATGTCCAAACAGAAACCCCCTTACCTGTCTGATTCCTGCAGAGATTTTACCAGATGGGTATAGATGTCCCGCTCTTTCTTTAAGACTTGAATCAGTTCTTCATAGTCTGATTGTTGCTTTTCCTGGAAATGACAATAGGCATCTGACATTAAGGGAAGAATTTTAAAAGAGTACATCCTTACATTATGCAAACATATGTGGCTAGCTCTGGTTTTTAAAACCAGATGAAGGTGGGGCCCTGTGCCAGGCTCTGGCTCAGGCCACAGTCAGAGAGCACCACCTTCAGGAGGAGTGGGGAATGACGGCCCATCACTTACCCCAGAACAAAGCTGAGAGCTGAGCTTCTATCTAACACTAAACAGCTGCTAGGGAAAAGGCATCACAGTTACCGGACTTGCCCACCGTAAAACTGTCACCCCCTCAGATCAGCTGGTCATCGTTTTTATAACACTATAAAGAATATCTTTCCATGCTTGCTGTTGCTCCAAAGAAGAGAAATTCACAAACCAGAACCTGACAAGTACTGAAGACAAGGGACTTACAGCAAAGCAAAAGTGGCCAAGTGAGGCGTTGTGGGGAGGCATCCAGCAGAGTGATGCTAGAGGCCTGAGTTGGATCTCTGCCACCTGCTAGCAGTGTGACCTTGGGTAAGCAGCCTGACAAACCTCTATGAGGTCCAGTCTCCTCATTTATGAAATGGCGGTGTGGTTTTGTGAATTCGCACTTGCAAATGCCAAGTGTTTTTAAAAGTTCAAATTTTGGCTCTGCCACTTACCAGCTCTGGGACTTTGGAAAGTTACTTACTGGGAGCCTTGGTATTCCCACCTGTCAAATGGTGGACAATAACCACCGCCCTTGGAATCATGGAGCAGATCAAAGATAGATTATGAACCATGAGAAACCAGGGGTACATGGAGAAATGGCTGATTCCAGTATTGGGACAAGGAAAATCAGGGGAAAAAGGAAGACACATCCACAGCACTTTTCTTGTGCCACAAAATAAGGAAGCAGGTAAAGAGTAGAACAGTCGTTGCCACGGTAAGGAGGACAGGGGGATATGGGAGATGTTGGTCAAAGGGAACAAACTTTAGTTATGCAAGGTGAACAAGTATAATCTGGCGAAGAATCATAAGAGGATGCTAAAACTAGTTTGTGAAAGTTTCAAGATCAGGATATTTACACATACTTAAAACACTTCCCCCAAGATACTTATTAAATATAAAGGAAAAAACAGTAATAGACAGTCAAGACACCTGGCAGACACCCCCTTCATAAAGTTATCAAAGTTGGCATGGCCAAGAATGGGACAAATAGAATCGTGCACCTTTGGATAAGACACAATGAGAACAGCATCGCTACTATGATTTTCCTGCCAAAGATGCACAGACTGAATCTAATCATTAAGAAAACACCCGACAGACAACCCAAGCTGAAGGACATTCCATAATACAACTGGCCTAGACACCCTGGAAGTACCAAAGATCATGAAAGTCAAGGAAAGACTGAGAAACTGTTCCAGATTAAATACTGAAGAACCAAGACTACTAAATGCCATGTGTGATCCTGAAGGATTGGATCCTTTTGCTACAAAGGTGTTACTGAGACAGCTGATGAGATACGCATGAGCCTGAGGATTACAAGGTAGCAGTGAAGGAAATTAGTTTAGGCTAATTTCCTGGTTGTGGTGGCTGGGCAGAGGTTATACAGGAGAATGTCCCTGTTTATAGGAAATACACACTAATGTATTCAGAGAGGATAGGGCTTCACATGGCAACTTTCCGAAGGCTCAGGAAAAATAGAATCCTTTATTCTTCTAACTTTTCTATAAATCTGAAATTATTCCAAAGTTTAAAAAAATGTTAAATAAAGTTAATGTGTGCAGGATACCTAGAACAGTGCCTGGCACCAACTAGATGCCGGAGGGGGGTGATATTCAGTTAACAGAGAAACTGGGGCTACAGACAGCCTTTGTAGTTCACTTATGATTTCCCCTAAAGTTAAGATACTACTTAAGAGGGGTTCTTAATGTGATTAAAATTTAGGCTAGAGCTGGGTGCAGTGGCTCACACCTGTAATCCTAACACTCTGGGAGGCAGAGGCGGGAGGATCGCTCGAGGTCAGGAGTTCGAGACCAGCCTGAGCAACAGTGAGACCCCATCTCTACAAAAAACAGAAAACTTAGCTGGGCATGGTGGCACATGCCTGTAGTCTCACCTACTTGGGAGGCTGAGGCAGGAGGATTGCTTGAGCCTAGGAGTTTGAGGTTGAAGTGTGCTATGATGACGCCGCTGCACTCTAGCCAAGAAGACAAAAAATTTAGGCCGGGCACGGTGGTTCATACCTATAACTCCAACACTTTGCAAGGCTGAGGTGGGAGGATTGCTTGAGGCCAGGAGTTTGAGACTAGCCTGGTCAACATAGCTAGACCCCGCCTCTATAAAAAGAAAAAAAAATTAAAAAATTACCCGGTATGGTGGTATGCACCTATCCTAGCTACTCTGGAGGCTGAGGTGAGAGGATCCCTTGAGTCGAGGAGTTCAAGGTTGCAGTGTGCTATAATTGGGCTACTGCACTGAGCTCCAACATGGGCGACAGAGTGACCCTGTCTCTAAAAAAAAAAACTTAAAAAATATAAAAAAAAAAATTTAGGGGCTGCATGAATGTGAATGGGGAAAAAAATTAAATCTTTATTTCCACTAACTGCTAACTGAAATTTAGCATGCCCTTCAATTATGAATTGAAGGAATATTACTACTACTAAAAGCCAGTACTAGTGGTATTACTGTGACTTTTTCATCAAAAGAAATAGTTATTTTAGATATGTTTGCAGATATCTCCAAGTATTCGTTTTTATCACTACTTCAAAACTACAGTAGTCACTTTATTCACCACCATATTTGTTGTTTAATGTATTAACGAGCACCATTTCTATAGCATAATTTTTTTTATATTTTGATAACTGAATTTCAAAACATTTGGTTCCCTTTAGAATCCTTTGAATATTTTATGCATTTAAACATTTTTCCGGAGACGGGGTCCTTGGCAGACGACCAAAGGCATGCAGAGGGCAAAAAAGGTTAAGAACCTCTAAGTTAGGAGAACACCGCTCTGTTTCTAACCCTGACAAAACAAGGCTAAGGCACCACTTGCTGATTAAAAGTTTTAAATGCTAAACCACCAGCTTGGTCATGATAAGTTAGTCATCCAGACTGCTAGAAATGTCAGGCCCTTTTGTAAATCATGCCACCTGTCACTGGCACAAGGAGCTTCCAAATGCCTTTTACATACAACAACAGTATCATGTGGGATTCTCTCAGCTCCCACCTGCACACAACCATGTGTGCAGCCTGAGGATCCCAGAGAGGAGAGGGGGTAGGATGTAAACACGACACCAAGCCCAAGGAAGATATCATGTCCTCAGCCACCATGTGACGTGCTTTCCAGGCACTTTCTCATTTAACCCTCACACCAACCCGATGTGCTCACGTGTTACCACGCTCTCCGTTTCAGAGACGAGGATTGTGGCACAGAGGGCTGCATGCCCAAGGTCACGGAGGGGAGGCAGGGTGTGGGTTCTGACACCCGTGCTCTTCAGCCCACCCCTCACTGCCCCATAATGGATGCAAAACCCTGGGTGCTTGACAAGGGTGACATGTCAGCCACACAAAGGCCACCCAAAGAAAATAAAAAAACCTACTGCTTCTTAAGGCAGTAACGTGAAAGGCCATGATGGTTAAGATTACATGACCTTATTAACTGTGTGACCCAACAAGTTACTCAATCTCTCTGTGCTTCAGTACCCTCACCTGTAAATGGAGGTAATAATTCTACATATTTCATAGGGCTGTTAACGGAATTAAATGAGTTAATCTAGACAAAGTTCTCAAAACAATGCCTGGCTCAGAGTAAACACTTGACAAATGTCAGCTGTAACTATTATTCTTATGCTCCAAGTACTATGCTAGTTACCTACATATTAATATGTTAATATATCATCTCTACTAGTCACAGAATTCCAGGGAAGTATTTAATTCTCCCACTTTTCAGTTAATGACACTGAATCTCTGGGAGCAGAGGTAACTTGTTTGAGTCCACTCAGCTAATGATTGGTAAAGTCAGAATTTGTGCTTAAGTATGCAACTTCAAAGCCAACCAAGAAGGGATAGGGAAAAAAGACCAATATGGATTTCCGGTGGATGGCGTAGAGACCAGAGGAATGTACGTACGTGGGCCCCCGTATCTTAACTGGATCTCTGTAGGCCGGTTCCAAGTCCTAGAGGAGGACAGCTCACTGCCATATCAGGGCCTGGATGCTGGCTCAGCCCCCTCCCCACTTCTTTCTGGCAGCTATTCCAGAGCTGCCCCAGGTTTCCTGGGCCACCACTATCCTCAGCTCCTGTCCTCATCCTTTCCTCCTGGCCTTCCATCTCAGTGCAACTGGGAAATATCTCCACCTGAGCCCCAGGAAGGAACCCTCCTCTCTCTTCAGGGACCGAGTGCCACCAGTTACCACTCTCCACTGACACACTCCAGAGCACCTTATGGGATGTACTCAGGCCAAATCTCACCAGGAAGCTTTCCCTGACTGCGAAAGATGCCCTCCTCCAGCTGCCAGAGCAGAGCATACTCGTTCACCTTTGCCCCACGGCTAGTGTACCAACTACCTGTTTACAGGGCTGAGGGCTCTCTGCAAGCAACAGTGTCCTGCGCCAGGCACAGTGTCTGGCACAAATCAAATGCTGCCATAAATACATGCTGAACTGATGATTAAATAGGTAAGCGGGGAACACAGGGACTGATATGAATCCTAAGAGCAGAGATTCCTGGGGATATTTTGCATAATGGAAGTCAAAGTGAGTCAACGTCTTCCTAGAAGCAAATTGCTTACCCATGTTAAATAAATGAACTCTTCGGAGCCACTTGGGTCCCATTTCATCAATCACCTATTCCCCTGCGTTGAATCATGCCCCATTAGAATGAAGTCATTTGGCTCCCTCAGCAGAGCTGACAAACCAGTAGATCTCCTTGGCATAGAGGCAGGGGCCAGGCTGCCCAGAGTGGGGTAATGGGAAGCACCTGCTCAGCAAGAGCAACCAGCCCCCACCCTCCACCCAGCCCCTCCAAACAAGCAGCAGCCCAGACAGGAGGCCTCTCATCACAGAGAAGACGCACCTCTGCCACCCACCTGCCGCGTGTCTCGCTCAGCACTGTGTGTTCAGCAGCCCCCAGAATGACCACCCAGCTCACCACATTCCCCTGCCTCTTTTGGGAACTGTCCCTAAGACACAGGGGCAAGTCCCAGGAAGACTCCTCTCCTGTGGGTGCCAGGCCCTGGGCCCATGCTAAACCAGTACAATTCTCTCCCGGCAACTGACAGATCTAAACTGAGACACCAGACATCTGGGAGTCACTGGGTCTGAGGCATGTCAAAGACAGAACCCTGGAGTCTGCGACTGCTGCTGTCGAGATCCGTGGAGCCGCTGGTTTTTACCCTCCCCTAAAAGTGTGGCTGCTCAAGTCTTGCTTGGCATCTGTGAGCGCAAGTATGATCCCAATCAATACTCCCTCTCGTTGTTTTGCTCCAACTACTCGATGTTGGATTCTGTAGCCTGCAACCAAAAGAACCTTAACTAATACACTTATATTATTTCTAGTCCTCTCAGAAGGCAGGCATGTAATTGCCCACTTTAAAGATTAGGAAGGTGAGTTTCAGAGAGATTAAGCGATTTGCTAAAGGTCACAAAGCTGGTAAGTAGCAGGACTGGCATTTTCTACTCTACCATAGTTTCCTTAATGACTCGAAGGAAATACATGTTCTGTGCAGACCACAGTCTGAAGAGGCAGCAGACATGTAAAGAGAAAGCTTAATGGATCACTTCTTGGTAATCAGGGCAATTTAGTGGCCTGGTAGATGGATGATGTCTATTTCAGTAGCTGTGTCACAGCCCTGCAACAAAGACATTAATTTTAATACTCAGAAAATTCGGCAGTGATGTCCCAGCCATGTCAATAACCAAGCTATAAATCTCTGGCTGCAGCAAGTTAAATATGGTCAGTGTGTTTTACTCTCTGTTCTTCAATTCCCTGATCATCTAGCATTAACTCTCAGGATCACACAATGATTAGAAGGAAAACAGACTGCCCAGCATCTATAGAGACATCATCATAGCCTCAAGTTCTTTGTAGAAATGGGCAAAGGATAAATCCTAAATCAACACAAAATGGCCAACGGCATAGCAAAAGAAATCCACATTTTCTACAAAGAAAGAACTACAATCTGAAAAGTATACCTTTCTTGGGGGCGGCGGGGATTGTAAGGATGCAACAGTTGGGATTTCTTAAATTGGCAGCTAGAAATTTATAATTCCTAAGTGATAATGTATAATTCTTTACATACAATTTGAAATTAGTCTTGAAGAAAAGACTTAAAACCTTTGCTAAAATACCTGGGTATTTTGCACAGTAATTTAAACATCACCAGGATATGACTCTGAAATGCCCAGGCAATGACTTTATATTTGTAGTTATATGAAGCACAGACACCCCCAGCACCAAAAACTAAAAACAATATGGGACAGATGATAAAACTAGTGAAATTAAATTTTAAAATACTCAACCTGTTTAATAAATGTATATTTTGTTCAACATTTGATACTTTTTACATGATTCAAATGTGATTCAAAATAGCAAAGTTTAACTAAGTATTCAAATTAGTGAAAATATTTCCATCTAAAAAATCTAATGGGCTACTATCTTGTTATAAAACAAACTATGCCTTATTATAGGTTAATGTGAATCTTAATAGCCCAACTAAATTTGGTCAAAATCAAATAACTAAATGCAAGTTAAAATAATATTAGCCCTCTGAGATTTAGTTATCAGACCTACACAAGGTCACCTAGGTGAAATGATAGAGCCAAGACAGAAATCCAGGCCTCCGGATTCCTGGCCCAGCCCAGGGGTCCATGTTGACACTCCCAAGAGACAGAGCAGAGGCAAATACACAAACGGTCAGAATTAAGAAAGAGCGCCAACTCTTCAGCCAATGATGCCCTCAGGACCAGGTCTGACACGGAGCCAACACACAGCACAATGGCTAGTACTGATGCTGAAATACTAAAATATTTCTACACCAGTTAGAAAATAAACCTTGGTCCATCCACTCCAACCACCCCAGCTGCTCTGGCCCACTCCTGTGGACCCCTAGAGACCTCCCCATGATCTAATAATTACAGGGTTGGTGCTCAGCTCCAGCCCTACTGCCCGAGTCTGTTCTGATAGCTGATGCCCATGTTGTACCAGTTGTTAATTACTTTGAGAATCACCCTTCACAAAATCACAAGTCACGATCACAGTCATCCATCAGAGAACTAATTTGCCTAAGAGTTCTCTATCTTCTGAATGCATGAACTTAATTAAAGCCAGGTTTAAAGAAAAAAAAAACTTGGCCTAGAGTTAATTCCTTTCCCTTCCCATATTTGGCTGCCTAGTTGCATTATTCATTCATTCATTCATTCGACAAACATTTACAGAGCCAGGAAATGGGCTAAACATTGGGATTCAGAGCATGTGCCAGTTCCTGACCCCTGAAGTGCCCGCCCAGGGTGCTGCACAGGGGTTCAGGGGAAGGGAGGTAGAAAGGTGATCCCATAGCTCTGACACAAGGAGTAAGTGCTACCATGGAGCGTTGTGCAAAGTGCTGTGAACCGGAGGAAGAGAGGACCTGGCTACTAAGGGAAAGCTCCACAGAGAAGGTGACATTAGAGTGGCACCTATACAGATGTCCTGTTAGCAGGTAAACAAGGAAGGAAAAGTCATTCCAAGCAGATGGAACAGCAGATGCAAAGGCACAGAGAGGTACAAACAGGGTGTTTTCAGAAATCTGCAACAAGTTAGCTATTGCTGGAGATGAAAGAAAATGAGACTGGAAAGATAATTTGGAGGCAGATGAAAAAGAGCTTGCCATGCCATTTTTCTTATGTGTTTGAACAGGAAAACTTACTGAACATTTGGGATTACATAGTTCTTGAGAGACTGATCCCTGATAGAGCAAATGAGGTTTCTCTTTAACGAGCTGTGATTTCTCAGTTTCATGGACAGTGCAACTACTAATGCTCAGCTAAAGTATATTAATCTGTAAGGGAGTAGGCTGAGAACTCCTCCTCCTACCTGTTATAGGCTCAGTTATCACCAAGAAGGCATTTGAGGATCTCTAGATGGAAGGAGTTATCAAATATGTTTTAGAAGGGCATATGAATACATTCGCATGTGAATGTCCAATTTCAGTCAAACTCACCTCAGAGAAGATGACTTTGCTGCCAGGTAACTGTTGAGAAGAGCGTTTTTCTGTAATTAAACCTTCACTCCTAAACTCAAGATCCTCTGCTGTCATTAAATAACGGTTCTGCTGTATTACTTCCAAATCTTTTTCATTGAATTTCTAAGGATATGAAATAAATTACAAGGAAGTTTTCATCAAAGAAAAAAGTATTAAGACACTGTCCCAAACTCTTTAAGGAAATATATTTTATTTTTCCATAATACCCATATGTCCCCTAAATAATTTCCATCATCTCAAAATACCAGACAATTACAAAACCATAACACAACTCCATTTCTATGTTAGTACAACATAGAGAATAGCAGCATGCCAGCAAGGCAGAGCCAAGGACGGTGGCAGTTGTCACAAACCTTCCTGACTCACCACCACGAATGCCTTTCAGTAGGTGTGGGGGACAGAGCCCAGTCTCTGGCCCAACAGAACTGGTTCCAAACCTGCTTAGGGTGTGATCTCTGGGTACGTTTCCTATCCTGCAGACCTACCAGAATGATTAGAGGGCTTCTATATCAAAACTCAACAAAGTCTTAGTTTTTCTTGAAACATCACAAAGTTTGGACTGTCCATATCCACAAAGAGATTTGACTTCCAGGAAGAAAAAGCCAAGACTGCAAATACTGTTATAGGGTCTGGACACATATGATGATGACACACAACACAACTCCCCTCACTGATCCCTCCAGATGATCTGACGTCCAGCAGCAGGACTGGACAGGACTGGGGACTGTATTTCTGGTCTTTTGGCCAAGTTTAAGCACAGAATCTATTCTTAACAACTTAAACCTGGTCCTAAACTAAGACTCTGTCCACTCTCTGTCAGAAATCAAGGGTAGGAAACACATCTTACTCCTAAGTAGCCAGCAGAATTAATTTATCAAGCCAAACCTTCATAAGAAATTAGATGAACAGAAACAAGAAAGCAGAGGCAATTCTTTGTAAAAACCCACTGAACTATAACAGAAAGAACTAGGAACCAAATAACCAACACCAACTTTCAACTGTCATAATACAGTTGTGCTTAAATTACACTTTTCATTTTTTAAAGCCCAGTTATATAGTTTAACAGTCAAATAGCACTATAAGGCCTAAATGGAAAACAGCAGTCCTCTAACTCTCCACTTCTCACCTCTAAGTCCCACTCCCAAAAAACAACTTTCACCTCTTTATTTTTTCTATTTACCTCCATGTTTCTACATTACATTCTTACTCTCACATTTCTTCATTTCTTAAGTTTAGATTTCATTTACTGGCTCGTATCATACATAGAAGTTTAAGGATTCAGTTCCTACATCCTCTGCCCCTCCACACTTTTCCTAATAATTATATCACAATTTTAGTTATCAGTAACTAATTATTAGTAAATCACTATTCTACATTTACATTATTACAGCCACACAAATACTGCTCACAGCTCAGCCACACCGTGTTCCATGATTACATTTCCTTTCATGGTCAGTTCTTTGCTTATCTTGGAATTCGTAATTGCTTTATTCTATTTGTTTACTTAGTTCATAAAATTATGTATTTAATGTTAATTTATCTCCTAAACTCTCCAGAAGAACTTCAAAATTCCTCTCCTGGAGTCAAATACATCAGGTAATTGACCTCTTCCATTTAGTTTCTTGGAGATCACAACTGAAACTCTCCCTCAATGGCTCAAATCTGGGCTCTCTACCTAAGTGGCTCAGCTGCCACCCTGGGGCTTCCGTTCACCCCACCCAGGTGAATACTTTCTGGATCCCATGTCTCTCTCTTTTGATTATTCCCTCATTTATATGGAATCATCCTCCAAGAGCTTCCTACAAAGAGCGCACAGGAGGCTGATGATTTCAGGCACCAAATGTCTGAAAACGCCTTTAGTCTTCACACTTACTGACAGCTTGGCTGAGTACAGCATGCTGGAGTGGAAATCACTTTTCCTCAAAATCTGAAAGCATTACTTTTCTGTCTTCTGATTTCCAGTGTTGCTGAGAATTCTGATGTCATTCCAGGTCTGGGTCCTTTGTATGTGACCTGGATTTTCCTCTCTGTAGAAGCCTTTCGATCCTCTCTTTATCCCTGTGTTCTGAAATTTCACAATGACATGCCTTGGGGAATGGGTCTTTTTTCATTCTTTGTGCTAGAAACAGAGCAGGCCCTTTCAATGTAGAAACAGCTGTCCTTCCATTCTGGGAAATTTTTTCCTGTTACTTTGAAATTTTCCTTCCCTCTCCTTTGCTTATTCTGGCTTTCTGGAACTCCAGTTAGTCATATCTTGGACCTCCTGAATCAAGCCTCTAATTTTCTTATCTTTTCCCTCTCATTTTTCTAAATTTTTGTTTGTTTAATTCTATTTTCTGGAAGATTTACTCAATTTTATCTTCCACCTTTTCTAGCTTTTCTATTAAACTTTTTATATCTGTGATCATACTTTCAATTTCCAATAGGTCATTCCTCTTTTCCAGATATCTTTTTTATCAGTCCTGATCTTATTTCATATCTAAAGATGGTACACTGTTGAATTTCTTGGTCTTTTAAAAGCTGTCTAGTCTTCTCCTATTTGCATTGTTTCTATTTCTTCTATGTACCTTTGTTCCGTTTTGGCCTTTGTCTTCCGCTTAAATACTTTTCTCCTATTTGATGAACTCAGGCCGTCTATTTGCTTTTAAGGGTTAAAAGTGCCCAGAAGCTCTGTGAGTGTGGAAAGGACATGTGAAAGGTGGCCCCACTGTGAGATGCTCAGGTGGAGACCCAGCCGATTTTCTGGAGGACCCCCAAACGTTAGCACCTTCCAGTCTTTTCTCCCCTCCGAGGAATCTCAGTGCTGGGGATGCACACTTCCCCTCCCCACCATTTTCATTCAAGCTGTCCACTTCTCCTCTCAGTTTCATCTGGTGACCTCCAGGCCAAAGCTTCTCTGGTTTAAGGTCTCCAGAAATCTTCTGATGTGAAGAGAATCACCTACGACTGCTAAGAATGTCAGCCAAGTCTCTTGTTTTCAAAGGTACCAGGTACATCCAATGCTTGCCGAGCCTTCCTGGGGTTCTGCAGCATAAATCAGCTTGCTTTTTGTTGGCTTTTCATCCCAAAGGCACGTAGCAGAGTGAGAAAGCTGAATCCTATACTATTACCATTTGTCCATCCACTTATCCAAAATATCCAACTCACACCTGCTGTTGTACCTGCTTCCCATTCTCCAAGTTAGTCCTTGTAGGTTTATACCTTTTTATTCCTTCACTGTTATTTTAATGAGGTTTCAGTATAGAGTAAAGTTAAATACCCATGTTTAATCCAGCATGGCACCTGTAAGTCTGAGTTGAATCTCAAAAATTCACTGCATGATCCAACAAGAAGGGTGTTCCAAGACAAAAAGGAACAGTTAGGGGAGAAGTACAGAGGAATGAATGGACATAGCACAAGTACTCGATGAAAGTACTCGCAGTAGAAGTACCTCCATGAAGTGGGCTGGGCACTAGGGCGAAAAAGGCCTGGGCCTGAACCCAGGCTCTGAAATTTACTAGTCATATGACCCAGGATAAGTTAATCCCTTATCTGAGCTTCTGTTTCTCCAAACTTACTTCCCTGGCAACTGAAGCTCAAACGACACAAGGAAAGCTCTAAAGTGCTCTAAAATATTGCAATGACGACTATAACCATAAATGTTCCTACAGAAGAGTTTTTAAAAAACCAAAAACAATTTGTGCTAAATCAAAAGACTTAAATACAAAAGAAAAAAGTTATTGTACCTGAAGCAACAAGTCCTTTTGATTGGCACTTTCTGTTAGATGCTTGATCAGTTGCTCTTGACTGTGCAATTTTTTATTGCTTTCATTCAAAAGACTCTTATACCGATTCTCCACTGCTTTCTCTTTTTCATTCACTTCATTGCGTAATTTTTCAACTTCATTTCTAAGGTCCTACCAGGAGAAAAAGGAAAAATGGACATTACTTGACAAAATTTCAAGGTGACAATCTCTTATGTGTTTGACTTGCTAAATTACTGCTATAAAAGCAAGATAATAGATGCATTCAACAAATGTGTACTTCCTTCTCATTTGAAGTCTTACAAAAGCCAACTTTAAGAATAATCTGAAATTTGGAAAGAGCTCTACGCACAGATATTTATCACAACATTATTTACAATGCTAAAAAAACAGAAAGAAACTAGATAGCCAACAATAGAGAAATAATTATAAAGAGTACAGTATTTTTAAAAAGCACAATTATAAGTAAAAACAAACCAGGATACCAAATTGTATATATAATATGATATGGTTTGCTTTCTAGATGTTTATATAACTGTTATAAGGCTATGTGGTAACACATCAAAAAATAACAGTATATCTAAATAGAGGGATTATGGGTGATTTTTCAGTTGATTTTTACTTTTTTATTTTTCTAAGTTTCCAAAATCTTGTATCACTTTCATAATCAGAAAAAAATTGTCTTAAATACCATTTACAAAGAATTTATAAGATGGAAAATGCTCATGTTATAACATTAAGAAAAAAACAGGAAAAAAAGTATACACTATGATTCTGACTATCTTAAAATATGTACTATTTGTAATACTAAAGCACTATTCATAATAGTAAAAGGTTGTAAACAACCCAAATGTCCACTAATAGAGGAATAAACTATGGTATATTCTCACACTGGAGCACTTCTAAGCTATAAAAGACTTTCTAAATATAGTGCCCTTAAGTAATCTTCAGAATGAATGTATTGTTTAGGGGGGTTGGGGAGCGCATATTGCCATTTATTTAACCATAATACAAAGTAAATGATTGTCTATAAGGTATAAGAGAGACCAAGGCAGAAGAGACAGAGATATAGACTGGAACTCATTTTACAGATATGACAGTGGAATCACTTAAATGTTTACATAATTATCTTAAAATAAAAATCCCCTAAAACTGAAAACAGAGAAAACAGACAAACAAATAAATCTAACTGTAATGAGTTGATTGGTTGAGAGGAATCATTTCAATAACTTTAAAGCAAAATAATTTGTATATCCCTTGTGGGATATTTCTCTACAGACAAAAGAGACCACAAAATCCTAAACTGTTTTTAGTAATTATGTTCTAAGTAAGAATATTGGTATTGTTACTCTGAAACTGTGTGTACATATAATATATGTTAAATAATTATTAATGTACTAAGAACCAAGACTTTAAGCATAAAAGACATACATAAGAGGATAAAACTTGTAATTATAAATCTGAATTTGAAATATCAATATTAACTCATATTTTCTCATTCCTTCCACTGAAAAAAAATCTGTGTCCTCTTTGGTATCTGGATTGTAGTTTCTAAATAGCATTTCCTATCAAAAAGAACAGGGTTTTTAAAGCAGTTCTCAAAGTGTAGTCCCTAGAACAGCATATAATCAGTATCACCTGATACTAGACCTATTGAATCACAGACTCAGAAGGTGGGCAGGGCCCATCAACCAGTGCTTCAACAGGCCCTCCAGGTAATTCTGATGCTCCCTGAAGTTTGCCTCCGCAGAGAAAGGGATGACTGCAGACCTGGGGCAGGAAGGTATGGTATGAGTCCAGACATCTTTTCATATCAGAAAGGAAGGAAGCTATCAACAACTAGTGTTCATGTCCAAAGAACTCAGGAATCAACTAGAATAAACTTTTCCACTGTCCAAAGACAGGACAATTAGAATTATAATAAGGATAATAAAATGAATTAAAATATATCAAAATGTTAAAAATCTATGAATTCATAATGATACTATAAAAAAAAAAAAAACACCTTTGGGCACTCTGTTAGAAGAATAACCAGTCCCCAAAGATGTTCACGTTTTAATCACCAAATGGCAAAAGGGAACAAAGGTTACAGATGGAATTAAGGTTGCTAATCAGCTGACCTCAAAATAGAGAACAGCCTGGATTATCCAGGTGGGCCCAATAAAACCACAAGGATCCTTAAAAGTGGAAGAGGGAAGCAGGGAAAAGGCTCCCCCAGCCACTATAGGCTTTGAAGATGCAAAGGGGCCACAGGTTTAGAAATCAGGCAGCCCCTAGGAGCTGGAAAAGGCAAAGAAGCAGATTCTACGTTACAGCCTTCAGGAGGAACGCAGCCCTGCCAACACCTGGATTTTAGCCCAGGGAGACCCATTTCAGACTTCTGACTTGCAGAACCATAACAAATTTGTACTGTTAAGCCACAAAGTTTGTGGCAATTTGTTGCAGCAGCAATAGGAAGCTATTAATAATACAGTAGCCTTTGGAGGATTCTAGGGAACTCTTATTTTGTCTTTCCTATATGAACTGCACCTCAGGGTAACTAAATAAGTGATGAAAAAGAAGTTTCTTTTTACAGACATATTCAGCTATAAAACAAAGAATAATGAAATTAGATTATCACCATTTGCAAATAATAATCAAGCTAATAACATCACAAAAACAGGAACTATCAAATATTTGGAAGTGCGAATGAATGACCACCTATAATGTAATCTTGCCAAAAAATTAAACCCAAATTTGATCATGTATGTTATCTAAACTACCAACTTACTAGAAATAGAATCAGCAGAGAAACAAGTTAATGATACTACAAAGACAATCAGCAAAATCTAGAATGTGGAAAACTCTAAAGGACAAATGACCCAACCTAGTCCACAAATACATTAGAAGGGGTAAAAAAGGCAGGCGAACCTGTGCATTAAGCAGTAAGTTAGGGAAGGCAAGAACGAATTCTATGGAATCAGTATGAATTCATGACTATCCACAAACACACACAGCGTTGGACAGATACAGAAATAAATACAGATGTCTATATGCAAGTGTCAATACACATACACTTATTTCCTAGCTCTGTCCACTGACGAGGCCTAGAGCCAGCAACAATCCAGTAGTAGTGAAGATACCTACATCGTTCAGATCTTTGTTTCTAAATCTCATTCTCCAATAAAAGAAATCAGCATTCCTTGGAAAAATGGTTGATTCTAAGCTTGGAGCATGGAAAATACAAGATGAGCTCAGGGTATCTTATGGTCCCAGACAGCAAGGAATTGCTCAAAAAATGATGGGGCATGTTGAAAGGACACAGGAATCAATTTGAAGGAACTCCCAACAGCCAAAACTGGGCTAATTTGAGCAACAAAATAAATGATAGTAATGGCTTACAACAAATAGAATAAAACAAATATCCATGAGTCCATATTGATATAAACAAATAACTACATATAAATACAGGAAAAGGAAAGGTAGCTCTCTCTTACGGTAGACTTACAACTAATAAGTGTAGAAGGAATGATGGAAATAGAAAATCCCCACTAAGTAAACACCACAGTAATAACTGATGCAGGTAAGAATCATCAACAGATGCTAAAATTCTTGAAAGTATGGTAAGAAACAGGATATTTACATAGTCTCAAAATACCTCCCCACAAAATACTTATTAATTATAAAGGGAATAAAATAGTGACTTTATAGTGGAGAAACTCTCAGAAGATTCCACTTTAACCAAGTGACTACCCTCACCAGTAATAAAACAGATTGACATTATGCACCTCCTGATATGACACAAGAAGAGCACATCACTTCTGTGCTATTCTTACCAAGAACGTATTAATATAACCTCAATCTAATCATGAGAGAAACACAAGAAACACAAGAGAAACACAAAACCCAAATTTATTATAGGAACATTTCACCAAAAAACTGGCCAGTACTCTTCAATGCAGTCAAGGTCATGAAAAACAAAGACTGAGCAACTGTCCCAGATTAGACAAGACTATGGAGACAGGACAATTCAATGAATGTGGATCCTGGATTGGATCCCGGACCAGAAGGGTCACTAATGGGAAAAGTAGCAAAATTCAAATACAGTCTGCAGATTAGTTTATACTATTGTATCTGTTAATTTCCTGGTTCTGGTGAGTATACCACAGTTGTGTAAAATGCTAACATTACAGGAAGCTGGGTTCAGGATATATGGGAACTTTATTATTTTCCCACCTTTCCTTTATGTCTAAAGTTATCAAAATAAAAAGTTTTTAAAAAGAAACATCAGTCAATGCAATGTGTAAACCTTGCCTGGATCATGATTTGAACAAACTGTTTCAATTTTCTTAATGAGACAATCAGGGAAATCTAAACATTAATTGGCTATTTGGTAATTTAAAGAGATTATTAAGATTTTTGATATGAAAATGGTATTTAATTTAAACATACTGAAACACTGATAAAATAATGTCTGAGAGTTGCTTAAAATCAATGTTGAAAAGGAGGGTATTGGGGAAGAGCAGAGATGACACGAGGTCAGCTACGAGTTTGCGATTGCTGATACTGGGAGACAAGCACATAGGAGTTCAATGTTCTCTCTCTTTTTGTGGGTATTTAAAAGTTTCCATAATGAACAGTTTTTTTCTTAAAGCCACTTATTAAAAACCTGGAAGAAATACCAAAATACATAATTGTGGATGGTCTTATAAAATTACATTATTCTTTTCTCAGTTTTTTAAGTACTGCATACTAAGTATAGGCTATACTCATAATGGATGAGGGAAAGTAACATTTTTTTAATCCTTTAAAAATTAAATGTTAATTTTTTTCTTAGTCAAACAGATGATGAGAATGCCTTAAACCTTTAATCCAAAACAACTAGAACACAAACTTATCATGAACTGTAAATGTCAGTAAATAGAAATTCAATTCTGGAAGGGGAAAAAGGTGTTTTTTTTTTTTTATTAGGATGATACAAATAATACTAAAGCAACATTAACAGAATTCTAAGATTGGAGAATAAAAACATTCTCACACAGTACGGTCACACCAACAGATCACACATCTTCAAACTAGATGCTCCCTGCGGTCCCTGTCCATCTGCAGCCCTAATTTTTATGTAATTTTAACTTTGGTTTAGACTGTTCCCCATTTTACTTTATTTATTCCATTATACTACAACCTACAAAGAACATACAGTGATTAAATGATATAAAAAGAACAATTAAAAAACAAAAAGTTTAAGAGTATAAAGTCAAGAAAAGTCCTTTTTATTTTAAAGTACAGAGATGAGAGGATGGGCGAGGTGGCTCACGTCTATAATCCCAGCACTTTGAGAGGCTGAGGCAGGAGGATCTCTTGAGGCCAGGTCTTCAAGACCAGCCTGGGCAACATAGCGAAAGCCCATCTCCACAGGAAAAAAAGTACAGAGGTGAGAAAGAACTATAGAGTTGCCATATCTGAACTTCCAACTTGGCTCTGCTCATTCCTCTTAGTCTAAAGGAAAGGCAAAACAGGGCTAGGTGGTGCTTAGTGAAAGATGCCACACAATCTTTATGTATATCCATTGTAATGAATGTATCTTAAGTCACTTAAATATTTGCCACTGTCTCCAACCCTTACAGATAATGCAGCAAATCATAGCTCTGTGCATAAAACAAGTTTTTCCTAACTTTTCATTTGTTTTCTTAGGCTAAATCCCCAAGAGTGGAATTACTAAGCCAAAGAGTAAGCATGTTTTGAGGACTCTCTAAAAATTGACAAACTTGCTCCCAAAAAAGCAGTGGCAAAAATGGCACCACGAAAGTGTCTTTTGTTTCAACACATCCTCACCAGCACTGATATTTTCTTAAATGTTTGCTAATTTATTAATAATTGGTATGAAATGGTTTCTCACCATGCTTGAATTTGTATTCTTTGATTGCCAATCATGCTTCTATATATTTGACTATTATTTGGATTTTCCCTTGTGCAAACTGTCCTTGCTGGCCGTGAATAAAAATAGTTGCAAGGACAGTTGCAATGAAAAGATGCTGTCTCAAGAATCACCCGAAGTATACATACACAAACGCACACACAAACTCATTTTCCCTCTACCTCAGAAAACCTACCCGGGCAAAGCCTGCCTTACCAGCACTGTTAGAGAAGAGGCAGCTTACGAGAATGTACCTTTTGAGTGTACTTCGTTATGTCTTTGCCTTCTCGGTTGTGTTTTGCTGGCCACGAGACTCATCAGAATAAACAGCTGTGGCTCAGGAGTGGTTACTGAGTGGAGTAAGGGCGACCTGGGGGCTCCCACACCCAGGAATTCCTTCATCTGGGTTCTATTAATAACAGACACTACTGCATGTCAAGCGCCTACTCTTGTTCCAAGCATGTGCTAGATGTTTTCATACTTACCCATTTAATCTTCACAACCTACGATGGCCTACAAGGCCCCACACCAGCTGCACCCCGCGACCTTGCTGCCCTCCTCTGCTGCTGCTCTGCCCACACTAGTTCTGCCCCAGCCACCCTGGCTGTCTTGCTGTTCCTCTTACATACTAGCTCAAGGGCTTCACACCTGCTGCTCTCTCTGCCTGGCAAGTTCAAGGCTGCTCCCTCACGTTCTCCAAATCTGAGCTCATCCATCACCTTCTCAGTCCAGTCTTCCCTGGCCACCCCATCTCAAATGGCCACCACTAGCCCCACCATAGCCCCACTCTCCATATTCCCTCACTTCACTATTTTTCCCCATAGCACCTCCTAATATAGTATTTAATTGATGTGTGTATTTTGGTTCTAGTCCCCCCCACCAGGGTGTACACTCCATGAGGGCAGGAACTTTTGTGTATTTTATTTACTGCAGCATCTCCAGCACTTAGAATGGTACCTGGCACACAGAAGGCACTGTGGCAGATTCAAGATAGCTATAAATTCTTTGACCTTCCTTACATGAAGAGGTGTGGTTTCTGGGTCCCTTCTTATTAAATCTGGGCAGCACAGTGACTGCTATGAGCCACAGAATATAGTAGAAATGACACCATGCCAGTTTCTGGCCCCAGGCCTTAGAAAACCACCATCTTCCAACTCCTGTCTCTTGGGACACTCTCTGGGAGTCCTGAGAGTCATACATCTAAGAACACCGCCATGCTGGAGAGGCTACACACAGGTGCTCCAGTTGACAATCCCACCTATGCTTAGCTTTCCAGCCATCCCCAACAAAACATGTGAGTGAAGAATCATGGACCCTGCAGCCCAGCCCATCCACCAGCTGAATACTCTCAATGACCTGGGTCACACAGACCAGAAAATCACCCAGCTAAGTCCTACCCAAATCCCTGGTTCACAAACTCATGAAATATAATAAAACGATTATTGTTTCAAGACACCAAGTTTTGGGGAAATTTGTTATATAGCAATAGACAACCAGAAAAGCACTAAATAAATATCAGTCAGGTAACTGAATAAACCAATGAATGAGTTAGATGGGAATGCTCCCAATTTATGGATGAGGAAATAGGCTGAGACAGGTAAAGTAATTTGCCCAAGATCACAGTCACTAAGGGACAGCACCTGCCTGATGCCAGCTCTGATTCCAAAGCCTCTCAGTTCACCTCCACACCATGGCAAGACTTTAGATCTCCTTGCAACACTCACTAACACACTGATCTCAAGCCACTTAATGATCACATGATATTCACTTTTAGAGATTTCCTCCTGAAAACTCCTATGAAGAATGACTATAAGATCTGTGTTAAGCCAGCCATTTACATACATCTTCAAATTCACAATAAACTTGCATACCATCCTAGAAAGATCGTGCCTACCCTTTAATTCTACAGTGTTCATACATCATGCTGAGTAGAGAGAGTGCACTGTTCCTGTGCACGGTAATTACAGGTCTATTTACATCATTGCCCAGACTTGGTTCCCTCCTTTATACAAACACCTATCAGACCCATATTTTGATGTGCAGTTCAAGTTCTAGTGTATATGTGTGTACTCAGCAATCATTTACTCCATTCTCCTCTATATTTGCTTTTAAAATTTTAATTTGACTGCCTGGTAAGAACTTCTTACATGTCTTAAGTCTGCAGTCCCCAGCCCCCAGACCACGGCCCAGTACTGGTCCATGGCCTGTTAGGAACCGGGCCATGCATCACTGCCTGAGCTCTGCCCCACCCGTGGAAAAATTGTCTTCCATGAAACTTGGGAACCAGGCCACACAGCAGGAAGTGAGCAGTGGACAACATAGTAAAACTTGAGCTCTGCACCCCCGTCTGTGGAAAAATTGTCTTCCATGAAACTGGTCCCTGGTGCCAAAAAGGTTGAGACCACTGTCTTAAGTGATAAAGACTACTAATGTGCCACATTTCTCTCACATGTCCATTAAACCTAACAGAGTTGACAATATGAAACCCAGAATTCCAGAAAGGACATGTAGTTTTGTCATCCTCCAAGATTCCTAACCTAAAGTCCACTGACTGGGCCCTGGGATCCTATGTAAATTTGTGTGCATGTACATTTTTGTGGGGGTAGAGGGCCTACAGCACCATCAGGATCTTGAATAAAGTCAGGATACCAAAGACTATAAACCACTTCTCTTATTATAATCACTAGTAACAGAACCCACCATTTACTAAGTACCAGCTATGAGCCAAGCACAGGCCAAGGCATTTTTACATAAAACATCTCTAACTCTAATAACTGTCTACATGGTATTATTGGTCCTGTTTTCATAGAAAAGAAACTAAGGCTCACAGAGGTTGAGATTTTCACAAAGCTTTACAAGTAAATTCTAGTGCTGCAATTCAAACCGAGGTCAGTGTGACCCCAAATTCCTTCAAAACTTTCCACCCAACTGCACTATTGGTTAAGGCCAAAGAAAGTATATAAAACCACTCTGTGACATGAGCTTCCATTGGTCAATAATTCCAACACCTCGAGGTAATTTTGTAGTTTCTTAAGGACCTGGATTGGCAGACTATCTAGCCTGAGACTGAGGCCCACCTCCTAAGGAATGGGCAGAACCAGAGGCCTTGAACGTCATATGAAGAGCAGTCAGAGAAGGCTTAAAGTAAAAGGACCCCTGGGGCAGGGCAGAGGCAGGGGTGGAGGGTGTTGGTGTGCTGAGATGGCTTTCAGGAGGAACAGCTGCCATGGCAACACAAAGACAGCCACAGGCTCATGCGCTCGTCACCAGAGGGGTTATAATGAGTGTTTTGAGGAGGCATGGAGACGGCATGTCTTGCCTGAGCAAAACAATCAGAAATGAAAATTGATAATCTTAGGTGGTTTCCCCAAACCTCCTTTAATATTCTTGGACTGTGAAAACAGACAGACCTGGCCTTGAATCCTGGCTGTACCGCTAACTAGCTGTGTGACCAAAGACTGATAACTTAAATCTTTTTTAGTGTTTCCTTTCCAGTAAATGAAGATAATAATGCAAACTCCCACGGTCCTAGGAGGGCTAAATGAGAGAATGCACGACGGGTAACGCAGCACAACAGCTGGTGCAGAGCACGTGATGCTGTCCCACCTTTCTCTCCTCCATGCACAGCCCCCAGGGTGACCCTTCCTACGGGGCTTCCTCATGAGGACACAGCACCACCACTCACCCAGCCACAGGGTTTGGCTCTTGCCCCTCCCTCTCACATGCACCTTGTCATCCACCAGGTAACTCAGGCCTCAAGGTACAGCACATCCTCAACACAGAGCACGTGAGATGAAGGTGAGGATTAGGTGCTCTTCATGGCCAAGAGTGCCCAAATCCTGCCCTGTCTTCCACTCCTGCCATTTTCAGAGTTCGAAAGGAGCTATACACCAGAAACAATAGCAGGATGGCAATCAAAGTACAAGTCTGTGGCAATCTCGTACCCAGAGCAGCACTTTCTGATAAAATTAAAGGTTTGTGGTTTGTTGTTATTGGTTTTTTGGCGGGGAAAGGCAGGGAGGGTGAATACAGCATGAGGGAGCTGCCTGAGTCCTTTCACTCAAGGAGAAGTAAAGTGGACAAAGATGACTGGGAAGGAGATGAAGCAGTCAGCCTGCTCAATAAGGGCCAGGCCTGGCTGTGTCTGAAGCAGGAAAGCAAGAGAATCTGGAACTTGGGTTCTTGCCTTTAGGTACAGTAACCCACCCATTAACAAAGATGGCCCCAAAAATATCCTAGATTCTGGTTAATCACATTAGTGACTCCTCCTCCCTTGATTAGAAAGGAGGAAGGGTACAAGCTACAGTAGTGAGGGAGAAAAGTATCCCTCCCGCCACCCTCGGCCCCTCACCACCTTCCACCCCACCACCACTGCCTTCTTCATAACTCAGCTCTTACCAGTCAACTGCAACAGCTTCCTAACTGGTCTCCCTGTCTCTGGGTTCACCCCACCAAACCACGTGTAGACCTTTCGTCATTATGTCTCTGCTCAGCATCCTTCAGAAACTCCAGATTAACTGCAGAACAGGCTATCATAACGAGCCATCCATGCAAGGCTGCTATGGCGGGCTCCAGCTTACCTTGCAGCCTCATCCCCACCCAGTCCCCCTGACCCAAGCACCTTATTAATATACTCTCCAGGCTCTCTGTATCCACCCCGTTCCCGCCACCTGGAAAAAAGTGTCATAAAATTCCCTCTCATTCTGCCTAAAGACAGCATGCTATCTTTCAAGGCTCAACCCAAGTGCCATTTCTTCCACCAAGACCAATCTGATTACTCAGGTCCTCATCAATCATCCTCCCAAAATACCACTCGCCACTTTTTTCTACAAACCTCTACGGTATTTAGGAGAGTGCTGGGCACTTTATCCATCACGTCACTCAACCCTCACAGCAACCTGCGAAACAGACAAGGCACACCGCGTTTTAGTGCGCTCTGCTCTACCGCACGTCACAGACACTGCGTGCTGCACACACTGAAGGCCTGACGCAGCCCTGCATCAGGTCTGCCAGCGCCAGTGTCCCAACAGCATTGCTCACTTCGTGTCTCTATCACGTTTTGGTAATTCTCACAATATTTCAAACCTTTTCATTATTATTATCTACTATGGTGACCTGTGATCAGTGCTCTTTGATATTATTATAGTAATGGTTTTGGGGTGCCACGAACTGCCCCCACATAAGACGGCAAACCTAACTGATAAACGTTGCGTGTGTTCTGACCGCTCCACTCACCGACCGTTCCCTCGTCTCTCTCCCTCTCCTCGGGCCTCCCTAGTCTCCAAGACACAACAATATTGAAATTAGGCCCATTAATAATCTTACAATGGCCTCTAAGTGTTCAAGTGAAAGAGAGTTGCATGTCTCTCGCTTTAAATCAAAATCTAGAAACGATTAAGTTTAGTGAGGAAGGCATGTCAAAGCCAAAAATAAGCCAAAAGCTAAGCCTCTTGCGCCAGTTAGCCAAATTGCAAATGCAAAGGAAAGTTCTTGAAGGAAATTACAAGTGCTACTCCAGTGAACACACAAATGATAAGAAAGCAAAAGAGCCTTGTTACTGGTATGGAAAAAGTTTCAGTGGTTTGGACAGAAGACCAAAACAGCCACAGCATTCCTTTAAGCCAAAGTCTAATTCAGAGCAAGGCCCTAACTCTCTTCAATTCTGCGAAGGCCAAGAGAGATGAGGCAGCTGCAGAAAAAAAATCAAGAAGCTTGCAGAGGTTGGTTCATGAGGTTTTAGGAAAGAAGCCATCTCCGTAACATAAAAGTACGAGGTGCCGCAGCACGTGCTGAGGTAGAAACTGCAGCAAGTTATCCAGAAGATCTAGCTAAGGTAACTGGTGAAAGTGTCTGCTCTAAACAAAAATTTTCCACGTAGATGAAACAGCCCATCTAGGACTTTGACAGCCAGAGAAGAGAAGTCAATGCCTGGCTTCAAAGCTCCAAAGGACAGGCTGACTCTCTTTTCAGGGGTTAATGCAGCTGGTGACTTTAAGTTGAAGCCAATGCTTATTTAACATTCCGAAAATCCTAGGACCCTTAAGAATTATGCTAAATCTACCCTGCCTGTGCTCTATAAATGGAATAACAATGCCTGGATGATACCACATCTGTTTATAGCATGGTTGACTAAATATTTCAAGCCTACTGTTGAGACCTACTGCTCAGAAAAAAAAAGATTCCTCTCAAAGTATTACTGTTCATTGACAATGCATCTAGTCACACAAGAGCTCCGATGCAGATGTACAAGGAGATCCATGTTGTCTTCATGTCTGCTAACACAACATCCATTCCGCGACCCATGGATCAAGGAAAAGTTTTGACTTTCAAGTTTTATTACGTAAGAAATATATTTCTAAGGCTATGGCTGTGATTCCTCTAATGGACCTAGGCAAAGTAAATTGAAAACCTTCTGGAAAAGATTCACCATTCTAGGTAACATTAAGAACATATGTGATTCATGGGAAGAGGTCAAAACAACAACAATAACAGGAGTTTGGAAGAAGTTGATTCCAACATTCACGAATGACTTTGAGGGATTGAAGACTTCAATGGAGAAAGTAACTGCAAATGTGGTAGAAACAGCAAGAGAATTAGAATTAGAAATGGACCCTGGCCAGGAGTGATGGCTCACGTCTGTAATCCTAGCACTCTGGTAGGCCAAGGCGGGAGGATTGTTTGAGCTCAAGAGTTCGAGACCAGCCTAAGCAAGAGCAAGACCCCATCTCTACAAAAAATAGAAAAATTAGCTGGGCATGGTGGCGCGTGCCTGTAGTCCCAGCTACTCAGGAGGCTGAGGCAAGAGAATCAATTAGCCCAAGAGTTTGAGGTTGCAGTGAGATACGATGATGCTACCGCACTCTACCTAGGGAGACAGAGCAAGACTGTCTCAAAACAAGAAGAAAAGAAAAAGAAGTAGAGCCTGAAAATGTGACTGAATTGCTGCTATCTCATGATAAAACTTGAACAGAGGAGGAGTTGCCTCTTATGGATGGGCAAAGAAAGTGGTTTCTTGAGATGGCACCTACTCCTGGTAAAGATGCTGTGAACATGGTTGAAATGACAGCAAACGACTTAGAATATCACATGAACTTAGTCAATAAAGTAGTGGCAGGGTGTGAGGACTGATTCCAATTTTGAAAAAAGTTCTATTGTGGGTAAAATGCTATCAAATAGCACTATATGCTACAGAAAAATCTTTTGTGAAAGGAATAGTCAATCTATACAGCAAACTTCATTGTCTTATTTTAAGAAATTGTCACAGCCACCCCAACCTTCAGCAACCACCACCCTGATCAGTCAGCCGCCATTAACATCGAGGCAAGACCCTCTATCAGCAAAAAGATTACGATTCACTAAAGGCTCAGATGATTATTATTCATAGCATTTTTTAGCAATAAAGAATTTTTAAATTCAGGTATGTACCTTGTCATTTTTAGACATAATGTTATTACACACTTAATAGACTACAGTGTAGTGCTTATACAACACTATGTATGCACTTTATATAACACCTTCATATGCACTGGGACATCAAAAAATTCATGTGGCTCACTATATTGTGATATTCGCTTTATTGCAGTAGTCTGGAACCGAACCCACAGTATCTGCGAGGGATGTCTTTATTCTGGGTAGGCTCATTTTACCAATCAGAAAACTGAAGCTCAAAGAGCTCAAGCAACTTAACCAAAATAACATTGGTAAAAGTAGTAGAAGCAGGATATTTTTTTTTTTTTTTTTTTTTTTTTTTTTTTGAGACAGAGTCTCACTCTGTGGCCTGGACTAGAGTACCGTGGCGTCAGCCTAGCTCACAGCAACCTCAAACTCCTGGGCTCAAGCCATCCTTGTGCCTCAGCCTCCCAAGTAGCTGGGACTACAGGCATGAGCCACCATGCCCAAGCTAATTTTTTCTATATATATTTTCAGTTGTCCAGCTAATTTCTTTCTATTTTTTTTTAGTAGAGATGGGATCTCGCTTTTGCTCAGGCTGGTCTCAGAACTCCTGACCTTGAGCAAGCCTCCCGTCTCGGCTTCCCAGAGTGCTAGGATTACAGGCGTGAGCCACCGTGCCCAGCCAGGATTTTTTTTAAAACCAGGTCTATTTGTATTCTTTTTACTACACCAGTGGTTTTTCAAACGAAACCAAGAAGCCCTAGGATTAAGAATACCCAAGGTTGGCTGGTTATCAGTATCATCTTACTACATGTTCTTGGGCCTTCCTCCAGAAATTGCCTCAGTAGGCTAGGTGAAGAGCATAGAAATTTATATTTGATTTTAATGCAAAAAGCCACCATCCTAAGGAGTCTGCAGAGTTCCCTGGGGTGCATCTGTTTTATTTGCATCTGAACAAAAAGGATTTACACAGGAAAAAAAAGTTTGAAAATCCCTATCCTATACCAGACTACCAACTTGATTTAAAGTTAGTGCTCACAGCAAGATCAGTATGATAACATCAACTGATGGCTTCAATTTCTCTACTAATCAGCAATTTTCCTTTAAGATTCACAGGTACATTCTGGACCAACACTGAGCTGAGAGCTGCCTCTGCATGGCAGGGCTCTCTCAGAGCAGACTGGCTGATTAAAAAAAATTTTTTTAAGTGGATTGTTTGAAAAAATAAAATATCCCTAAAATCTTAGAATCGCATTAGAAATGAAAAGCCAGTTCCTCATACTTCCTTCTCCAGCCAGCTAGTTTGTTTTATCTCTGGCCAGATGGGGAACGAGAAGGTTCTCATCCATCAAATTTCCACCTTATCAGGTTTCACTTGGAGAAAGCTTGTCAAAGCGCTCAGTGGTTACCTTTAAAAATACAAAGTAAACTTCTCCGAACTCTTAATGAGGTATAGGCACTTGGTGACGTAAGGAGAATTTCTAGAATTAGGAGACAGCAGTGTGCAGGCCACATTCTGTGGAGCCTCATTGCTCCTGGGGGCTGTGGCAGAAGCAGGACATGGTGGGGCAGAGGAGGATGCCAGGCCTCCTATCTCACTTCACCCTGAGAAGCTCTACTTTTATGTTTCTTCTCCCCAAGGGTTCATTTGAATAAAGAATTCTTATGCTAGGGGGAAAAAATCCAGAAGCCACTGAATGAAAGAGTCCTTGCCACAGAGAACTAACAAATGTGCCTCACCTAGCTGGGTGGTACTGGCTGTGAAGACTGCAGAAGTTCTGAGCAAAGGGCCCAGTGTAGCTGTCCCAGAAAGCCACAAAGAATGGACAAAGGAGCTGCGAGTTCAAACCATGTAGACATCGAGGTCCAGCTGGGTCAAGCACCAGGCAAGACACCACACCTCTCTAAAACCCCACCTGAAGGATGCAACAGAACATACCTGCCCCATCTCCAGCCCCACTCACTGCTGCCCACATGCCAGGCTCATTCATGCCCCCCAATCCTTGGCACAGGCCTTTCCTCTACCAGGAATGCATTTCCACCTCCTGTCCCCCTGGGAAAACAGCTCGAACCCACCTCCTCAGTGAAGTCTTCCCTCCCTCCCCTTCTGGTCTCTTAGCACAGTTCCATTCCCTGCTCCCAAAACACTGGGTCCATCCCACTATCAGCACTTATCATGCTATATTTTAATTAGCTCTTAGTCTGCATTTCTATTATATTTCTCCACTAGATTCCTTCAGAGACTGTGTATGATTTGATTCATTCCTGTACTTCCAGTACCTAGGACAGAGCCTGGCACAGAAAAGGTAAAATAAGAAGGTGAGATAAGAGAACGTTTCCCCGTTTGTGCCCCACAGAGATTACAGCAACTCCACATGCAAACTGATGGGATAGCCTCTTAAAGCGGCTTTCCCAGCAGCCCATCCATGAGCCACTGAGACGCTCCAGAGTTTCTCAGGCTGGGAGTGTTCTGACTCCCTTTCTAAAGGGATCAACCAGCTGGAAAGGAACAGACAAGCACTTCCTCTGGAGGAGAGGTTAGTGTTGATCAAGGAAGAAATTTACAGCTCTGGTGACTTGACTGGGAGAAGGGGCAGACTACATTTATTAATCAACAGTGTCCAACAGATCCTAGCCAGCAATGGTTCGTCATTCAAAGTCCGGAGCCAGCACCTGCCATGCAATTAAAAGTAGGAAAAGAGGAAAGAAAAGAATGAATCTAATACACTGAGCATATACCTCTCTGTGTCAGGAACCACAGCAGGCATTTTCTCGCGCATTAAACTTTAGTATTCATTTGTTTAATCCTAAAATAGATGTAATCAACCCCATTTCAGGGGAGTAAACATTAATTTAGAGAGGTTAAGTAGTTGGCTTAGAGAGTAAGCACCTCTAAGTGAAGCTGAGATTGCAACTCAAGTCCAACACTGTCTTCCACTATTCCAAAGATGCCTATTAAAATTGCTAAGTGTCTAGGGCCCAAGGCAGAGGTGTTATTATCAAAGTAGCTAACAATTATTAATCATTTATGATGTGTCAGGTATTATGCTAAGTGCTATGCCCTATCTCAGATAATCCTAAACATTAACCCCTATTTTTCTAATAAGCACTGGACGCCATGGTACAGAGAGACAAAGTTGCTGGTTCAACCGCTAGTAAGTGATGGAGCCAGGACTCAAATCCTGTTTGACTTCAATGTCTCTGCTGACAGGCCCTCTTATAAGAAACTGGAACTTGCAAAGACAGAACTTCTTCCAACACAGGTCATTTAAACTGCACATTATTCTACAAGGTTACCAATTCAAAATCTTCACATTTGATTTAAAAAAGAAAAAAAGGCAAGGAGAGCATTTGACCCTTGTTTAAAAAACATACTGCCTCACGTCTGTGGTTTAGCACTAACCAACCAGCCTGTAGACTCTGTCTCCAAATGCTGTTTTGATTCCGGTTCACCAAGAGATGTTCTAAATGCTGTCACAGTCTCACGTAGAGCTATCCATCAATGAATGCATGTGAGAACGGAAGGGGTCCAGGCTGAACCACCCTGAAATTAAACCCACTCCTGTCAAAGCACACAGGATTAGCCAGCAAGGTGACGGGCATAACTTTAATTAGATTTTGGGGCTTTAGCCAGCAAATGCATCCCCACAGAGCTAAGTGCCCAGGTACTGAAGCACACACATGTCAGGGTAGCGGATGACAGGCTCATAACAGATGAGAGTATTCTGAGACAGTCTGGGGAATGCAGCTAAGCCAATGTCTAATATATGTTGCTTATAAAGGAAAACAAAAAAACTATGGCTTGCTTCTCTCCCCCACCCACTCTGGGTAGAATACGGAGCACCTGAACCAGAGAGAGCACATCTAAAATAAAGATTTCTCTCTCTCTCTCTCTTCACTAAACACACACACTCCTGCACGTGCACACACTAAAAGGAAAGCTTCAAATCTCTAGGTCCAGACAGTATCAAACTCAGAGATGTGACGGCAGGGATTTGAGGATCCAAGCAGCATTCCTGTTACAGACCTCAGAGGTTAAGACACTTTAAACACCACAGTTAGGACACAGATCTGGAACACTGGCTTTTTGTTTGTTGGTTTGGGGGGGGGGTTGTTTGTTTTGTTTTGTTTGCAAAGGACTCCTGAACTTCCTTGTAGGGATATGCATTCCTCTGGTGGCAAAGGAGGTATAATACAATACAGGGGATCTATTTGTGACCCTTACTTTTTGACATTTCTCATTATAAATAAAATTTCCAAAGAAGCAAAGCTTGCATTCACCAGAACCCAACAACAGTGCCTGCACCATTGCAAGTACTCAATAAATGTCTGCTGAACAAACAAATAAACAAACTGCAAATTACAACACATGCTGAGTCAACTGGCACTCGGTCACTGCAATCACAGGCAATTAAAACAAACATGAGGACCTGACTCTCACTGCTCAAGCTCCAGTGTTCATCATGATCAGACACAATCCATTCATACGCCTCTGATCCAAGCTGAATTTTCAGCAAAAAATTGCCACCCTCCAAAATGCTAAAGAACGGGCACAATGAGACTGGCAATCAATGTTGTTGGCATGAGCAAAGGATGGTTTGATCACATCCAAAAGAGAACCAGTTGGCTTACCATCAGAATTCAGGGAATGCTACAAAAACTAGTACTGCTTGATCTAGGTCCTCTGCACAGCCTTTAAGTCAGGCCTCGTCTGTAAACAGGGCTGCAGCATTTCCAACTGATTTTGCGGTTCTTGTCCAAGGAAAGAGAATAATGAAAAATAGCTAGATATAGTCCCAGGGACTGAGAACCTTCCTACTTACAAGCTTAGTGACTGGGATAACACTGATCTGGCCCTGTGCAGAATTCCTTTTATTAAGTGGGGCATTGTTGAAGACTCTGTAAACTGCTCAGAGTACTCTTTATAAAAGCCCACCAGAGGCAATTCTTCCCTCAGGCCTTAGTGCCAGCAAAAGCTGCCCTTTTATCTTAACATGTTCACCTTACAGACACTGGAGACCTTGTAACTGAATTTCTCTCCTTACCTTTCCTGCCAGGAAGTATCAGCTGAGCTGTAAGTCTTTCTCCTTAGCAAAGTGAAGAACATCACAACATGCATTTTCACATACTCTGTGGTTCCATTTAACTAGTCACCTTTATTTTTTCTTGATCCTAATGCCTTTATTTTTAATCTCATTTAATCTTATTACTTTCTATAAACCTCTGCAAATGTTTTTCAAACAAGAGAGGAACAAATTATAATTTTTAAAGCTTCAATTATCCAGAATATTTCAAGTTGGATGTTCTTGAGAATGTATTCTTCTGGTCTGCTGAGAAGGTAAAAATGTATCTATCAATCTTCCTTTTGGTCAAAAAGCGCAGTATTCTCAACTTTATTATTGATTTTTTGGCATAGCCACAGCACAGTATCTTAGGCAAAGTCCTGAAATTAGAATCCATAGACCTGGATCCATGTCACATATATATTACTTTCTATGTGACCGGGGTCAAGCCATTTAAATTCTGAGGCTAAGATTAATCTGTAAAATGCCCAAACACAAGGGTGTGAGCATCATGAAAAACACAGGCAATCCTTTATAAAATCTAAAGTATATCTACACCAAAGGACCACATCTGCTTTATGTCTATCACTCCAAATAGCAGTTTTCATTTCCAATGAAGGTTGCTAAAGATTAAGCTGAATGTGGATTGAGAACAAGACCTGTGTTTTGGACATTTTTCTTACCAATATTTTCTTTATTCTACTTGTGGGATGCAGCAATATTCAAGTAAACAGAAGACTCAAAACTGAATATCCAAGAGTCCTTGTGGGTAAACCTTTGAATATGCCCCAAGACAAGCCCTAGAAGCCAGACCTGAGCATCCTCATTACAGAGGAACAGGTTCCTTCCCTTTCCCACCTATATAACCCTGACCTCCCAAGAGCCTGGCTTACATGTTGAAGAAAGGACTTTTCTCACCTCGCCTCCAGACTTTCCCAGACCAATCCACCCTCCAAGACATCCGTCAGACTAGTCTTTCCAAACTGCAAATCTGATCCTGTCCAGCCTCTACTTAACTCCCCTCCACATGGGCCCCACTGCCTATGGGTCAAGTACAGGCTCCCGAACTGACATGTCCCTAGAGGCAACCACGCTTCACTACAGCCCCAAACTCTTCTTCCCCAAAATCACCTCTCTCTCTCCCACCTCTGCATCTTCGCCTTCTGTACAAAACCCTCCTCCCCCTTGCCTATCTACTAACCTTTAACTCAAACTTCACAACCAGTTCAACAGTTACGTTCCCCGGGAGCCTTCTCTGGTCCTGCAAGCCACCTCCTTTCTTGGTGTTCCTATCATAGTTCGTTCATAGCTCTGTTATGGAACTGTCCCCCACTTAGAAGGCCTGCATGAAGTGTTCTAATGTTGCTGAATGTATGAATGGATTCCTTTCCTTTGCCACAGCAGAAATAAAGACCACTAAAAGGTCCGGGTTTTGGTCTGTTTCAATCCAAAAGCAACACCAGTAGCAGCTGGCAAGTGGGAGGTGCTCTAGTTAAATAAAGAGGCCTAGTTAACAGAAACAAACAACAAGATCTGCAAGGCTAGTGGGTTATGCTCTACCTGTGCATTTATCCTAGTACTAGAAAGCAAACAACCACCCCACCATGTTTCCCCAGACTCTGAACAAGCTAGTACCCCCAAGATCTGGTATAAAACATTCATGTGAAATAGACACATCCAAATCTTTAGACTATAACCAAAAATTAACTAGAGATACAACTGGGATGCAGTATATATGCAAAAAAGGGGGGAAACATAGCCAAATCATCTTGTCAGAAACACATATGTAATTCGATGCATCAAAGTAGCCAAGATAAGATAGATGCCAGGAAGTTTTAAGTCACAGGCATGCTCACATGAGGTAAGCATTTAGAGTGCACAGCTGTTGTTCTGGTCTGCCCGGTGCCCTGAGACAAAATACCACTTTCTCTGGGTACCTACTCCGTCCAAACATGCGGTTCTAGAGAAGGCTGCCAATGATGGTACACACACACACACACACACACTACTGCCAAAGCAAGATGGGCAAGTGACCCAAGTTGGGTCACTTAGTACCTCACCCATCTGGCCATCCTGACAAGAAGCCAGCAGGGGCAGCAAAATGTGAGAGTCCTCCTTCCTCTTCTGCAATAAACTGGGAAGATGTGATCCCAGCAGGGATGGCAAAGAGGGGTCCAACCACTTGGAACTGGAGTATGCAGATGTAAGAAAAAGAAGCCAGCTCTCACAGAGAGTGTTCCAGTGCCCCTGTCCTTCCAGCAATTTAGTTACACAAGGCAATAAATTTCCCTTTTTGCCAAAGTTTGTTCAAGCTGGGTTCCCACCACTCGCTAGAAAGTCCTACTCGTAGCGTACTTTATCCCAATCCCTTCCTCTTGCCACATAGTCCCTTCCATTCCTTGCCAAACACTGTAACCTCCTTATGAAGATGCATACATATTACATAGGAATACATCTTTTTATCCACAGCAGCCTAAAATTCTTCTAGAAGCACCAGTGTTTATATGAATAAGTAAATTATGAAACCAACAAAGTCTAATAACAGAGGAATATGTAAGAAAATTGCAGCATATCCACTTGATATAATGTTATATAGCCATCCCAAATGCTTACCAAGAATAAACTATAATGTAAAAAGATCACATGTCATTTATATAGATATAATTTTATATATATGTTTATGTGTGTGTGCATGTGCATGTGTGTGTACCTCCCCCCTTCTTCGGCCATCCAAATTTTACTGAATGAACATTTTTATGATAGCAGTAGGGGACGCGGGGTGGGGGGGACGGGGGGCGGGGGGCAGGTAACTATTTGAAACTAAAAAAATTGTTATCCAACAGCAAAGAATGTAAGAATTGACAATAAAAACTGTAACTCTATTAAAGGACCCTCTGGCCAGGCTTTACTCATCCATGAAGTCCCACTACCCAAATCTTACCCTTCTCATTCAACTCAAGTGTCAGCCCCTTCTAGCGGGTTTCCCTGACTACTCCATCTCACAAAGATCTTTCGCACTGAGAACAGGTTACATTTATTAGCTCTGGATTTAAATGGTTTTGTGTTTTGTCATGAATAACATTTTTTCATATTCCTTAGAAAAATAAAACTTTCAGAAGTTATATCTTACAATTCCATCAGTATCTAAACCACATTTGGTATTCAATAACATTGAATAAATATGGGAAACAAGTCTTTTAATAACAGTCAAAAAAGCTCCAACACTGTTGTTGCCAGCACAAAATGGGCCAGCCCTTTGGACAATTAATTTGGCAGCATGATTAACCAGTATAAAATATTTGCACTATCTGACCCAGTAATCTCTCTCCTCAGAATCTATCCTACGGATTTCAAAAGAAAATGTCTTTATGACCAAAGATGTTCACTGTAGCATTATTTAAACAGCCAATATGTCCAATGAAGGAGAAAATTATTAAGTAAGTCACACGAAATCTATTCAGTGAAAGTGTGCACCATTCACCATGATCACGCTGGAGCCACACAGCATGGGAAGGCGCCTATGACAGAGGAAATGACTAGAGAACACACACCAACATTTAGCCTCTGATTATACCAGGACCCCAAGCACACCAGGACCAAAACATAATACTGAAAAGGAAAAGGAGTTATTTTGACAGGATAGTGGAACTGTAGCTGCTATTTTCTTATTTTTCTAAATTTCCATCACTGCTCCATTGATGATAAAATTTTAATAAAATACACAAACATTGTATTTCAATCCTTTCTTCAGTGTTAACACTGGAGTTACAACCCATGGATCCTGTCATCCCTGCCAACAGCAGCCGCCAGAACTACCCCCCCGCCCCCCGGGTACTTGTGGGCTCCTTTTTGAGTCCTTTATTCCAATGACTCTGCCTGCCCCAGGACCTAGGGCAAGTAATCCAATCAACCTGAATGTCAATGATCGCTCAGATTCAGACCCTAATCCCACCTGACTGCACCAAAGCTATGCATCTGGATGTGACTCTCAAGAGGCATTAAAAGACATTGAATACTGAAGTTTAAATATAATTGAAACTCAATAAGCCTCCAAAATTCAGAGAGAATTTTTAAATGCTAATACTCAATGCTGAATAGAGTATTGAATAGAGTCATGAAAAAAAGACCACATATAGAAACCTGGTACAATCTTTCTGTAGAATAATTTGAATATATCTTTTAAATAGTCTTTAAAATATTCATACTCTTTGACCCAGTAGTTATACCCCTATAAGAATTAATCAATGAGCTGGGTGTGGTGGCGCATGCCTATAATCCCAGCTACTCAGGAGGCTGAGTACGAGGATCACTGGAGCCCAGAAGTTCAAAACCTTGTGACCAGCCTGGACAATATATAGCAAGACCTCATCTCCAAAAAAAAAAAAGAAAAGAAAAGAAAGATTCACTGGATAAATATTTATGTATAAAAATGTTTGCTGGCAAATGCATTATAAGGCAAAAAAAGTGAAATTAGCTAAATGTCCTTCAATAAAAAACTAGTTAAATAAATTATAGCCCATCCAACTGATGAAATATTGTCCTGGCACCAAAAAAAAAAAAAAAAAAAAAAAAACATGTTTTGAAGAACATTCATGACATGGGAACATTAAATTAAAAAAAGCAGGATACAGGCTGGGCGGGGTGGCTCATACCTGTAATCCTGGCACTCTGGGAGGCAGAGACAGGAGGACTGCTTGAACTCAGGAGTTCAAGACCAGCCTTAGCAAGAGTGAGACTCTGTCTCTACAAAAAATAGAAAAATTAGCCAGGCATCATGGTGCACACCTGCAGTCTCAGTTACTTAGGAGGCTGAGGCAGGAGGATCCATTGAGCCCAGGAATTCAAGGTTGCAGTGAGCTACAATGACACCACTGCACTCTACCCAGGGTGACAGAGTGAGACTCTATCTCCAAAAAGAAAAAGGCAGGATACAAACCTGTATTTTCAGATGTGTGAGTATGTGTGTGTGTGTGTGTGTGTGTGTGTAAGAGAGAGAGAGAGAGACAGAGAGAGAGAGAGAGAGAGAGAGAGAAAATGAAAGTACTAAAACATCAAATAGTTAAGACTGGTCATTTCTAGGTAATGAGATGATGAATTTATTTTTATTTCCTTCTTCATAATTTTCAGATTTTTCTAAGTTTTCTGCACTGAATATCACCCTATAACCAGAAACAGCCACACAGCCTCAGCCCGCTGTCAGAGGGCAGGGTACTCACACGGATGGTGCAGTCTCCTTTGCTCCTCTCTCGATGGGCTTCCTTCAGGTCCTTCTCCAGTCTCTCCCTCTCCTGCTGCAAGTCGCTCAGCTCCTGGGTGACCTTCTTAACGTTCCTACGCAGCCTGTGGTTCTCTGTACTCTTGGAGAAGTTTTCTGAGTGCAGCTCAACCAAAAGGGCTTCCTTTCCTGACAGAGCAGCCTCGTAGTCTTTGGACCCCTAGAAGAGAGGGGAGAAAGGCGAGATGAGCTTGTTGTCATACTTCATGAAACGAACCAAGAAATCTGGGCTCCTTTTCCACCTTGCGGGGAAAAAAAGAAAAGAAAAAGATTAAGATAGACAACATTCAAAATCTAAAGCAAAAGTAATATCAAGATTTTGGAATAACACGGGATAATGTTTGTTATGATGTTGATAACAAGGGAGAAAAGCCTACAGTTGTGTAAAAGAAGTATTTTTTAAAAGAACTAGAAGAAAAGCCAAAATGCTAACAGTACCTATCTTTAGTCAGTTTAGTCAGTGGGACTAAAGTTGATTTTCTTCTTTCATTTCTCTGTATTTCCAAATGTTCTAAGATGAATGAACATGTTACTTTCATAATGGTTTTAAAAAATAAAATCATTTTTAAAAGGTAGAAAATGAAGAGCTATATTTGAAAATGTAAAAACTGTCCAAATTAAAATGGAGTCACTTTTGTTTAAAAAAAACAAAAAAAAACAAAAAAACCTTGACACCTTGACAGATTTGGGGAAGGCTATGAAGAGACAGTTCTCATGGATAAATACCTGATAGCAAAAACTATCAACAGAGTCCACAAAAACCACGACCTTCCACGAGGACATCATGACCCTATACAAAAAATACTTCTGCCTAGCAATTGCCTGTCCAACCTCAGACTAGCATCACCCTTGCTATTGACCCTTGTAGCCAAGGGAAACTATCTCAAAACAATTATGTAATCTTCCTCATTTTTTCATTAAAAATCTTTGTGTTCCTTTACCTCCCTGAAAATGCACATAGTTTACTAAAGCATGTACATTCCCATTGCAATGCCCTATTCCTGAATAAACATCATTTTCTTTTAGAGAGCCTCTCTCTGTTTGTTACTTAGGTTGACAAAAAGCAGCAATGGATCCAAGCACTTGTAATGTTCTTCTATACTAGAACGGCTGAAACCCAGGGTCATCTGGAGAAAAAGAGGTGGTCAGCATGGTGGTTCAACGGCCACCCTGAAAGGCTACAACTTTAGCAAAGTCCAAGAGCTAAATGAGTCAAGAATATCTTAATTTCATTAATACACAGTTCACTAGAGAAAATACACATGTAATTATCAAACATATCAAAAAAATATTGTGACCCACCAATACTCAAAAAGAGCAAATTAAAACGAGTTCTCCTTTATCAAGTGAGATTGTTTTAATGAGAACATCCAGTGCTGGGGAGCTTCTTATGAAATGGTGCTCCTAATAATCACTCCTCAAGAACTGGCCAAGCAGGCACCTGTTATGTATTGGCAGATTACGTATAGAGTGGGTATGTATAGTATAAACAATGTTCACACTCATCCCAATAATTCCATTCCTAGGATTCAATCTCAGAAGAATCCAAAATACAGGTGGAAAAACAGCCTTATATACAAACTCATTCATCACAGAATTACATGTAACAGTAAAAAATAAGAAGTAACCTAAACATGTGTAACACAAAAGTGGAAAAGCCAGGCATGGTGGCCCATGTCTGTTGTCCCAGATACTCGGGAGGCAAGGCAGGAGGATCCCTTGAGCCCAGGAGTTCAAGGCTGTAGTGCGTATGATCACACCTGCGAACAGCCACTGCACTGCAGCCTGGGCAACACAAAAAGATCTTGCCTCTTTAAAAAAAAAAAAAAGAGCAGTATGATAAGGATACATGATGAAATCTTAAAACTATACTTACAAAGATTGATAACATGGGAATACTTCTAAGTTGCAACATTCTATGAAAAAATAGATGACCGAATTATAAATGATCTAAAAAGAAATCTAGAAGTCTAGAAAGAAAAAGATCCAAATGTTAATAGTGGTTGGGTGATTTCAGGATTTCCTTCTTTTCTTCTTTCTAGTCCTCCGAAAAAAATTTTGAAGTATACTAATACTTCTAATCAGGAGAAAATAAACTTTCTTTTAATCTGCTCTTTGAATTAAGGCTGTTTTGTTATCATTCAAAAACAAATGATACTTGAGCTGTCAAGGTCATAACTCAGACTGTGAAATAAAGGCCCCAGATTCTCACCCTTCTCAGGCAATCCATCTCTGCCACCACCACTGGTTACGTTTTAGCTGTTCAGGTTGTCAACTCAGTTGTTCGGGAGAGCTAAGCTACAGCCACATTTAATCTGGGGCTGAGAAGCTCCGCTGTTGCTGGGCCACCAAAAGCCCGGACATCTGATCCCATGTTCCCTGAATTGCTATGAACACAGCAACATGAACTGAGGGTGAACTCCATGCAGATTTAAAAGTAACTTTATAAAATCTTCTGGTTTTGTTTCTTTTGAAATTAAAATAAATAAAAAGAAGTGGGAAACCTAGATCACAAGGCCAAAAAAAAAAAAAAATGTGTGGCAGTGCTTATTTAAATAATCTCAACAAAAGGAGGTAAATAATGATTGGAAAATGCTCATCTTGAACAATATTCATAGCTACCTCTTATTAAGCACTAATTATATATGAGGAGCTAAACCAAGTGCTTTTTTGATTGTTTTTCTTTCCAAAATCTGTAGATTTGTGTCTAGCAAGAGCTTTTATATGTTATATCTCCATTTCTCACACCAACCCCACAAAGTATACATTATCATGCCCATTTAAGTGACTGAGGCTCAGAACTGCTAAATGACCAGTCTGTTTTCAGACCATTGATTCAAGTGATTCCAGAGCCTGTTCTTTCCACAGCACTACACCACCTTGTCATTAGTGGTGAAGATTCCAATTAACAGCAATTAACTAGCAAGAATTAAAACAAGCAGACTAGAGAGAAGGCTAGAAATAAGAATATTAGTTAGGGGCTTGTAAAACATAGGACAGCAATGGTTATTATTAAAAGTTATTATACAGTGATGAAAGTTTCGCAGAATTATCACATAAATAATGATGACAAAACCTCTTCAAAAGATCCAAGCTCAAAGGATTCAAATGCATAGATTCTATTAATTTCATAAAAATACTTTCCATGTTACCTTTTCATTAAATGGCCCTTTGAAAAACTTCTTTGGAAGGCTTTTTATCTTTTTCTGCATGATATCCAGGTGGCAAATATTTGGTCCAATTAGATACAGTCAGAAATTGAAGGCCAAATATAATATTAAACAATTTCGTTCTTGCCCACTGTGCATAAACACGACGAATTTAATAAAGAGAAAGTCAGAAAGCCCAGGGTTCAAAGACCAATTGTAGCTGTGTGACTTTGGAGAAAACTAACTTCTCTGAAGTTCAGTTTCCTCATTTGTGAAATGGGAAGTAATAGCCTCTATTTTGTATACGTATAAATATGCATTAAAGAGTCATGGCATTAACAGTGAATAAAGGTGAATTTATTGGTGATCTCTATCGACATCTCTCTACTAAGTTAAGTATTTTATCAATTTCCTACAATGTGCATTTTTAGTTTTACAGCTGGGGGGTGCTATTTCCAATTTGAAAGTATTTTTTTTAATAGGTATGGAGGTAACAGCAGCCAGCCCACACTATAACCTTCACAGTGTCACACCTGTGATTAGAATTCATACCTCTGTGCTTCTGAACTTTGGCAACCACTTCAAGAGTTTAAATATTCACTTGCTGTTGCTTCAATGTCAGGCTTGTTGTCAACCCTATGAACTTTGGCAATTTTACTCACGTTGCAATTATTAATAGTTGAAATCACATACTATCCCAAAAAGATCCCATGAAGGAAGACACATCTACAAGTGTCTGTGCAACATTCAAACATGTCTACTTCACAATGAAACAACCAATATAAGCATATTGTGTGCATTTACTTCACACACTACCAGAGGAATGGAAAAAACATAGGCTTTGAAGACAGACTTGGGCTTGAGTCTCGGCCCAAACTCACTAAAGTTTGTAAACCTGCTACCTCCTTGGGTAAGGACTAAATGAAGGTTCTCCACAAAGCCAACCTGACATGTATAAAGTAAGGCGTTACAATAGTTCCTGATCTCTCTGCATTGCAAGACAAGAAACCTGATCAACACTGTGTATCACAAGACCTCAAAAATCATTTTTAAAGTCTTTCAACTAGGACTGACAGTTCCAGTTATTAAATTAATAAATATAAGTAATAAATCTGGGTAACATTTAAATTCATAAGACTCCTTTTTCTCCTTCAAGGCTCAACATAACAAGTAAAATACCACAAAGCTTATAAGGATGTCTGATCTCTCTGGCTATCAATTGCCAACATACTTTTTTTTCCAAGCAATGGAAAATATGAAAGGTTTTCCTAAAAATTCAGCTTTTAAGGCATGTTATTTTCTAAGCCAGGAAAAAAAAAACAACAGTTTAAAGTGTAATCTCAGCTCCATTTCATCAACCACTGGTGGGAGAAGGCAAGTCTGAGATCCTCAAAGCAGAGCTCATAGCATACCAGGACTTAAACTAAATTGCTTCAATTATTCTTATTGTGAACCAAAGCTCTGCAAAAGATAAGGCACAGGATATGAATCTGGGACCTCAAACAGTCTTAAGTTAGATTTAACTTCCAACTTCTACTTTACAACCAAAAGCAACATTGGTACAAGGGGCGGGAAGGGCAGAGCTCTAGACAGTATGGACTTATTTTGATAATGGAACATCATTGATTCATTAAATTATTAGTTATAGGTATAAACTATATAGGGAAACGAGAAACAAGAAAAGAAAAATGTTAAAATAATTTAAAACGCAAAACTAAAATTAGGAAAAGAGAGGTAAAGTTGCGGGCCCATCAGCAGGAGTCCTTGCAGCACAATCTTGGAGGGACGGGCGGGGAGAGAAAGGCAGGTCAGAAACAGCAAGGCCTGGAACAGAAACCTGGAATGGAGCAGCTGGGACTGAAGCAGCCAGGTGAGGGGAGGTATGGAATGACAGGTAAAAGCGCAAGCCTGGGAGTGAGACTGGCTCTGGGGTCAAATCTGAGCTCTGCGAGTTACTAGATTTGGGACCCTGAGCAAGTTACTTGAATCTAACCTGGATTTCCTCAGCAGTAGAACAAGAATATTAACAGTGCCTACTTCACAGAGCTGTTGTGCAGATAACTGAGATAATCTATGGGGAGCACTTAGCAGGGCTTGGCACACATTACGTGTTCCATAAATGTCTCCTGTTGTTATTAGCAATTACTAGATTTAAATCCTGGCTCCACCATTTGCTAGCTGTGTGACAGTGAATAAGCTGCACACCCTCACTGAGCCTCAAACCTCATAAATAGATGAGGATGAATAAATAAAAAGAGGATGAAAATTACCTTCTCCACAGGGTTGTGAAGATAAACACATTAACTGCCATGTGAGTTGTATTTAACTCATGCTAGTTTTGAGCCCAGGGCCCCGTGAAGCATATGTAACTCACACATCTCTTTATCTCGGGAACCGTCTCGTGCACAGGCAACCCATGCTGCCATGCTATAGCATACATGTTATGTGACATGTGGCCCCCTGGGCAAAACCCTGCAGTTGGTTCATGAAAATCTTACTTATTAATGTTCTTATTGTTACAATTGATACTGACAATTTAACTGCATATAACTCATGCGCACAAAACAATAAAAAATAACAAATTTTTCATTAAATTAGAAAGGATCATTTTTGTTTTTGAAGTTTTTATTCTATTTTTGTAATACAACACCATGGTCCCAAGGAAAAAAATTTTTTTCTAGTGTGGCAGTCAATGTGTTAAATGAGATAATCTACATATCTTGCACCATTACTTGGCACAGAGTAAAATCAGCACTCCTAACTGTAGGGGTACTTAGGATTATCGTTATCATATTGAGGAGGGGCTGGAGAAGCTCCCAAAGCTGGTGGAGAGTCTCCCTTTAATTAGACTGAGTAAATTCTATCGCTAAAGACCACCCACAGTTTTCCTTATTAAAATCATCCAAGTTCCTTTCAGCTGCAAAGTCCTCACCTCAACAGGAGTCAGGATCAAAAAGACAGCCACTTAAGCCAAAGTGAACACTTACCTGGAACTCCTGGGTCTGTGCTTTCTGCGCAGCCTCTCTGGCTTTAGCAAAAGCAGCACTGAGCTCTTCTATTTCAGAGTTAAGTTCTTCAACCTGGGGAAAAATAAGAACTAGTAGCCACGTATGCAACCAGGCTCTCCTCCCTCTGCACCGCCCACGTGCTCTTCCTGCTCAGTTGTGTATGGTTTATAACCAAGGGCTTTGTAGTCAGAAAAGACCTGAGTGGGATTTCTAGTTTGGCCATTTACTTCAAGCTGACTTCAGGCAAGGTATTATACTTAACCTCCTTGAGACTTCCTTTCCTCAAGTGTAAAATGAGGATACCACTGCTCACTCAACTATAGTGCTAAGGTTAAATGAGGAATGTGTACTGGTGCTAATACAATGCCTGGCTCATACTATGTGTTACTATTATTATTGTCCATATAGAAGACCCACCCAACAACCTATAGCCTGGCTACTCCCAGACTTCCTCATCCTCTAGTAACTTTCTCCTAGACCCGGGAGTCAAACATGAACTACCATGGCCACACCCTGGACTTCGCCAGCACCCAGAACCATTCCACCACTGGTGTCACGACCTCAGCTCCAACCTCAGCTGGGCCTTAAAATCCCAACACATGATGCAAATTATAACCACTACTATTATGAGCCAAATCGCTGTTGCATCTAACAATGGTTAATATTCAAACACCTGCACTCCTTGAGCTTCTTCAACACCACAGTTTCCTGGTTAGTTTCCTACGTTGGCAACCATTCCTTCTGTCTCCTTTGTGCACTCCCTTCCCGAGGCCTGCAATCCTGATGTCCCTTGCAGTCCCATCCTTAGCCTTCTCCTTTCCCATTCTACAGTCTCCGTGAATTAGTAGATTAATTATCAGAATTTTTTTTTTTTTTTTTTTTTGAGACAAAGTCTCACTCTGTCACACAGCTAGAGTGCGGGGGCGTCATCATAGCTCACTGCAACCTCAAACTCCTGGGCTCAAGCCTCAGGCTCCTGCCTCAGCCTCCTGAGTAGCTGGGACTATAGGTGCATGCCACCATGCCCAGCTAATTTTTTCTATTTTTAATAGAAATACGGTCTCACTTTTGCTCACGCTGGTCTTGAACTCCTGAACTCAAGCAATCTTCCTGCCTCAGCTCCAAGAATGCTAGGATTATGGGCATGAGCCACGACGCCCGGTCAACTATCAAATTTTAACTCACACTAGTATATGAGTAATTCCCAGACCAACTTCTCGAGGCCTGAGTTCTCTCCAAGCTTTAGCTTCCCAACAGCCCATCTTGCCATCATCCTCCACTTTCTATGCTTTGAACTGAGTCAGTGGCACCACCATATCCTAGTCACGTAAGCCAGACACCTAGAAGTCATCCTTGACTGCTCCTTTTTGTGAAGCCCTACTCTAATCATCTAATTTTCCCAATTTTATTTCTAATTTTTAATTATTTCTAATTTTATTTCTTGAATAAACTCCTCCCCCTCCACCCCTACTTCCTGTGACCACTGCTCTAATTCAGCCTTTCTTGGCTCTTCCCTCAGCTACTGGCCTCCCTGCCTCCATTCTCTCCCTCCTGCAGTCCGGTCTCCAATACAGCCAGAGACCTCTCTAACACGAAAATGTGATCATACCCCTCCTGCTTAAGAGCCTTCAGGGGCCTTAAGTGCTACCCAAGCAGCTCAGGAGGATTAGTACCCCCTCTACCAGCTGACCCCCGACAACTGCTCCAGCTTCTTCTCTTGCCTCCCTTACATTTTGCACTTTGTCCTCTGACAACTCCAAACTGTTTGTGGTACGTATCAGTGTCTTTCCTATCTTAATGCCTTGACCAGTGTCCTATGCCTCTGCCCAAAAAGGCATCTCTGTCCCTGCCTGCCTTTGCAACTAACTGCTACTCATTCTTTAAGATGCAGCTCAGGATCTTCTTATCTAAGTACTGCTCCCCATGCCCCACGTCTACACCTAATCTGGATCAGGTCTCCTTCCCTCCACCTCCTCAGCCCCCTGCACTTCCCTCAGTCACAACACCCATCACTCTATACTCCCCACCAGACTTGCAAACAGAGCTGGGTTTTCATCTCTGCATTTGTGCCTAGCATAGTTACTGGGACATAGCAGATTGCTGTACTGACTAACAACAAGAAAACAATACAAAACCGTCAGCCACCACCTTGGATCCCAAAGACATCAGGGTACCCCAGGTAGCTCTCTAACGGGTTCGCAGTCATGGCCTTGCCTCCCAAAACTCCTTTGTCTCAATTTTCTGTTATGCTTCATAAAATCAGACCTGCATTGTACAATATGGTAGCCACTAGCCACATGTGGCTCTCAGCAAGTGAAATGTGGTTAGTCTGAATTGAGATGTGCTATAAGCACATCAAACACTTTATTCTGAAAAACAAATGTTACTGTTGTTCTACTGATTACATGTTGAAATGATTATGTTTGAGATATAAACACACAATTATTAAAATTAACTTCACTTGTTTCTTTTTACTTCATTTAATGTGGCTACTAGAAAATGTAAAATTACATATCTAATTCATATTTCTATTGGACAGCACTGGATTAGACACACCAAAAGAATTTCCAGCTGACTAAAGGATCGTTTCCCCACTTTCCATACTATCTCCGCTCTCTTATAAACTTTTTATCCAAAGCTAAAAATTCAGGGTAGAAACAAGCCAGTCACAGAAGCTAACAAAGAAAAATCTCCCTTCAAGTATCTCAGACATACCTCTTTTTCCTTTGATTTTAATGCCACAGTTAAACCCTGAATGGCTTTATCCCTCTTTAAACTATTTTTCTTCTCTGTAGCAATTTCTCTTTCCTTCTCTCTCAGGTCCTCCTGAAGTGCCTAAATTAGATTAGAAAAAGATTCACTAAGTTGATGCGTTCCAACCAAAATGCACTGTAAATATATCTTTAAGAGCACACTCAAATGCAGTTATTCTATCTTATTCCTGTCAACCTGTGATTAATGTTTCCAAGTCGAGCTGAACGTAGTGGCATCGGCTCCAAGTTACTGTGTTACCGCTCACGGCAACAGGGCTGGGTGAAGGGAAAGGGATCAGATCAGTTAAGACGATGACAGCTATTCCTACGGGAAGGATTCCAGTGCCTCCTGGAATATGAATACAGTCACATCAGAGCCTTTCATACCAGGTTATTTGGGGGAAATAACAGATCATTAATTTCATTCCTTTTGATGGAGACTGAACTATATACATGTATAGTCAGTACATTTCTAAGGATAATCACCGCTGCCTCCCTCCCGGGCTGCTGTGAGGATCAAATGAGATAATGGATGTGAAAGCACTTTCTAAGCTGGCAGGCACTACACCAGTGCCAGCCGCTGTGACCGGGGGACCACGGAGCATGGGCAGGTTGGAACCCTTGCTCTACCTTTTCCTAGCTATGTCACTGTGGGCAAGTGACCTCAACTCTCTGAGCCTCAGGGACCACATCTGTAAAGTGGGAATGCCTGCTTCACAGAGTTACTGCAAAGATTGAGAACCCCTTTCTAAAGTGCCTTACACTTGACTGGCATGCAGTAGCAGTCCATAAATGACAGAAATTGTCACACGGAATTTTCTGTTGTGCTCCGAATAAAACAAGAGGCAAGAATAGGATAAATCTTCAATAAATTTTTAAAAATTGTATCAACATACCTGGATCCTCCCTTCAAAGTGACTTCTTTCCTTCTGACGCTCCATTTGTGCAGCCTAGGAAAAAGCATTTAATTGGTAGTGCCCAGAAGGGACCCACAATCCAATACCTTCACCAGAACAATTAAAATGAGCCCCCAGTTTCCCCCGTGCTGTGGAACTCATTAAAACAAGTGTCCCCTTCTTCTCTTGGCCCCACCCGAAGTGAGCGAGTGGGGCCAAGAGAGTGGATTTGAGTGAAGAAAAACGTGAAGACAAGCTGCTGACACTGCCTGGTCGCCAGCCCCACAGCGAGGAAAGCAAGGTGCTACCGAACAGGATGAAGAAGACCTGCTAAAGGCCAGTACCTGGGAAGTGGGGAGAGGGTTAAAAGGATGAGCAGGAGACAACGGTGATCACAGATTAAAAACTGATCAGCGAGACTACAGAACTCACTGCTGTGGGGGCACACAGACCCTGCTCCACAAAAAAATCAAGAGTTTTCATGAACATCCAGAACACCCCTCATGTGAACGTACCACATGCAATGGAAGGCCTAGGCTAAGACCTACCTGTGATTCCCTGCCTGCCCACCCTCTTCAAAAGAGCTTGCTGGGGAGGCAGCCTAGTTAGGGGGAGGAGTCCAGGGAGGCTTTGGGGTCAGCTACTAGTAACCACCTCTCGAGCCTGGAAAAATATAACAACTCCTCTGAGCCCGTTTCTAAACTTGACAAGGAGACAATGATCTCTACCTCAGCAGGTGGCTGGGAGGACTGAACAAGGTGATACGCTGAACCCCTCCCACGCTGCCAGGCCCAGTACGGGTTAGCTCCCTTCCCCCACTACCTCTCAGGTTGCAGACCAAAGCTGGCCTCATGCCTGTCTCTAACCACAAAGGCAAAAGGGACATGTACAATGCACAATTGTATCCTAAGAAAACCCAAAGGATGAAAATAAAGTCCCCAGGCAACAACAAACTAACCCATGGTAAAATAGAGACAAGCAGATATGGGACTGTTTTTTAAACTAACTCTTTATATGAACAGGAGCCTGACAAGGCCCCTGATAAAGGCAGTTTCTGTTCACTCCTCAGCTGACAGGGAATTCAGATTTAGAAGCAAACTGTATGTGAACCATGAAGACTGAACGCGCATCCATTTCCCATAGAAGAGTCTGGTTGGCTAATTAAAGCCCTCCCCTTCACATCCTGTCACCTCACCTCAGTTTCTCTCTCTTTTTCTTCCCTTAGAGCAGCAGAAAGTCCTCGGAGCTCTCCAGATGACACATTCTCATCAGGAGATGCCATCTGAGATTTCTCCTCTTTAAGGCACTGAATTAAAGCGTCTTTGCTCTTCAAAGACAGCTTCAACTCCTCAATCAGTCTAAAAGAGAACAAAATTTAAATATTAATTCTAAGCTGTTCTCTTAGCTCAGTGGAGCAGGAGGAGGCAGGAAATGGGGCAAGACATCTTCCAAGTAGACGTGTCCAATGACTGAACATTAATGGAATCATCTTTTGCAGGTCGGAGATTAAGGGCCAGAATTTGTGTGACATTAACGGGTCCCCCTGTCTCCAGCCTGGCTCCAGTTGATCCAACTCTGGGCTGCCAGACTATGGTCTGGCCAAGTCCCACCATTGTTCAAAGACCTTCAGTGGCCCCCACCGCCGACAGCAGTGGATTACTCATTTTTTTTGACCAAGAGAAATCCTCTCTCCAAAAAAAATGTCACCAAAACCTAAGCAAATAAAACCAATAAAGCAGAGCTGTTCAGGTGAATGTGGAAAAAACAGGGAATGTCTCTCCAGGGCTTCTCAGGGCAAAGTTTAAAAACACACTAACATTCGAGATAAAGGCCAAATTCCTCCACAGGGCATTCACGGCCCTGGCTCTGAGGGCCGACCGGATCAGAGGCCCCTGCTGACAGCCTCAGTCTCGTCTCTCACAGGAAACCATCACCCTCTGTTCCAGTTCTCTCCCAAAGCCGGGCTGTTTTGTGCCTCTCTGCCTCTGCTCACACTGGTCTCTCTGCCTGAAATGCCATTCCCAACCCTATCCCCATCTCCGCCTGGTAAGCGCCCACGTGGCCCGCCAGAGTTCGTCAAGCATCACCTCCCCTCAAGGAAGCTCTGCCACCCTTTTCACCCTGAGGGTGCCCATCGGGGAGAGCTGAACATATCTTTCTCTTGGCCACCAAATTACCTCATGTCAACTGCTCTTTGACCATGGCAAGTAATTCAGCCTCTCCGAGTCCGTGTTTCCTCAGCTAGAAAATAGCAGACTGGAGATAAGCTATTTAAAACCACCTTACACCGCTCCTGGCACATGGTGGAACTCAACAAATGACAGTTGCTATAATTATTACTTTTTTAAAACATTCAACAATTAGCAGTTTGTCAGAGGACCCTTCAGAAGAGTCTTACTATAGCTAAGCCTAGAAAGCAACTTAGTTTGGTAGAAAGAACAAAGGCTGGAAGTCTGACACAGCTGCCCTAGCGAAGCACCCAGCTTCCCAGGGTGAAGGTGAGGAGGGAGATAGGAGTAGCTGAAGCACCGGGCAATGCAGTGGGACGGTGCGGGTGGCCCCAGGGCCAGGCGCCAGAACTCCTGGAAAGAGGCACAAGAGTGCCCTCTAGGGGTTCAACTCTGAAATCATCACATAATCAACCGGAGAGGTAAAAGTCACCAAACTGTTGGATGCAATTTATAAATATCAATAAAATTCTTCTTCTTTTTTTTTTTTTTTAGCTACCTTGAAGCAAGTTCTAGATATGGAATGGAAAAAGTGGGCAGGCCAGAGGCGAGGAGGGGACTGTGGCCAGACTGGAGTACCAGGCCCACCTAAAGGGAGCAGCAGGACCACTGCCCAGGCTGCCATGTCTTCTAGGCTTTCAAGGAAAGCTGGAAACCCAGACTGTTATGGGAAATACAATTTTTTAAATATTGGCAACTAATTCAAACTCTCAAGAACACTGTAGGCTAAATAAAACATACACGGTGGCCATATGTGAACTGCGGGGCTCCTCAACAGTGACTGCCTTAAAGATACAGAGCAGCTCAAAGGCGGGATTGAAGGAAATAAAGCAGCTAAAGCATGTACCTTTGAAAGGAGGATGGGAGCCCAGAGGCATGTTGACAGTGCCCGTGCACGTGAGGTGGGCCCTGGGCCCTAAAGACCGGACCCTCTGCCCTGCCCAACAGCAGGTCAATCCTCATAGCAGATCCGGATCCAGCTCACCAGCGCACAGCCAAGGACCGCTGCTCTAATTCGTGCTAACCTTCCTCCCCACCTTGACTTAGCGCCCTAGGCAGGCCTGCCTTCGGGAGGGAACACACTGATCCGAGGCCCAGGAGAGTTTCACCACAAAAGCAGTCACACCCTGAGCAGAAAACCTGAGTTGGCATCTGGCTGCTGCACTGGTCTCTGAGAGTGCCTCAGGGGCACATCTGTCCCTGAAAGACAGACGCATCTGCGGCACTGATAGATCACGTTTCCGTACCTGTCTAGCCACATCCATGGGAAATCCCAGGAAGACGCAGACTTTAGCAAAGCTCTGACCTGACCACCCACCTCCATAGAGACCCCAATAAGTACCTGATAAACGTTAACCCTTCCCAAATCCCTCTTCCAAGGCAGATGAGAAGTCAAGCTTCTGTGGCACACGCTAACAGGGACCGCTTTCCTCTACGACCATCCTGAAACGTGCCAGGCTCTGTATCTTTGCATGTGCCGTTCTCTCTGCTCCGCAAGACATCCTCACCCAACTCCAGGACTCCTCCCTCTGATAAGCCTTCCCTGACCCACACCCAGGCAGAGCTGATCACTCCCTTACTTGTGTCACAGCACAGAATCCTGGGCTCACCTCCATCACACCATCAGTCACAACATATCTTTAACATCTCCACACCGGGAGCTCCACATAAGCAGGACGGTGTTCATCCTTGCATTCCTGGCATGCATTCCCAAGGCCATGCTCACGGTGGGTTAAGGAAAGAATCTACACCTCCTTTAATTTAAGCCATAATCCATATACCCAATCTCCTCTACTCACAGATGCTCACAGATCCCTCAAACCCAACATGTCCCAACTGAAACCATCATCTTCTCACTCCCTCTACCCAAAAACATTACCTCTTTTCCCCTTTTTGTCCCCCAAACTCTGCAAAATGCACTACCATCCCACAGTTGCTTATACTCGAAACCTGGGTGAGGGGATGTCACTGCAGGCTTTTCCATCACCCCCCAAACCCAATCAGTCACCAAGCCCTTCATGCCCATCACGTCTACTCTACCTTCTTCCTAACTCTGCCTATTCTCCTCCATTCCTACGTCTGTCACCTCTGTCCTGTCACCATCAGTTCTTGTCTGGATTTCTGTGTCAGCATGAGAACTAGGTCTTCCACCCAGCCCAGCGCCAATCCATCCCCCAGAGGACAGCCAGAGGGATCTCTCTAAATTTAAATCTGATCCTGACATTGCCCCAAGCCCCACCATTAATTCTTCGGTGGCTTCTTACATGCCCACCCTTAGGATAAAACCCAAATGCTTCAACAAGGCCCACGTGACCTCCCCAGCTTTCCTCCCCTCACCTCTTCCCTCTGCCTTTCCGGAACACAACACCAGTGCCTGGACCATGCTATGATCCTCGTGCCTCCAGACTTTCACACACGTTATGCCCTATGCCTATAACACTCTTACTTCCCTTTCTTTGTCCAAGCAATTCTTCCTCATTCTAGTACTTCCTCTAGGAAGCTTTTCCTAATCCCGCTAAACAGAGTCAGATAAATATGTTAACCTAGCATTTATCCCTTGTAGCACTTAATCATTTCCGTTCCTGCCCTCCACCCCTTCCACCTAGCTAGATGATGAGCTTAAATTTAGACAATGAGATTCCTGGGGAAAGGGACTCAATCTGTATCACTCACCCCTATATTCTAATCACCACTGTTGAGTAGAAGATGCACAGGAAATACGTGCTGAATAAAGTCTCATACTGAGATTATTAATCACAAAACTTCCATTTGCCAGATCAAAGCTAAGAAAAGGTTGCAGAGCACTAAATAAACGATCACTCCTCCAAATGCTGAAGCTAGGGCACGTAAAGGGAAACCATGGGCTCTCCCTCAGGGTCTATTTACTCCTCTTTTACAAATAATCCTAAAAGGTTTGCTCACCTGATTTTCCAGCCCATCAATAAAAACAAGTAACAGAAGGCCAGGCGCAGTGGCACCCACGCCTATAATCCTAGATCTCTGGGAGGCCCAGGCGGGAGGATCACTTGAACGCAGGAGTTTGAGACCAGGATGAGCAACAGCGAGACTCTGTCTCTACTAAAAATAGAAAAATTAGCTGGGCGTGGTGGGGCACGCCTATAGTCCCAGCTACTCGGGAGGCTGAGGCAAGAGGATCACTTGAGCCCAGGAGTTTGAGGTTGCTGTGAGCTATGATAACGCCACTGCACTCTAGCCTAGGTGGCAAAGCGAGATTCTGTCTCAAAAAAAAAAAAAACAAGTAGCAGACTCAGATCTCAAAAGGTGGCACTGACAGAAGTAAAAGCAAACAGCAGTAGAGAAACCAGGGCCATCAGGCACAAGAACCTTCAATGCAGGGGCACTGAGTGATCGAGAAGGAGGAACCAGTCAGTATCCTCTAAAATAGACTGCACGCTTTAGAACAATTTCCTCTAAATCCCAAACAAGCTTGGCTCTTTGACAGATAGGTCACAGGTTAGCCATCAGCTGCACTTATATTTAGTGAACCTTCCACTCAGTAACTATCAAAACAAAGCAAGAGTATCAAAATGTCAGGTTCATGTTAAGGATTAAAATCAAATTTCTCCTGACAAGTTTTTATCAAAAGCTTGGTTGCAAGATATGATGAGCATTAAAGACCGCCTAAAGGCCATCTTGACCCCCTTCTTTGAACTAAATGGCATACATTTTATCCTGGATCATCAAAGAGCTCTGTATTTGCTCTACATTGTTGTTTTTGGCCCCCTGCACTTAATCTGGGCCTTGGCCTGCATTAAAAGATGTGATAGAAAATAAGTCACATAAAATTCACTCGTATTTATGGTGAGGACGTAGTCACTCACTGTTCCCTTTGGGAAGAACCAAAAGAGAAATTTTCTTCTGACAGTGCCAAGTAAAACTGGGCTTCTAAGTTGCTGGCTTGTTTTACCTTGAGAGCAATGTGAATCTTGTGTCAGCAAGATTGTTTTTCCCTTTTTCCTTTGACTACTGGGAAGTTTAGAGCCAAAACTGAACACTCAATGTAGAATGTGAATAAAACTTTTCAGCATGAATGTCTATCAGGAGACGTATCAGTAGACTCTATCTCTGTTACTGTGCTTACTCCTTTGCTTTTCACCCGATTTTATCCCTAGTTTTCTATCTTACTGTGTTGGACACGTTCCAGAAAGTCACTCAAGTCCCGTGGGGAACACGGAGAGGAGGGAGGGAAAGGAGGGAAGGAAAGGGAACAATTCTGTCCCCAGGCTGCCAGACAATGAGACGTCAGGTTATCAGGGGGACAGAGCCAGACCTGTCTTTCTCTTCCAGGACCAAAACCATCTCCAAGTCCCCCGCGTGAGTCTTCTTCATCTCCGAAAGCTTGCTTTCCAAGCTCAATCGAAGAGCCTTCTCCGTTTCTGTCCCTGCAAAGGCTTTTTCCAGTTCTGCTTGGGCGGCTTTCACATCCTAGAGTTAAATTAAATGCATTTGATGCAATTTTTCAATACAATTGGGAACATTTTTGAAAGGAAATTGGATTAAAATATAAATATTTATGACTTTTTCTCCGGCACATTTCCCCTCCCTGAATTGTACTATACATGGAGAGAATCAGTAATAAATACATTTGCCAGCCATTTTTCCCTCTTGTATCCTGAAGAGTAATAGACATTTCCAATGGAAAAGATTCAACTCTACAAAACTGTATTTTTGGTTTTGAAAAATCAGATCAATATTTACAGCTTCAATGAGAACAAGGAGAAATGCGCCTCTCAATACTAAACATACATAAATTTCAGAGTCACCATAAGCTCCATACAAATTCACTCCACACCTAGTGCCCCCTTCACTATTTTTTTTAAGATAATGACTACACAATTTTAAAGTACATTTTCTACAGCTCCAAGGTGATTTAGGTATTAAAGAAACTCTATGTTCTCCCCAAGAGCTCAGAGGAGCCTATAAGAAAATTACCTAAATCATACAAGCAGTGTCTATGTGACAGAAAAGGCCCTGGTGCTCATGAAAGCAACCTCGGAGTAGACAATCTCCAACTACTCATGTCATGCCAACTGCCTATGATTACATTACAAAGATAAAAGTCAAATCGAGCTGAGTTCAAAACCCAGCTCTCCCATTTACTTGCTGTGTGACCTCAAGTAGTCACTTAACCTCTCTGAGCCCCACTTTCCCAATCTATAAAACAGGGATGGTGGTTACCATCCCATCAAAGAGCTGTCGTGAAACTGTCAAATGCCTGCTGCATCACAGAAAGCTCATGGTGACTTCTTCCTCCAGGCCCTTGACCTCCACAGCGCCTCCACCACCAATGTCTCCCCAGGAGACTGGCCTGCCAATCTCAGTGAAAGCTGGAAAAAATCATTTCCCATATTCTTAGACAATAAACAAAGCCTGTTATTTACTGAATGTGTACTAAATGCCAGGCTCTGAGCAAGGAGCTTTACACATATTATCTTTGATCCTCACCCAACCCTAAAAAGTTATATACTGAGACAGTAGAGTAGGCAGTTCTGCAAGTCTACAGACAGACTACCTGACATTTACTGCCTATGTGACCTTGAGCAAGTGACTTAGCCACTCTGTGCCTGGTTTATTGAAAGGACTAACTAAATCGGTGTATGTTAGAAGCAGAAGGGTGCTTCCCCAATGGAATGCCCTCAGTAGACTGTTAGTAATGCTGTTATTATCATTACTAATGGAAATTAGGTATCACTATCCTCATTTGACAGATGAAGCAGCAGAGGCCCAGGGAAGGTGATAAAGCTGGTAAGTGGCAGAGCAGAGATCTGGAACCCCAAAACACTGGGAAGCACTTACTGGAAAAATAAGATGACTGAACCCACAGTCAGAAAATTACATTTTAACTAAAATTCAGAATTTGGGATCAGAAGATCCTTCTTTTGGCTCCAGCTCTATCACTTATGAGCTAAGCTGAATTTCTTACCCTCTCTGAGCCTCCATTTCCTTGCCTGTTTTTGAATCTAATACCTACATACCCTGAAGGGGAATTATATCTAAGGCCTGATGTGAATGTCATAAATGGAAAATTGTAGGCTGCAAAATACACTGCTTTTTCTACCCAGAAGTGCTTTTTGGTACCATTTCTCTTCAAATGTACTAAGAAGAACCAGAGTTTCAGGTAGAGAAACTGGGATGAAACAACAGACTTCAAAGACCAAGAATTAAATAATATTACTTAATACTAGCTTAAAATGAAGGAAAATGTTCTAACAGCTAGGAGACAGAATTTTTGAGGCAGGAAACATCCTGACTCCCATCACAGTCTTAGGAAACACCTAAGTGAGAACAAGTAAAAGGAGAAGCTACACACAGTGCCTAACAGAGAAGACGTTCAGTGAGCACTGGCAGGATAGCTGGATGGAGGCCGGACACTAGGAGCCGGAGCCAGACGGGCAAGCAGTGGCTTAAAGGTCAGGAATCTGCTTCCGGTCTTGGCTAATGTTGGGAAGTCACTTCCCTTCTCTGGCCCTCAGCTTCCACATCTTTAAAATTAAGTGACCATACTAGATAATGAGCAGAGTGGGACTGCAGAAAGAGCATGGGCTTTAAGATCATCAGTCACAGGTTTAAATCCAGGATTAAACTTGGACAAGTTCTTACTTCTTCTCTCTGTACCTAAGTGTCCTCATATAGGAATGAATACAACAATGGCCTGTTTGCAGGGCATAAGGGTTAGAAATTATACGCGTAAAATGCCTCAAATGGGGCTAGAACCCCGGAGATGCTCAATAAGGGTGGCTGTCGTTTCTGCTGAAACTGACAGTTCAGGAAAAAGGAAGCCAAACTGTGCCCACCCTGTTACTAACCCACTGTAAGAAATACATTCCCCTCAGGAGTTCCAGACTTGCCTCTTCTAAAAGGGCTATCCTTTTGTTCAGGACGTCTTCCACCTGCTGCACCTTCTTCCGAGCATCTTCTTTCACCCGCTGAATTTCAGAGCCACCCCCTTCAGCTAAGCTCTCAACTGCTTTGCTGCAAAAAGAGGCAAAGGGGTAAAGCAAGTTAAAGATGACAATCTGATGGTAATGTCAACTGCTCCCAAGAGACAAAGGGTATTTGTTAGTCATTTCTCCCACAGACCTGTGCTGAGCTTTTTTTTAAACTTAATATCTATAATTCAAAAACACAGATAAGAAAAAAGTGAGAACCATCCACAGTCTTGTCACTCAGGATAACTAAGTTAACATTTTAGTACATAGTCTTTCAGACATTTTCTACAAAAATAGAACCATTTAGTATGTACCAGTGAACGGATTTTATTACTTAATACACTATAAACATCATTTTGCGTCAATAAATAAAAATCTGTATCATCATTTTTAAAGGCTACATAGTAATTCATGAGTGAAATGTATGAAAAGAACTATATTTGTATATATGTATACGTATACTATATGAATATACTATAATTGGTAAATCAATTCCCTATTTTTAAAGCATTTAAATTGTTTCTGGTTTAACACATCTATCTAATACTTCATAAAGTTCTGAGAACAGTGCCTGATACAAAGTTTTTAATAAATGTTAGTGTTATTGTTTATTATAATAAACAATGTTATGATAAAAGCATCCTTGTATGTCTACTATCCAGTGATTTCCTGAGGACAGATTCGTAGAAAGGGAATTGCTGGGTCAAAGGGTAAGCCACTCTTAAGATTTCTGAGAGCTCTTACAAAATTTCCCGCCAGAGAGCTTCCAACAAAGTACATTTCCCCAGTGGTGTAGGGAAGGTGGAGAGCTGGTTTGACAAACCAACGTGCAAAGGAGCAGTATGCAACAAAAATACATCTGCGAGACTACGAGCTTGTATGCTTCATCTTCTCCCAACTGGAGGGGAAAGAATTTTAAATGCAGCACCATCAATGAGCACAAACTACCACTCAGGGCATGAAGAGGGGAGATTATGCAAACAGACTACACTCCGTGTCATTCCAACATAACACGCAGAGGGCACACTGCTGTGGCACCACGGGTTATCCTCTCCACGTGGCCCGCAGTGGTGGGGACAGCACACCACAACCGCTGACGCCAAAAGAAAAAGCGTCGGACATGAATCTGTAAGACTTATACTCTGAGCAGTCCTCATCAGATTTCTAAAATGATTGTGGGTTTCCAGAAGGCAGAATAATAAAGGAAATGGCTCCACCTAAAGCTGGTTTCTCAGAAAAACTGCAACAGAACAAATCTATTCACCACCAGCCTCCCATGCCCTAATTTAGGGATATATAAAATTTTTCCAACCAAGAGCCATGTGATCAAACACTCACATGCACAGGCCATGTGAATTTTTTACTGAGAACAATGGAAAGTCAAGAGGGCCAAGTCTCAAACATGAGTCGCCTGCAAATAAAGACTTTATTCATATCTTTTTTCCTTTTGCCAATAAGGCTTCAGAAGGCCCCAGCGTCATGGTATCACTTTAATGGAATTCAGTGTGAGCAACTGGAAAGAAAGAACATGGGCTCTGAAGCTGGACAGATCTGCTTCCAAATTTTTTACTCTATTATATCCTCAGTGTGACTCTGGGTAAATTACCTAGCCTCAGCAAATTGCCTCTTACACCTCAGTTTCCTCATGTGAAAAAGGAGATGATTACCTCTTAGAATCAATGTGCTAACACATGTGGGCCTCCTGCTCTCTGATCTGAGCGCTCAGCATGCCAGCCCGCGGCCTCGGAGGCCCATGCAGCGCTGGCCCCTACTGCGCTGCTGGGACAGGCTTCATGCTACCCCTCTGCTGAGACCTCTGCTCGCCACAACCAAGGTGGCCATTTCCACTTCCTGATTAATGCCATTAAATGTCTTCAGTCCCCAGTCCCTGGGCTCATTTCTGGATCAGTACTGTTTCGAATTCACAGTGACTCACAATCATTTCTATCACCCCTCAAGGGGCATTATATATGGCCAAAAGAATTCTAGACTAAAAGCCTCTTCTTCCTGAGCCCTGAATACAGGATTTTTCCAGTAATGAATTTCTGCTACCCACTCACAAATGTTTTAGCCCTGGGGCTTTATAAAGCCTTCTCTATAAAATGGCTCACCTCTATTCCCCCTACCCTCACCCCGCTACCCACCAGAGCGCAAATATACCACCTCCCTCCCATAAGCCCAGATCTAACCTTTGTGTTTTATAGTCTGAATCATATACATTGTCAAGAGACTGACTACAATTTTTAACAAGTACTGGTATTATTCAGTTTGTTTGTGTTTTAGTTATACTAATAAAATATATTCCCAATAATAAATGTTCCAACTTTTCATTTATCATCTTTGTATTTTACAGTTACTGTAGCAATAAAATTTATACTCAGCAGTATGGTGCAATTTTCCTATACTAATGGAATTATTATTTTTGTTTGTGTTTTAAAGCTACGGAGATAAAATTTACTCCGAAGAATATGACTCCTTTTGTTTTTAATGTCCCCTTATTATAACTGATAAATATAACAATGGAAAACCTGCAAACAAATATGTTTACTTCAAGGCAAGGCAGGGTGGGCTCTGAGCCAGCCCAGTTCCAGCTCTGTTACCAACTGGGGCAAGTTCCCCCACTCCCCTGAACCTCAGTTTTCTTGTCACTCAAATGGGAATACCGGCTGCCTCGAGTAACTGTTGTAGAGATCAAATACAACAAAGTTTGTCAAGTGCCAGGCACAGGGTTGGGAACTAAGTGGGATCCCAATAATTGTTAGTCCCTCCCTCCACCCTTTCTGTCCTTGTAGAATCCAGGCTAGCAGATAAGGCAGACGGCAAGACCTAGGAGAGGAAAGGTTGAGGGAAATTGGTCTAATCCAGCTTCCCACCCAATACAAGAAAGAATCTTCTCTAAATACCAGCCTCACTACCTTTTGCAGCCCTCAACATTTACTCTTGATTCTTTCCATTCTAATTATAGTTTGGTAGGAAAAAGCAGGGGTTTTTCCTGGGCAAGTCCAATATCCTGCCCCCGCACCAAAAATCATAACACTGAAAAAGGGAGATGAGGGCATTATAGTAATAAAGATACTTTCCATCAACAGCTATCTGCCACAGACAAACTGCTGGGTGCTGGGTAGTCATGGGTAAAGGGAAAGGCACATGTAACACTTACAGGGTAGATATTGTCATTGAACAGACATAGAGATACTGTGAATATACTACGTTTATACACGAAAATAAGAAAAGAACATGAAACCTAGCCCTATACTAGAAGTCAGGGATGTGGGTTCTAATCCCAGCTCTGTCATCTCTGGCTAGGAGTCATGCCTCTCCCCTTCTCCAGGCCTAAATTCCCTCCTCCATAAAGTAAGGATATTCCTTGAGATTTGCCTAGCTCCCAGGATAATGATGGGATGTAAATGGATGTGAAATGTTTTATAAACTGAAAAGTGCTACACACATGGGACTGTCACTATACATCAGAGAAGTCTGTTACAAGACTGACATGGGCCAGAGGAAGCCATGTGTGGTTCACCACTTGAGTTTCCAAAGGGCTAGGCCACAGAAAGCCATCTGGGCTGGGAGGAGACAAGAAGGGAAAGAGGTCTGCCGAGGCAATATTAGAACAGCAAAAACAAGAACAATTATAGAATCCATGAACTGTGTTTGGGATAAAGAGTTGGTGGAGAAGAAGCTGGAGTGGTTAAGTCACTGTGAACATGCTTAAACACAGTGCATGACCTCAACCCCAGACAGGAGGCACCCTTGACATCTCACCTCCCATCCTTCACTAAGGCCTGTGATTTTGCTTCCCAAACGTCTCTCTGACCCACCCACTCACCTGCCACCTCAACCACTGCACTAGCTTCCTGACTGGTCTCCTAGCTTCTGCTCGAGCTCCCTCCACGATTCGTTTCCCACCCAGCATCCACAGTGACCTTTTCAAAAACAGAACTCTGATTGTGTCACTTGCTCAAAACCCATGACTGTTTCCCATTTGATCTTAAGATAAAGACCAAAATCTCTCGTGTTCTAGACTTCTCATGTTTCCTCAGACCTACACATTCCCTTTCCCTTGAACACTTTCTCTACCCATTCCCTGGGTTCATTCCCACTTGACCTTCAGATCTCGTCTCAAATGCTACCTCCTCAGGGACACACCCCCTGCTGTATTTCCATCTAAATATATATTTATATATCTACTCCCACAGCTATAGACTCTCACAGCCCCCTTTACTTTCCTCATAGCTCTTGTCCCAGTTTGTATTTATTATCGCGAGTATTTCATCACCATCACCCCCAACAGAACGCAGCCTCACAGAACTGTCTGGACCACCACTGTGTCCCAGGAACCTAGTCCAGTGCAGCACACCACAGCAACTTCATCAATATTTTCTGAATAAATTAATGAAGCTGATCAGACTACAAAGGGCCTTGAATGCAGGCTGGGCATTGGGAAATATACATACACAAACTTGTACACAAGCCTCCAAAACACTCAATCCTGTATGCTGGTACTGAGGGGTACACACAAGCCTTTATAGACAGAGGTTTCCATGTGTGTGTAGGCTTAGCTGCAAACAAGTCCTAGCCAAGACGTGCATGCAGCAGGCAGGGTGTTGGGTGTAAAACAGATCAAATTCTATCACTGATCTTCAAGCTACATAAAGTAGATTTGCATCCCTGCCCAGAAAATATGTGCTTCTAAAACAACAACAACTTGTTAACCTGGCTATATTTATTAATTCATTCACTCATTCAGAAAATACCATGTATGCGAGTTCAGCAAAAGTCAGAGAAGAAGCCTGGGCCTGGGATCCTCTAACCATGGTCAAAGCCAACAGCAGGCCAACCTCCAGCTGCTGGATCCTGTGGCAGTGAAAAAATTATACTGGCCTGGCCCAGGGCAGTGCAGCTGTGCCCTGAGCCATAGACTCCGTGCTCCTGGCCCGCCACACCCAGCAAGAGTTCTACAGCCATGACAAATGAGGCGTTTCCGCAAAAGCTTTCAGCCAGATTCTCACTCGGCAGCCTGAAGCCTTATTCCACTCGCACAGAGCAAACCTGAGCACACGCTGGTGTCCCCACTTTACCCGCAAACGCCCTCCATCACTGCACCCCCGTTCCACTCTATTCGTGCACCAGTCTCTGATGAGCTGTTAGAGTAAGGGAGTGTCTCTTTTCAGATCCTCAGTGTGTAGCACAGGTTATTACACAATAAACGGTTATGAATGAGTGAAAAACGAATCGATTCACAGACTATATTCTCTGAACTGTGCTTACTGTTTAATAAATATTTCCATAAATGAATTAATTAATGAAAATACTAGTTTTCAAATGTTTTTTAAGCAGTAGAACCTCTTTCAAACAAAATATTACAAATGACCCTAGTACAGATAACAGATAAAAAAACAAAACGAAACAAAGAAACAGTTACTCTGGCTGAACAGTTACTCCTCGGCGCCCCCTGCCTCACCCGCCAGGACCCCTCCCAATCCTCTAGGCTTTCACACCAGTGAGAATGAACTACTGAGATAATTAGAAACAGAGGTGGATCTCACAAACATAGTGTGAGGAAGGAAGCCAGACACAGAGTATATACCATATAATTCCATTTATCTAAAGTTCAAAAACAGGCAGAACTAAGAAACAACAGAAACCACAGTCAGGACAGTGGTTACCTTTGGAAGAGAAAGGTAAGATCTGAGAGCACAAAGGGGGGTTTCCAGGGAGCTGGTAATGTTCTGTTTTGTGATCTGGATGGTGGCTCTTTGGGTGTGTTTGTTTTGTAAAAATTCATCATGCTGTACACTTAAGATCTATTCAAAGTAAGTAATTAAATAAAAACAAAAGCCTCCTTGGGGTCCTCAGAGCCTAGTTGGAGAACAACTGGTCTAGAAAAGTGTAAGGTTCCATTTTACTGACCAACCTAGTGCCTACCATCAGAAGCCCTGGGCAATCTGCAAGCTTTTGACAGGATGACAGGTACTCACGAGGCTTTGATGAGCAGCTGCTCTCTCTCCTGGAGCTCCCGCTTCAGACTTTCTACTTCCACCTTGAGCTCGATATTCTTGAAGATAAGATTAAGAAAGAAAAGAAACAGTGTAAAAACAGGACCTAGGAACATCAACAGTGGGGAAACCACTTCTAGCACGGGCTGACTATGCAATGCTTGTAATAGGCAGATGTTAGATTCAAAAACCTCATTAGCCTCAGGGCACAGGGAAAAGGGAATTATTAAACACTGGTGGTCTCAAAAGAAAGCCCCTGATTTCTCAAGACTTGGAACAATTATGTAAATGCTCCAAGCTTCTAACAGCCAGAGCATTCAAATATCAAGGCATAAATGTCATACAAGTGAGGCTGATTTAAAAATTGTTTGCCCTTCGCCAAGCAAATTTATAAGCAATTCTGCAGTTTGTTTTTACCATTCCAAGGCAATTACTTCTGGTTGTTTACAATCATGCATGTGGTGGCTGAAGCAGTGTACAGCTTTAACACATTAACTGCCATGTGAGTTGTATCTAACCCACGCTAGTTTTGAGCCCGGGGCCTTGTGAAGCATGTGTAACTCACACATCTCTTCACCTTGGGAGCCACAAGAACTATTTTTTAAGCTGCATATAACTCACACACAGAAAACAATAAAAAATAACAAAGTTTTCATTAAATTATAAAGGATCATTTTGTTTTCAAAGTTTTTATTCTACTTTCGTACCAAAACACGGTGGCCCCAAGGAAAAATTTTTTTTCTAGTGTGGTAATGTGTTAAAAAAAATAAAACGTGGATGGGTAAGCGGGAGGCCGCATCGTGGTCTGTCCCATTTCAAGATAAGATTTCAGGGTACTCACAAAAAAGCCACAACCACATGGGGCAAACTGTCTATAAGGGACACCACAGTGTTCTCCAACCGTCTTCCTCCTAACTGACTGGAACAAAGGGAATCACACACAGCCTTGGGCTGACAGCTCACGTGAGAATCCAAAGACAGAATCTTTGGCAAATGGAACACAACGTGAGACAATGGAATGATGGCAGGCTTTTCAAACTTATCCACAAATGCATCCCAGACAGAATATTAGACGAATTCATGTAGTAGAGACAGGACTCCGTCTGGGTGCATAGTTTGCAGAGGGCTGCTATAAATCCAAGATTTCTCAGAAATCTCTCTCCTGTTTTATTTTAGTAACTCATTCAAACTCTACATTCTACTTCCTAACATGCATGTATTATTTTAAATAAAAATAACATTTCCAGTAAAATTTACCATCTCAGAGGACATACCTGGCAAGCAGCCCTGGGAGAACGAGTACCCCAGATTGAAAAGTATGGCCAAAACAGAAAGGTCATGGCTGTGAGACCTGAAGGACCTGGGTTCAAATCCTGCCTCTAGTCTTTACTGGGAAGAGACCATAGTAAGTCAGTGGATACTCAGGTATTCACTCCTTCAACTCCACTTAGCGAGCATCTGTGAATGGCCTAGCACTGAAGCCATGGGGTAAACGAGACAGACACAAGCCCTGCCTTCACGGTGAGATGGAATACAAGACTGCAAGTGTGACCTTTCCAGGGGGCGAGAAACCAATGTTTCTCCTTTCCAATCCTTCAAGTGTCAAATGAAAACCATAAAGCCCCCATGACATGGGGGATTTGAGGACTAAGTGAGCTAGCAAATGTGAAAAGCCTAGGAGATAGGACTCAAAATAGGTTATTTTCTTCACTATCAAACAAGAGGAACTAAAGAAGTCAACTCTGAGGCAGAACTTTTTCGAAAAGAAACTACTATTTGCATAAAGGACACCGAGGGGCAGTGCATAATGTCTTCAACCGTGGTTTTGTGAAAAATGCACAAGCACCCTTCAAACAGAGGGTTCCTTTTCCAGCTCTCAGAAGGGCAGAGAGCTTTTATTTCTATGTATGAGCTGATATAATATATTCTAAGTCCTTTGCTTTCTGATGGGCCACCTGGCACTCCAACTAATAAATGTACAAGAATGGATAGCTAACATGTCCATTAGACTATTTTTCTCAAGCCTAACTTGTCAAGTTACAAACTTACATACATGGTGATCATAATTTCCAAATCAAAAGTCAGGACACCTTCTAAGCATAAAATAGAAGATTACAAAGCTATAAAAAAGAATGGAGAAACTCTTAAACTACTATTAAGGAAAGATATCATTGAGTGAAAAATGTAAGGTGCAAAATAGAACATGTTTGCATTTATGTAAAAAGGGGATTTACACACACACACACATACACAAACACGTACTATGTATACATACAATCCCTCTGTGTAAGGAATAAATAATATTGGTTAGATCTAGGAGACCAGGAGACAAGGGTGGAAGAAAGTCTTTTCAGTGTATACCTCTCCATTGTACTGGGCCATAGTGAGAATTACAGTAAGATGACAAATGTACAAATGCCCACAACAGTGCCTGACAGAGAATCAGCAGTTGACACATTTGGGCTTCCTATCTCCCCAGAAGTTCTGAGACACATGACCACCACACTTTTTAATACATATAAAATGCTTTAGAATATCGGTTTTCCTTTAAAACTTTGATAGCATCATCACCCTCTTCCAGAAAAGGGGACATCCTCCTTGTCTTTCTACCTCCACAGAGAAGGAAAAAACTGTCTTAAGGGACAAAGGAGCTTTTCAGTTCTTGAGAAGGCTCACAAGTACAGTACAGTCCCTCTTCTAGACAAGTCAATTTAAGTTCAACTGCTGAAACTAAAGAATTCTTTTTCCTCCTTCAAAAGTTTCCACTGGTACAAACTTCAGAGGAGAAAAGATGGAATAATTCCCAGGCCAAGGGCTAATCTGCTAGAAAAAGCCAAGAAATGGGCACTGCAATATTGTTTGTACTCATGTCTTTTCAAGAAAGCCAAGTTCTTTTTTCAACTTTCAGAACCAAGGTTTGTTTTCAGACTAAGACCTCTAGGTCAAGACTTCAAATGGGAATAGACTTTTTGTCTGACAGTTATAAGCAAGCACACAGGCATACAGAAGAGTCATATCACAGAAAACCTGGCAATCCTAACTTCGGGCTGCCAAAGGAAGCCTCAATAAGACAATGATGATAATTGTCAAGCACTGACTATGTGCAGGAGCTTTTCATCTGTCATCTCATTTTAATCCACACAAATAACCTCATGACAGAGGGATTACCACTTAACTCTGGAAGCAAGCCCAGAGAGCTGAAGTGACTTGTCTAAAGTTATGCAGGTTAGTTGGTAATAGAATTCAATTCCAAAGCCATTGCACCATTCCACTGCCTGTTTCTACATAATAAATAATTATAAAAAGTCAATTTAGATAAAGATAGTGAATCGAATGATGACTTTAAAAAGAGAGTGAAAGACTTCCTTAAAATTAATCATGCACCTTTTTGCTTAATATTAAAGTCATCCTAGTATTGTTATGCGCCCCATAATCAACTCAAATTAAATGAAACCAGCTCTACCTATGCTTGCTAACTCTGAGAATATATATTAATCCAATTTCTGCTTGGAATGACTATGAGAAAAGACACCAGGGGCAGCGGTGAGAAGTGGGCCACTCACAGTTTTATAGATGTGTTCAGTAGGGCCGTCAAATTCCTGTTGCATTCTTTCCTCAAGGAAATAGATGCGGAGCTTTAGGTTAAAGTTTTCTTTCTTCAATTCAGTAATTTGCTGAAAAATATCACAGAAGGGTTACCTAAAGCCAACAAAACGTAAAGGGTCTAACAGATGCTACCTACGTTGATCCCCATAGATTACAAGGGTACAAAATGGATCCAAATGTTAGACACTAAAGAAAGCTTATCTTTGCTATACCAACCCAGAAGAATTAAGTGGTTCCCACTAGTCAAATTTAGGACAATTTGAGCATCAAAATAAATAATAACAGGAATGAATAATAACTGAATAAAGAAAGAATTCATGACTCCACACTGATAATAAGCAATTAAGAAAGAAAAAGAAAGGAAAAGGGGAATGTCTTCTTTATAAAAGAAATCCAGTTAATAAATGCAGAAGAATAATAGGAACAGAAAATCACCACTGTACAACTTTTATAGTAGTAAATGATTCAGGTAAGACTCATCAACACTGAAAGCATTAGATGAGAGATCACTGCAGTCTCAAGATATCACCCCACAGATGGCCCTTTACAATTTAGAAACCTTGAAAACATACCTTAATCAAGAAAATACATCTATTATCACCACTGATGGGACAAATGACATCATGTTCCTCCTGAAATAAATCAATGAGAGCAAACAATTCCATCTAAAGTGCTTGTGTCTACAACCTTTAACCCGCATCTAAACAAGAGGAGTCGATCAGACAAAGCTACATCAAAGGATGGTCTACAAAACAACAGGACTGAACTCTTCAAAAATCTTAATGACAATCTTAAGGTGAAAATGATTGGGGAACTCTTCTAAACAAATGGAGGTTGAACAGGCATGACTATGTGATGTGCAATGGAAATCTCAAATTTTTTAAAAAACACAGCAATAGGATGATAACTGGGGAAATTGGAATAACAACTTTATATTAATATAAGGTACCAGTATGATGATTCTGTAGGAGAATGTCCTAAGAAAGAGACACACGCTCAAGTACTAAGGTGCTGTGTCATGACGGCTGCAACTAACTCTCTAATGAGGGAGGAAGGAGGAAAAAAAGAGATAAAGCAAATGTAGAAAACATTAATTGGCAGATCTCAATGAAGTATATATGGCTTTTTGCTGTGCCATTTTGCAACTTTTCCATAGGCTTGAAACTTGTCAAAATAAAAAGTTGGGTGAGGGGAAAGGAACATATTAAGAAAACTTATATTTACTGAGACCCAACTAAGTAAATAAGCACTGGGCTAGATAATTTATATACAATATCTCAATGCTTAAAACAACACTGCAAAAGTATTACTTGCACTATCCGTATGATCAAAGAGCACACTACTAGTTGCAAGACTGGGATTCTTCTCCTTCTGTCTGACTCCAGTGACTAAGATCTGTTGATTAAACTTCACTGCCTATAAGAAAATTCCTGATTTTTGGTTTGGTTCATCCAGCAAGCTTTTCTGAGCAGGCTAACCTAACTCCAAAAACAGACATTAACCTACCTGTGAAAGCAATTTCCTAGTATGTTTATATCACCATGTTTAAATAACTAAATATTTTTCAAAATTCTACCCAAATCCCCCAAGTTCTCTCTCTCTCTGCTTCATATATCTTTGAGTATTTGCCTCGTAGGAAAAAAAAAAGATTGCTCTCCTTAACAATGTTATAAAGAGAATGATAGAAGTACAGGCTGGGAAGGAACTTATCAGTCCAGGATGATGGTTACTTTTAGAGAAGAAAAGTGGGTAGTGATTGGGAAGAGCCACAAAGGAGACTTCCTGGGTGCTGAAAATGTTCCATTTCTTGTCTCTGGTGATAGTTATAGGGGTATGCTCTATTTTTGATAATTCATTGAACTACTCACATATGATTTGTGCATGTTCCTATATGTATGTTACACTTTATTTCAAAAAGTTTTTAAGGTGAAACAGTCTAAGGTTAATTTGAGTTATTAAAAGTCAATCAGTCCATGGTTAAGTAAATTATAGTATGTCTACTCAATAGAATATTATGGAGTCATAAAAAAGAACAGGAGACTACTTTGTATATTCATAGGAGATTATCTCCAAGATACATTGTTAAATAAGAACACTATGGTATAGATATAGAACATTATATATGGCAGGTTACCATTTAAAAAAGGCAGGGATATAAATAAATGCTTATTTGTTTGATATGATGGTACGTATCTGGAAGTGCACTGTATATCCTTTTTGCCTTTTGAATTTTGTACCATATAAATTTCCTAATAAAAAGCAAAAGAAATTCAAATGATGGACAAACGCATCCTTTTTTGAGACTCTCTAAATTGTGTAGAGTGCTGATGATATTTTACTAAACCCAGTGTGTCTGCCCACACTATAATTCCTGCATCTGTTGTTTCCTTTTTATTCTCAAAATCACTACTCAAGCTCGGCTCTCAATGGTAAAGCAGAAAGACCAGGCTTTGGAGACAATATTAAGTTTAATCCGAACTCTCTCTCACGGTGCAACCCTAGACATGCTTCCTCTCTGAGCCTCAGTTCCTAACACAGGGATAATAAAATCAATCTCATAGGTTTTTGTGAGAAGAAAATAAATGAATTTGACTATTTCAAAATGTAAAACTTTAAAGTCACGTTACTAAGACATCTGCAACACGTAAAACCATGTACCAAGATATAAGACAACAGTCTTAAAATGAATGGAAAGACAGAAAGTCTTAGCAGAGAAACAGAAAGTATAAAAAAAAGCACCAAATAAAAATTTTAAAACTGAAAAGTATGATAATCAAATAACGAGTCAACTGGATGGACTCAAAAAATGGGGATGACAGAGGAAAGAGTCAGTGAACTTAAAGAGAGATCAACAAAAATTATCCAATATGAAAAAAGAAGGGGAAAAAGCTTGAAAAAAATTAACATAGCTCTAGGGACCTCTGAGAGAATACCAAAAGGTCTAACATTCATCAGAGTCCCAGAAAAAATAGAAGAAAAATAGAAGAAAGAATGTGGTATGGAAAAAAATATTTGAATAAATAATTGAAAACTTTCTAATTTTGGAAAAAGGTATAAAACATACAGACTCAAGAAGCTTACCAAACACCAAATAGGATAAGTTCAAGGAAACTCACACCCAGAGACTGATGAACACTTAAAAGCTAAAAAAAACTCAAAAGCAGCCTGAGAAAAATGAAACATTACATATGAGGGAATGAACAATGATTCAAATGACAGCAGATTTCTAATCAAAACCACAGACGCGGCCAGGTACAGTGGTTCATGCCTGTAACCCTAGCACTCTGGGAGGCTGAGGTGGGAGGACGGCTTGAGCTCATGAGTTTCAGCCCAGCCTGAGCAAGAGTGAGACCCCGTCTCTCCTAAAAATAGAAAAAATTAGCCAGGTGTGGTGGCACACGCCTATAGTCTCAGCTACTTGGAAGGCTGAGGCAGGAAGATCGCTGGAGCCCAGGAGTCTGAGGCTGCGGCGAGCTACAATGATGCCACTGCATTCTAGCCAGGGCGACAGAGCAAGACCCTGTCTAAAAAAAAAAAAAAAAAAAAGACTACCCCCCCTAACATCGGAAATAAGGAAGGATATCTGCTCTCACAATTCCTATTCAACATTGTATTCAAAGTCCTGGACACTGCAATAAGGCAAGAAAAATAATAATAAAAGGCATTCACATAAGAAAGGAAGAAATAAAACCCAAGGAATTTACAAAAAGCTCCTAATACTCATGTGTAAGTTTAGCAAGATCAACATAAAAATATCAATCATATTTCAATATACTAGCAGTGAGCAACTGGAAACTGAAATATTTTTAAATACCACTTACAACAGCTCAAAAAATGAAATTTTCAAGTATAAATCTAATAAAACAGGCACTGTATGCTTAAAACTACAAATGCCAATGAAATCAAGAAGTTCTAAATAAGAGACTTACCAAACTCATGGACTGAAAGACTCAATATAATAAAGACGTCAATTCTCTGGAGTCATATTTTAGGGTGAAATTTCCTGAGCTCCTTCATATTTAACAAAATTCCAATAAAAATCCCAGCAGAATGTTTTGTGAATATAGACAAGCTGATTATAAAATTTATTTGGAATAGTAAAGGAACTAGATGAGTCAAAATAATTTTGATAAAGGAAGAATCCAATGAACAGAATACAGAATACAGAAATAGACTCACACAAGTATGGCCAACTGATTTTTGACATAAGTGCAAAGACAATTCAATGGAGAAAGGACAGTCTTCATTTTTCATAAATGGTGGGTTAGAACAATTGAATGTCAAAAAATTAACCTCAACCTAAACCTCAAACTTTAAAAAGTTTACTAAAATTAGATCATAGATCTAAATGTTAAATGTAAAACTATATAACTTTTAGAAAAACACATATGAGAAAACCTCTGGGATCTAGAGCTAAGCAAAGAGTTCTTAAGACATAATACCAAAGGCATGATCTATAAAAGAAAAAAAAATCAATAAATTGGACTTCATCAAAATTTAAACTTTGCTCTGAAAAACGTGGTGTTTAGAGAATGAAAGACAAACCAAACACTGGCAGAAAATATCTGTAAATTACATATCTGACATAGGCACTGTATCCAGAATACAAAAATAACTTTCAAAATTTAACTTTAGGAGAACCCAATTTTTCATTTTTTTTATTGCATTCTTTTTCATTTCAAAAAAAAATTTATGGGTACAAGTGTTTTCTGTTACATGGATGCATTGTTTCATGCTGAAGGCAGGGTTTTCAGTGTACCCACCACCAGAATTTTGTACCTTGTGCCCAATAGGTAGATTTTTATCCCTCGTCCACCTCCTATCCTCCCCCCTTCTTAGAAACCAATTTTTCTTAAAAAAGAAAAAAGGCAAAGGATTCAAACAGAAACTCATGGATTGAAAGACTCAATAAAGATGTCAATTCTCTGGAATCACATTTTGTGACAGCAACATCACAGAAGATATACAGATAGATGGCAAATAAGCATAAGAAAAGATCTTCAACGTCTTCAGCCATTAGGGAAATGCAAATTAAAACTACAATGACATAGCACTACACACCTATTCGAATGGCTAGATTTTTCTTTAAAAATTAACAATACCAAATGCTGATGAGGATATCGAGCACGCAGAATTCTCATACTCTGCTGATGAAAATGCAAAATGGCACAGACACTCTAGATAGTGGTTTAGCAGTTTCTTGCAAAAAGCCTATACTCAACATATGACTCAACAATTCCACTCCTAGGTGTTTATCCTAGAGAAATGAAAATCTATGTTCACACAAAAACCTGTACACAAATGTTTATTACAGCTTTATTAATAATCACCAAAGCCTGGAAAGAACCCAAAAGTCCTTCAAAGGGTGAATGGATAAACAGAGTAACACCTATGATGGAACAGTGCTCAGCAACTGCTTTACACACAACATGAATGAATTTTAAGGACATTATGCTGAGGAAAAGAAGCCAGTCTCAAAAGATTACATACTGTATGATTCCATTTATATGACATTCTGGGAAAAGCAAAATTATAGGGATGGAAAACAGAGTAGTAATTGCCAGAGGTTTGGGGTGAAGAGAAGATTTGACCACGAAGAGGCAACATAAGGGAATTTTGTGGTGTTACGGAACTGTTCTATATTCTGATTGTAGTGATGGTTACATGAGCCTAGAACTATACACACACTAAAAAAACTATTATATAACCACATACATATCTTGATTCAAATAATCATTACAAGAGAGTATACATTTGTCAAAATTCATGCAACACTTGAAATTGGTGGATTTTATTTTATGTAAAATATATCTCAATAAAGTTGATTTTAAAAATAACTAAAATGGGCTGGGCACAGTGGCTCACATCTGTAATTCTAGCACTCTGGGAGGCCGAGGTGGGAGGATTGCTTGAGGTCAGGAGTTTGAGACCAGTCTGAGCAAGAACAAGACCCCGTCTCTACTAAAAATAAAAAAGTTAGCTGGCCTTCATGGCGTGTGCCTATAGTTCCAAATACTTGGGGGGCTAGGCAGGTGGATCACTTGAGCCCAGGTGTTTGAAGTTGCAGTGAGCAACAATGATGCCACTACACTCTACCCAGGGCAACAGAGCAAGACTCCATCTCAAAAAAAATAAATAATAATTAACTAAAATGAAATATAGCAAAATATGAATAGCTATACCTGGATGCTAGTACATTCCTACATATATACATTGATTGGGTATTTTTTCAGCATTTTTAAAAATAATTTTAAATAGCATATAGCATTCTTTTTATTTCGATAAAGGGTTACAAGTGTTTTTTGTTACACGGATGAACTGTATAATGCTGAAGTAAGGGTTTTCTGCACCCGTCACCAGAATAGCGTACACTGTACCCCATAGGTAGATTTTCATCCCTCACCTCCTTCCCACCCTCTCCCCTTCTTAGTTTAATATCCATTACACCATCTTTTAATAAATATAGCTTTATGACTGGAAAAAAGGAAATAATAAGTATATTCTACATTAAGTACATTTTCAAACTGTCTACCCTTGGCCTTGTTGTTAACACTTAAGTTTTCAATTTCGTGGCTAACAAGAACAGCACAAGAAACAATTGGTAGGTTCGTTAAAGCCTCTTTTTAAATGTTTTAAGGAAACAGTACATAAAACATTCATTCAAACAAAAAAGTCTACCCGCCAGATGCTTCCTATAAAGAGAAACCTTATTCTATTACTCAGCTACCAATAAAATATTTATGGAGGTCGCTTAGAATGCCCACATTGCACACAATGTTAAAATTCTTAGTAAACACTTGAAAGAATATTTATCCTATTTATAGGTAAAGAAATTTGTTTAAAAATATGAGGAAGGCAAATACGCCTTCAGAAGGTCATGGGAAACGCCAGACAGGCCCAAATAAATAAAATGAAATACAAGCACCACCTTTCCACAACGGCCAGTCCAGTTCTCTGCTTATTATCACTGCCCTCAGAAAGTTTTCTGTGATTGTCCCCACCAGGCTGGACTGGGGACTCTTCTGCATGTTTGCACTCACTGTCTACTTTCTTTATCGTAGCAATGGTGACATTGCCCTATAGCAGGTGGCTGCCTGCCTTTCTACCCACGCCATCACTAACAGAGGGGGACCCATACCTAACCTGTGCATTCTAGTCTGAAACACAAGAGACAGTTTTCATTAGTCATACTCAATAGCTAACGGTTGGCTGGATAGAGGGACAGATATATTTAAGAATTTCTTGAAGGCAGCGAGATGTAACAAGAGCCCCACAGGCTTCAGAGTCAGACAGATCTGGTACACATCACTCCTCTGCTTAAAGCCTCCATTGTTTTTTTTTCCATCACTCTTAGACTAAAACTCCCTGCCACGGCCACAAAGTGCTGTATGACCTGGCTCCTGCCCGCCTCTCCAGCCCCATCAGGTATCATTTTCTTCCCTGTCCACAATGTTCCAGCCTCACTGGCCTCCTTTCTGATCCTCAAATAAGCCAAGCGCTTGTCTGCCTGCAAAGCTCTTCCTGCAGCACCTGCCAGGGTGGCTCCCTCTCATCCCTTCCTTCTCGGCTCAAATGTCACCACCTCAGAGAGGCCCTTCCTCACTCCCAGATTTAACGGGGACCCGTCTCTACCGCCCCCAACCAAGTCACTCCCTAACACACAGCTCTTATTTTCTTGCTAAAATTTTTCATAATCTTCATCCCATCTATTTACATGTTTACTATGTATTATCATGTTTATTATATGAACACAATTCACTTAATCTTTCCTGGCTGTTTCCTCCCAGGTTTTAGCATGCAATAGCTAGAACAGAGCAGATGCTCTACCAACATTTATTAAATGAATGAATAAATGAATAAACACAGTTCAGACTACCATACTAGCTGTATGATCTTATTTAACTTTTTCTGTGTGCCTCAGCTCTTTTATTTATAAAAATGGGATTATAATATCTATGTCATAGAGCTACTATAAGGATTAAAAGAAATTAATTAGAATGTTTAGTATGGTGTATAGTATATCATAAGAATTTAAAACGTATTGATGTTTTTCTCATGTGTACTTTTCCCTTTATGAGAAACAAAAAAAACTTGAAGTGGAAAAACAGAAAATAGCTTACAATACAGAAGGAATAAATACCTCAAAATGTAAAACCTACCAAATATAACTTAGAAACTTAATGCCCAGAAGTAAGCTAATGCAAGGGCTGTATTTGTCACAGTCCAGCCCTGGGAACCCAAGTGGCATTACAGAACTGCAGCCATCTCAGATGGGAAACACCCCAACATGATTACAGGGTGGTGCTTTCTGAAACTGGACAGGGGCCCCAGCTCAGCAGCAGGAAAGATTTTGTAGGAGCTGCTAGTCAGGCTCTGGCGTCCTCCTCCCCCAACTCCCTGTTAAAAGCCTTGCTTAGCCTAAAGTTCCATCTAAAAGAGAAGAAAAACAAACACTGACAACATAAAGAATAAGGGCAACTCCAACCAGCCCCACCTCATCTGAAATCTAAGCAAGGTGCCTAACTCTGGCTATCAGTTTCAATGGCTACTGAGAGCCTGGCCTCCAAAGATGAAGCTCCCCCTACAAGATCATCTTTCTACCAAGGCAGCAAGCGCTTAAGAACAAGGGCTCTGGGGTCAGCAGAAACAGACTGAATTCTCAGTGCTGCTACTTGTGAGTCGTGTGACCTTGGGGAAATTATTTAACATCTTTGAGCCACTGCTGGCTCATCTCTAAAATAAGGATAAAATCAATTACTTCACACGGGAGCTGGGACAACTAAATGAGCTAAAGCACCTGGCAGAGCGTGGCACTTAGCAAGCAGTAAACACAGATAGCTTTAAAAAGGAATCCATTTCTCACTCAAGCCCTCAATAAGCAGATCTTTGGGCCACCATCAATTTTTTATCCTCTTTGAAAAGACAAAAACTGTTAGACCTCACCTAAACACAACAAAGATCATGATTTCTTGCTGCCCAAAGTTCATCTCTAGTAAACATGTAAGATAATTCTGCCAACAGCAGCTAAGTGAAGTAATAAAATGAGGAGGACACTTTGGAATTCGTTTCTGATGCCAAAACTCTCCCTGGTGTCTTCCAATCATCAAGAAAACTGTTACTAGGCAAGTATCTATTTATTAATAAACAATACTAGAGCAGTAACAGAATTTTAAAACTGAACCCCAAACAGCACTTGGAATATGACTACTAATGAAATCAACTCTTCATATTTCCTTCAGCCTTTGCTCATGAATATGTTTTTTGTAGAATTATAACATAAGTAAATTTGTATATTCCATTGCTTTTGCTTAATATATCTTAAGTATTTTCCATGTTGTTGTGGAATTACACATAATTAGCGGTTTAAATGACTGTACACAATTCCACTGAATTGATTCAAAGTCAATCATTTAACCATTTCTCTACTGTGCATTTATGGATTTGGTGTGCTTTAGTGGAACGTATACAGACAGGCTTTACAATCAGAAAGACCAGGTTTGAACTTGGTCTTCTTTTAGTTTCTCAATCACACCAACCTCAATGGCAAGTCATTTAATCTCTCCAACCTCAGCATCCTCATCTGTGAAATACAATCAACACAAGCTTGTTGCAAGAAGTCAAAGAGATAAAAGATAACAAATATAAAATAGAATTTCCCTTCTTTCCAATTTTTCACAATTATACACAATGTGGCAACAAACACCTCTGTGAACACAGCTTTTGCCTTTTCTACTGGGTGGTTTCCTTAGGTTAAATTTCCCCAAAATGGATTATTGGGCTCAAGAGTAATTTTATTTTTAATGACTATCACAATCTTTCCAAATGGCCTTCAAAAAGATTGTAAAAATTTACAATGCCCAGCCCACCATCTGGCCAGGTTTTTGGAGGGCATGGCCAGGACGTGCAGAGGTACGGGAACTCAGAGTGTTCAATCCAGTAGACCGTCCTGCTGCACAGATGAATCCTGTACTTAACACATCCCCACCAGCCATAAGCCCAACTTGACTCCAAATGCTCAACTCTGCAAAGGCCCTTGGTGCCGTCAGGCCGTATGTTGTGCAGAGAGCTACACAGAGAGGGGCTGTGACACTCACTCTGCCAGCTACAGACGTGGTCCTCAACTACTTCCACTGAGCTGCACCCCACCCGGTTCTTGCTCTCCTGCCTCGTTCTAAGCTCACCCTTGTCCCCCCATCTTAGCCTCACCTTCCCCTCACCACCGCTTATTCTCTTGAGACTCTGGCCGTGCACGCCCCCACCCGCATCACGATCGGTCTCCCTCTTGGTACGCCACCGTCTCCAGCCACTTTATTAACAAAAACCCCAGCAGCTGCCCTGTTCACGGTGCTGTCCCATTTGCCTGGTAGACCAGGCACTGTCCTAGCATGTTATTTAATCCCCACAAGCCCATGAGATAAATATTATTTTTCCCATTTTACAGACAAAGCAATCAAAACTTAGAGGGTTAGTATCTCACACAAGGTTACACATTCATTCAAGCAACAAATATTTATTAAATGCCTACCATCTTATTAAGTTCAGAGTTGGGCACTACACACAGAGAAGACACATGTTAAGCGGGTACAAAAATAAAGACATAATCTCGGTCCTAAGATTAATGGCAGGAAAGACAAGGTGCTGAGCACTTGGTAGAAGAAAATAATGAATTGGGGAAGGGAGTTGGGGACAGCCTCTCCAGCAAGGTCACATTAAAGCTGAGGCATAAAGGTCCAGGGGCCTGCCATTCAACGAAAGGGAGAAAGGGTGTCCAGCCAGAGGACAAAGCATGCACGAAGGCCCTGACACAAGGACAAGCTGGGTGTGGCTGAGGAAGAACAGCCTGTATGGCCAGAGTGCAGCATACAAGAAGACGAGAACATGCTGGGGCTGGAGAGACAGGGAGCTACAGATCACACAGGGCAGGATCTCATGGGCCATGGCAAGGTTAGGATTTTACTCCAAGGTCAAAGGAACCTCACAAAAGGATCAGCAGAAACTGAACATTGCTGGGGCAGAACCCAAGGGCAGTGGCTGTAGTAGACAGAATCTTCAGATTAGAGCAGATACAGCATTTATTGAGTACCCACTATGCACCAGGCAGCATAGATGCTTTCCACACCATAGCTCATAAAATCCTCATAACAACACTGAATGAAAGACAGTATTAGCCCCACTTTACACATGAGGTTCTGGAAGCAAACTATTCAAGGCTATAGGTCAGTAGGTGGCAGAGACAGACCTAAAACCCAGTCTTCGTCATTCTAGAGTCCGTGTCATATCCACACATCATGGTGCTTTGGAAAGCTTTGGGGTCATACAATTGGGGCAGGGCTAGAGAGAGAGCTATGCTCTGGTAATAGGTTAACTCACAATACAGATATTACAGAGCAAATTTAAAGATGCAAATGTAGCAAAACTACAGATAAAACACTCAAACTTGACCAACTGCCTCAGCTGAGACCATGAATTTTCAACAAATAGACATAAAGGCCTCAGTACAAGAAGGCCAGCATCTCAGGGCAGGTGGGTGTGAGACAAGAGCAGCAAAGGACAGGGATGAAGACAGACCTGGGTGTGGCCAGCATACAGGTAACTGTTTCAGCCACACCTAAGTGTTTTCCCAATTCCTTAGAAAGAAAGGCACTAGAAATAACAAATCCCACTCCATAATATCTATTGTTTGCTGCATATACATTATAGTTAAAACTTCTGCCATCCAGAAAGCTCGTTTCTAGGAATTTACCCTAAAAAAAATCACATAACTATAAAACATATGCACAAAGACAGTCATCACAGCTTTGTAAAAGTAAGAAATTAGAAACAAGTTGAAATGTCCCATTGTAAGAGATTATGTGAATTGTGGCTCAATTTATCCCTTTTAATTATTAAATATTACACAGCCATTAAATAATGCCATCCATCAGTATTAACGGAGATAGAAAGCTACCACGTCATTCCCTGTTGAAAGCCAGAGTTAAACTCTTCCACACATTGATAAAGATTGCTACCTGGACTGGATATGCTGTCCCAGATTCTGAGTCTTGCCCACTGAAGGAGCTCAGGGAACTTCACCCCACAGTATGACTCTTGGGTATAAAGAGTATTTTGAATTAAAGGCCCTTAGAGATCAACAGGTTGCAAGGGGCTTTCCCACTATCTACGTAAAACCAGAGGGACCCATCAAAAAGAACAACTGCCTTTCCTTCCCCTCCAAGTTATCTCAATATATTGCAGGAAAAAGATCAAGAACGCAACCAGATCTGGCCCAACCCATTTCAAAGATAATACCGGTCTCTAGGTTAATTTAATTTCCAAAGAGAATCATTCACAAATTAATCTGTTTTTCTCCCATCCATTCATTCTCCCAAATATCTATTCATCCTCCCTAGTAACCATTTATTGCCCCTAAACAGAATTACCTACATTCCTCATCTCCTCCTCCCCTCTAAAATGAGAGTATATAAACTTCTATACCCCATTGAGATATCGGGTAATCATTCTGTGATTCTCCCCATGCCCAGGGTAAATAAATCTTTTTCTCTTATTAATCTGCCTTATTGTGAGTTCATCTTTCAGTGAACCTTCCAGGGGAAGGGGAAGTTTCCCCTGACCCCCACACCACTCACCCAAAAAGTTTTTTTAAAGGGAGAGAGAGAGAGATTGTAGTGTCCAGAACAGGTCCCAGCAGGTAAGCACTGGCCTTCACAAACCCTGCCTCAGCCAGGCCTCCTCCATCCGTCTGTCTGGGAAGTGCCCTACTACACTGCCTTCTGGAAAGGACCAGTAAGTCAGGCTCCCACTGAAGACCAAGTTGATTTATCACCTTCCTACCATAAGCCTACCATACAGGTGATTATGCCCTCAGCTAACGAGGATATTAGACAATGGATTACCAGTTTAAAGAAGGCATGTGGTTTACACATTTCCGAGTGAGTACTTGCACAAAACAGTAGAATGTAGTTGAAAAGGACTTCTTATGCCAGAAGACCTGGGTTCAAAGCCTAAGTAAGTCCCTATCCCTCTAAGGGCTTCAGAGTCCCCATGTGTCAAATGGAGGGACTGGATGAGATGATTCCTGGAGCTCCTCCAGCTCGGAAATTCTGACCCTCTTCCAAACACCTCTTTACTCCATGTCCTTAGCTCCGGCATTCCTCCCTCCAGGCCCACAACACCACAGGAGCCTTTTAACTCACCCCCTTGCCACCAGCCTTGCTCCCCTCCAAACTCTTCTTCTCAGTCACCAGCCCGGGTAAATCTTTTGAAAGCACAATTCAGGTCATTTCCCTCCATAAATTAAAACCTATCACTGGTTCCCTTTCATCTTCGGGACAAAATTAAAACAAAGCAGTGTAACATTCAAGTACCTGCAGGATCTGACCCCTACCTGCTTCCATGGCCCCACTTCTCTCATCCTCCCTCATACAGCCTCCTTCTAGCCAAAGGGAGCTTACAGTTCCCTGAATCCATCACGCCCTGCCATGCCTCTCTGTACATTCGCACACTGAGTCCTTGCACCTGGGATGTTCTCCCAGCCCTCTCCAGTTGGCCAATCCCTATTTGTCCCTGATGACCCAACTCAGGCAACACCTCCTCCAGGGAGGCTTCCCTGAATCCCGCAGGCGGTTCAGAGCCCCTCTTCTGTGGCTCCACAGCACCCTGTGCTTATCTCTACCACTGCAGTTTTCCTACCCATCTTCCCCACTAGAGTCTGAGCCTCCTGACAGGGAGACTTACCTTGTCTTAATCCACTGCAAATTCTCAATACTCTGGCAGAGTGTCTGGCACAGGGGCATATATTTGAAAATGTTTATTGAACAGATGAACTCCGAGCAAAACCAGAAGGGGGCATATGTCTTGCTAGTTCCCGGCTAAATGCATCTGCTGATGGTTACATGTCATCTGAGACTAGAATAAGAGGAATCATGAGTTTCCTCATTAAATCAAGAGTATTCCAGCCCCTTCCTTAATATGCATGCTGATTCTAAAATTAGTTTCGATGCCAAGAGCATTTCCTGTAAGCATCCCACAGAAGGTTCAGACTACCACTGCACAGAGATCATGCATTTAGTAGCTCAGGCCAAATGAAAAATTTCAGTGACTTATAAAGACCTGAGAGGGAGACACTGAGAACAGTCTGGCCGTTTCAATTTCAGCTGCAGAATTTGCTCTTGAAAATGCTACAATAAAAAATATTAATGCCATAAAAACCTAACAGCAGCCAAAGGACCACAGTCATAAAGAAAAAACATAAATCCTAAAACACATTGGTATAGAAGGCTCTCCCTCACCTTCAAGGAAAACAGGATTTAGGTCATCAAGAAAATGTCTGAGAAAGGGAAACTTGAACCACATGGAAGAGCAGAAAAAATAACAAGTGTAACAATAAGAAGGAGAAATAGCTGACACATAGAATGTACTCTGTGCTAGGCACATGTGCTTCACATATATTCACCCATTCACTCCTCCTAACAGCCCTAAGAAGTAGGTACTATTACAATATCATGCCCATTTTAAGGTTGAGAAAAACACAGAGAGGTTAAGTGACCGGCCCAAGGTCACCCGGCGGAAGTGGACAAACAGGCAGTCTGGCCCCAGAAGCCGTGGTCCTTCGGCAGCACAGACTGCCTCTGAGAGCAGCTTTGCCATATCACATCCCTGGGCCTCAGTTTCTCCCACATATAATAAAGAGAGTTGGATTCCATTCTAGGATTCCTTCCAGTTCTGTAGGCAAACGATGTGAAACCAAAATTCTAAGTTTCTGTGAAATTTTCTCATCTAGAAATAAAATTTAAAACTGCGCCCTTCAAAAATGAAATAACTCCCTATCTTGTAGAGTCACTTTATTATCAAAGTAACGTATACAAAAAGCTCACCACTTAAAGTGCCCAGCTCAGAGCCAGAGCTCAATAAACAGCAGCGATTATTACTCTTATGATAAAATGGGAACAACCATTTAATAGTAGAGCATATTTTAATTATACACGATGTAGAATAATCAAATCTCATTCGTTTGAGGCCCCAGACCCCACAGCATAGATCGAGTTGTACAGCTCAAATTATAACAACTCAAAGCTCAGAAATTACTTGTTTCCATTAGAGATCTGACAAGTCATTTCTTCAATTGGTCACTGGTGGTTTGCAGATAACTATTAGCAGTAATGAGTATTCTAAATTAAATCCAGAGACAGCACTGCTCTGTTCTGTAAAGACAACTGGGCAGAGAGGAACATAATTGTGGAAGGTCCTTCTCTCTGTGTCCTCCATCTTCTCTCTGATAAATATCTCCTGCGTCTTGCATAGTATGGATTTCATCTGCTTACAAATGAAGAAGGGTCTAATTCTTCCCAAGATAAATGAGAGCACTGAACAGGTAACTTGTTAAAGAGAATTGGAATTGGGAAAATAACTTATTTTTCTGTTACTTGACAACAAACCCCCTTCGCTAACAAATGAAAGACAATGCTGGAAGACATTAAGCATTAAAGCCAAATTTATCACCAAGCAATCCATTCTCAGGCAATTACTATACAGTACTGGGTACAGGCTGCTCGCATTTCATTCAACAGCAACAAAGATAAAGTCTATAAAATGCAAGGGGAGGCACAATGCAGGAGAAAGAATAGCCTTGAAATCATTAAAAACCTGGATTCAAATCCCAGCTCTGACACATATTATATGACCATAAACAAGTGTCTCCTAGTCTTAAGATTCCTTATCTGTAAAATGGGTACAATACAAAACATCTGACGAGTTGTAGCAGGATTAAATAGGGCCCATAAATAATGTGCCTTACATGAGTGGTCCCCAACCTTTTTGGGCACCAGAGACCATTTTCATGGAAGACAATTGTTCCATGGATGGGGGACAGGAGGGATGGTTTCGGGATGATTTAAGCACATTACATTTATTGTGCACTTTATTTCTATTATTATTACATTGTAATATATAATGAAATAATTATACAACTCACCATAGGTTGGGGACCCCTGCTAATAGTAAGGCCCTTGACAAATGTTAGCTCTCCTCAACTGTGGAATATGATAACATCCTCACCTTCAGAACACCAGAAATATATTAATACCAAACTCCCCAAAGTTGAAAATTGCTGATCCTGTCAGAACCCATAGCTGGCCCTTGCATAAAAGGGCTGACTGCGTGAGTATGCTACAGTCCAACAGAGAAAGCCTACAAGACGTGGCCCGCCTCCTGCCTCTCGCATTATTCAGCTCAGACGGTTCTCAGGAAACACAGCTCTATCCTGGGCTGGCTGGACAGCGGCAGCAGACATGATTTGTTAAGGACAATAATTTGGTATCTCCACTTACATTTTCAAAGTCCTTCATGTTCCGTGCTCTGGTGGGAGACACCATTTCTTCTGACACATCTGGGAGCACTATAAAAAGGTAAAATAGACATAGGAAAACATCATGGCATGCAAAAATGACCAGCATTCCTATTAAGGAATAGAGCCCAGAGAAGAAAAAACATGAACAGCTTCCATAGTATAACCCGTGGCACTTGCTATCTGTTGTGATTTACTGACTTCAGCCCAGGGAAAGCTCTAAACCATTATATTTCCAATATTTACAGATTACTTAAAGTAACCCCAATGTACGATGCATGTGTCAAAATATGAACACAGAAAATGCATCAGGCATTTGGCAAAGCAAACTGTCCTAATATGTACTTCTTTATTTCATAAAATTATTTTGTTGAACAGGATATCATCTTCACCTGTCAATAATTAAAACGAAGCACGTGTAACTGATTTGACAGCAGAGATGGGCAAACTTTTTCTTAAAACACCAGACAATAAATATTTCAGGCTTTGTGGGCCATACTCAAAGCCTAAACTCTGTCACAACTACTCAAATCCTGTCATAGCACAAAAACAGCCACAATTCATAAACAAATAAAGGGGCTGTATTCCAATAAAAGTTTATTTTCAAAAGCAGGCGATGGGCCGGAAACTGCTGACCTCTGCTTTACAGTGAATAAAGACTTTGCTAATAACCAAATTTCTCCACAGCTTCTTTAATTCAACACACATTTACTACATACTCACTCTGTGCCAAGCACCATCCTATGTGCTGGGGAAACAACAGTGAAGAGACACTGATCTTGTACCCAAGAGGTTCCCAATCAAGCGGGCAAGACAGAGAGGTAAACAAACTGTTCCATGCTGTGCAAAGTCCTTGGCACTTTGTAGGTGCTGAGCAATTGTGTGTTAAGTAAGTGAACGAATTCATTCTTCCAACAAATATGTATTGAGAGCCTGCCTTCTGCTGGGTCCCTCTCTAGATGTGGCTACATCAGGAAACAAAACAAACCAATGGGCCAGGCATGGTGGCTCATACCTGTAATCCCAGCACTTTGGGAGGCCAAGGCAGGAGCACTGCTTCAGGCCAAGAGTTCAAGACCAGCCTGAGCAACATAGCAAGACCCTACCTCTTCAAAAAAAATTTTTTTTTAATTTTTTAAAAAATTAGCCAGCTGTGGTGGTGCACACCTATAGTTCCAACTACTTGGGAGGCTGAGGCAGGAGGATCACTTTAGCCCAGGAGTTCAAGGCTGCAGTGAGCTATGACCAAACCACTGCACTCTAGCCCGGGTGACAGAGCAAGACCCCATCTCTAAAAACAAAAAAAGCCACAATGGAGCTGATATTCTAGAGGGAGAAACCGGCAATAAACAAAATAATCGGGCAACTGCATAATAATAAAAGGTGATAAATGCTAGGCGGGTAGGGAACGGGGATAAAGTGGATAAGGACAGGGAATATCAGGGGTGGGGTAAGGATTGCAATTTTGAGGCAGGTCTCACTGAGAAGCGACATCTAGGCAGACTTGAAGAGAAGGAGCCAGTTACCTGGGGGAAGAACACTCCAGGCACAGGGAGAAGCCTGAGATGGGAGCATGCCTAGTGGACCTGCAGAACCGTCAAGAGGCCAGTGGGCTGGAGAGCAATAAACAAGGGGGACAGTAGGTAAGAAAGGTGTTGGGGGATAGACTGCGTATGGTCCTGCAGGCTCATCTAAGGACTCTGAGGAGCCGCTGCAAGAGCGTGAGCTAAGGAGTAACATGATCAGACTCACGTTTCTGAAGGCTCCCTCTGGCTGCCTTGCTGAGAACAGACTGTAAGGGGCTTAGGAAAGAAACAAGGAGAACAGTTGGGAGAATACTGGGATAATCCAGGCCAGAGATCACCATGGTTTGGACCAGAATGGTAGGATTATAAGTGGGTGAAAAATGGTCTGATTCTGGATATTTTGAAAGTAGACAAAAGTAATAAACTAATGAGATGAAATGAAGTGAAATATATAATGTTTAGAGAGGAAAGTGTACCTAAGTCACCCTGGGGGGAGCCAAAAAAGGAGGGTGAGCTTTGAGCTGAGGCAGCCACCAGCTGGTGAGAGGGACAAAAGGAGGGAGAAACAGCCCAGGCAAAGGCCGGCGTGGGCCTGGTGTTCAGAAACAACTGGGCAGAAAAGAGGCCACGAGAGTGGGTGGGGCAGACTACGAGGAGCCCTGTGTGCAAACTAAGGGCACACAGGCTTGTTTTCCTGTCCCTCAAACAGGCCATGCTCCGCTGTCTGTGTCTGGGATGCTCATCCCCGCCCCCTTCCCTGCCTAGGTCCTACTCACTCTTCAAGTCTCTGCTCCAGTAGCAGTTTCTGGGGAAACTCTCGCCTGGCCCACCTGCACACCAGGGTAGATCTCCCGCTAATCCCCTCTCACAGCACCTTGTAAGTTTTCACTCCAGACACTGACTATATATATGATTCATCAGAATTTTTTGTTTAATTGTCTGTCCTCTCACCTTGATGGTAACACGTTTGAGATTGAATCCCCGCGTCTAGCCCAGAGTCTGGCATGAGGCAGATGAACACTGCTGGCTGAATTAAGGAGCAGGCCTATCAATTTTCTGCTTCTAACTGCCTATAGGCAGGAGAGTAGAAATCAGGCTTGTTGCATTTTTTATTTAAAGAAAAAGTTAACAGGTGCCTAAGGAAAACTGAGGGTGGCCTGTAAGTTAAGGTATTCTCGAGAAATAAGCCTTGAAACACTTAGCCTGCCTGCTGCAAAAACGACTTCCTTTTGCATGTATCTCATCACTTCAGAGAAGTCAAAATATCTCTAAGATATTTCAACAAGGCAAATTATTAGCACTACCCACAGAGATACTTATGATAGCATTCATTTTTCTCAGAAATGTAAATTATGAAGAATGTTTAGCAAGACCCAAACTGCAAAGTCTCCTCATAATCCAGTTTAAACACAATATGCTGCTTACTTATTCGGCGCCGTCCCCTGTGGTCTAACCAGCTATTTGTCTCCAAAGGGCAGGCCCGTGTAGGAATGCTGGGCCTCAGCTGGCAAACAGGACCCAGCAGCCTGCCAGCAAGGCCTTGGCACACCCAGTCCAGACGGCAGCTCTCCTGGGCCTGCAGCCACTCGGCCGTGCAGATCAACAGAACCCCCGTGCCTGGTCCAGTCACCAATTCAATGTCCAGCCTCCACGCAGTCCTTCAGTTCAGCAAACACTATCTGAATCCCTATCGGCTTGGTAGCAAGAAATAAAACTCATGACGTATGGCCTACAGGACATCAATTCCTCTAGTGTTTATGACAGGAGATGGAGAACAAATCAATACGTACAAAAAATACTGAGCACCTACTATGTGTCAGGCTAGGGCAGGCTCTGGGCCCCAGAGATATGAAAGCCCAGTCTCCAGCCTTATGGAGCTCACCATCTAGTGTCTACGTCCCTTGTTCTTACTCAAGAGAACACCCGGCTTTGTGTACTCACCACTGTTTCTCAAACCAGCATTGGGGTTGACGCCATCCAGGTCATCTGGTACATTGGGAACAAGGTCACTAGGAGAGAACACATAGGACAAGAGATGAGCTAGTATTTGAACAGAGACTGCTGAGAGTGCCAGGACTGCACACGATGATCATCAGCCCATAGCCAGGAGGGACGACACAAAGCTGAGCTACCTCAGAGGCATGAAATGTAGAGGTTAAGAACTGAGGCTGTGGGGCTGAGCTCTGGCTTTAGAAATGAGTGCCAGCTTGAACACTTGCTGGCTGACTGACCTTCAGCAAGGTCATTCATTTATTTGTTCATACATCAAATGTCTGGTGCCAAATATGTGCCAGGTACACAGGCCCTGTGCAAGTACAAGCTGCTTCTGTTTCTGAGTCTCATTTTCTTAATCTGTTACATGGAGATACCACTCTACCCATAAAAATTAAATTAGTTCACGTATAGAAACACTTAGCACATAGTAAGTGCTCAACAAATGGTACCTAGTACTGTTTTATCATTATTATCATGATTACTATTACCACTAATATGCCTATCACAACTTCTGGGATTCAAGTACCAATTCAGATGCTTTAAGAATGTCAAACAAAAATGCAAAATTCACTAATCCAAGAAGCTGTACTGGTTGAATTATATAAATAGTTCAGTAAGAATCTGGAGACACTGACAGAAAACTAAACCATAATTGGAGGTATGGTTTGACACAAAAGACACTACCCTGGATTCTATTCTAAGCTCTGCCACGTACCTCTCCAACCCTCACTTCCTTCGACTGTAAAACGAGAATAGCAGCTATTTCATAGAGTAATTGGCAATTAAGCAAGATACGGCAAGGTACCTGGCATATAGTGTGTACTCCATAAATGGGAGCAAAATATCATCACCACCTTGAAATAAATACTGCTTTATAATTTATAAAAGATTTACCATCATTCGAACTGCCCAATTCCCTGAAGGTCCACATATTTTTCAAAGGAAGGCTCTGAGGCCCAATTTCAGCGTCCTAGCCAGGGTCACATGGCAGGTAAGTGGAGAACCAGGTCCAGAGTCCAGGCCTTTTATGCCTAAGCCCCATTCATGCTTCTCTGTCCATGTTGCAAACTAGAGTTGACAGAAGCTCAGCTTGACTTTTTGGCAGTTTGCTCTTTCCATGCCTCTAAATCCAAATTCATTCTGCTCCTGGGACAATTTTGCCTAATCACCAAACTTTGGAGTTGGAATGGACCTTCGAGATCAAGAACAAGCAAAACATTGGAAATATCATAAAATTCCAACATCAGGAAAATGATCATATAAAATATGTCTGTTACAAAAATAACTGAAAAAACTTATTAAACAAAGTATGTCCTCAATTATGAAAAGAATGCATACAGTATGTATACACTAACGTCACCTCAAATCCTTTTGTGAAGTAGGTAGGCTATAGACACATAAAAAGACAAAATAAATTAAAATATTAAAAATCATCATTTGTAGGGAAATGAGAGATGCTTTCCTCCTTTTTAACGTTCTATAATTCCCAATTTCCTCTAATAAGCATCACTAAAAGCACAAAGTCCATTTTCTAAATTTAATTTTAAATATTAAAATCAAGTTCAACCACCATCTTTTGCAGATGTGGGCCCAAGGCCCAAGGTCACACACACACACACACACACACACACCAGGTTATTGGCCAAGCTTAGCCTGAGTCTGGTCCTCCATTCTCAATCTGGGATTCTCTCCACCACAGCCATTAAATTAACTCCCACTGGCTGAAATAGCCCATCCATAACTCATGCCAAGATCAACCACGGCTGAAAACTACCTAGCAATCGATGCCAAAGATTTTGGACTTAGACAAGCTTCCAACAGTAAAGTACTGAAGTTTGAAAAATGACATGTGATGTCCCAAATCTTACCAAAACCACTATGTAACACAGAAATTCCTGCCTGCTTCCTGCCAAATTTCCACTCCTGCTTTCCTACCCTCGTTTAAAATGCTGTGAATCTCTGTCATCTGCACCCTCCAGTCAGTACCAATCACACCTCCAGCCCCAAGCAACTCCTCTTCCCATTCTGATCATTCACTCTTAGCCTTGTAACTAAGGTTGGGGCCTCATGGAGATCCACTAGAAATAAAAAACAATAATCAAAAGAAGAGGGCTCAGATATGATTTTATCACTGTAGAGATGGGAAGAATGAGACCTTGAAAGGGATAGGAACTTACTTGCTCAAAATCACAAAGGGTAAGTGGCAAAGCTGAGACCAAATTCCAGGTTCCCGTGCCCTTTCCACTTGCTCACCTGTGTCCGGGCTGCCCAAAAGCTCCTATACGAATGTGGCACGTGGTGGAGTGTCAGTTTCCTCACGTGCAAAGTAAAGGATAATCCTAAGGAACCTCCTCTGCACTGGGCACCCACGCAGCACAGAAGCCACGCTCAGGACAGGACAGGCGGCCTCCCATTTAACCTTCACCACAGCCCTTCTGTAGTTGGTGGTACTTTTTAAACGTTGCCCTTTTGTAAAATGAGGAAACAGAGATCAGGAAAAGTTAATAAAGCTAGAAACCCTAAGCTGGCTTGACTTCAAACCCCATGCTCTGAACCTCTACAACACCCTGGCGCCCTGAACGCCTTCCTCAAGGCGGGGATGGTGAGGACCTAATGAACAGAGGCAGAGGGGTCTCCAGCGCTCAGCACAGCCCAGCGCAGCCGCAGCCGCCACAGCTGCTGTTATTTGTTGAGTGAATGAATGCCCCTCCCCTGAGCTTCACCACCTCACTCTTCCAGCTTGCTCAATTGTCACTCAAGAGGAGCGATCTCTTTCTGTGCCTATATGCCAGCAACAATTGTCCATTACACCACAAGACCCAACAAGGACTAAGCATTTCATTGATAAAGTGTCATAGGAGCCATAGATGGGGCTGGACATCGCATTTAGAAAACAATTACATCAACAAGTGCATTTTTGCTTGTGTTTTAACAATTCCTTTTTCATTCTATGTTACTTATTCTTAGAGAAGAAATACATAAATACAAAAAGACAGATAAGCCTAAAGTTCTCCTCAGCTACTCCTCACTCCCATCTTGGTCCCCACATGAGAGGTCATCACCATTGTCAAAAAGACCTGCTCAAGACCAAGAGTTCAAGACCAGCCTGGGCAACACAGCGAGACCCCATCTCTACAAAAAATTTTTTAAAAATTAGCTAGGCATGGCGGCATGTGTCTGTAGTTCTAGCTACTTGGGAGGCTGAGGCAGGAGCACCACTTCAACCTAGGAGTTCAGGGCCACAGTGAGCTATGATCAGGCGGGCCACTGCACTCCAGGCTGGGCAACAGAGCAAGACCCTGCCTCTAAAAGGTAAAAAAAAAAAAAAAACAAACCTGTATCCTTCCAGACCTTTTTCTATGAATTCACATACATAGAAATGGTTTTAATTTTGTGGCCTAAAAATAAAGCAAATGCAATCAAACTGTATATATTATTCCACAACATTTTCCTCTACTATGTCCTAATGATGTTTTCTTGACAGTACAAACAGAACTGCCTCAATGTTTTTAACTCCTACAAAGCATTCTATAGCAGTTTTTCAAACTTTATTGACTATGATCTATAGAATATATTGCCCTTAATCCTTGAAATGTTTTCTATTCTGCTCTAGTTTTCTAAATCCTGGTTGCAACCTACTAAATTGACTTTCATGAGCTACCAATGTGACTTTCATAAGCCACAGACAGTCTGAAAGACACTTTTGAAAGGATATGTATTTACCCAATCCCCTATTGATGGTTAATTCAATTTGTTTCCAAGTTTTTCTTTTACAAACAATGTCATATAAATACTCTCATACAGGCCCCACTGTGCAAGTGCATGAGCGTTTCCCTAGGATAGATAAGAAGAAGTGGAACTGCTGGGTCAAAACAGATTCACGTTTTTTAAATGGGCAAAGGATTTGAACAGATATTACTCCAAAGAAAATACACAAACGGCTACAAAGCACATGAAAAGATAACACATCAGTAGTCATTAGAAAAATATAATCAATACCACAATGAGATACAACGTAACACCCCCAAGGATGGCTATAATCAAAAGGACAGACAATAAAAAGCATTGGTTAGGATACAGAGAAATTAGAACGCTCATACACTGCTAGTGGGAGTATAAAATGGTGCAGCCACCTTGGAAAACAGTTGGGCAGTTCTTCAAAATGTTAAACATATGTGATCCAGCAATTCCACCTCTAGTTATGTTAACAATATATGCCTAAGAGAAATGAAAACATGTCCACACAAAAACCTGCACATGAACAAATGTTCATAGCAATATTATTCATAATAGACAAAAAGTAGAAATGACCCAAATGCCCATCAACATGAATGAACAAACAAACTGTGGTGTATGTGTATAATGGAATATTACTTGGCCATAAACAGGAATGAATACTATCAAAAAATAATAATAACAAGTGTTGGTGAGAACATAGAGAAACTGGAACCTTGCACAATGTTGGCAGTAATGTAAAATGGTACAGCCACTATGGAAAACAGTATGGCAGTTCCTCAAAAAAATGAAAAATAGGGCCCAGCATGGTGGCTGACGCCTGTAATCCTAGCACTCTGGGAGGCCAGGGTGGGAGGATCACTTAAGGTCAGGAGTTCAAGACCAGCCTGAGCAAGATTGAGACCCCATCTCTACAAACAATAGAAAAACTAGCTGGGCATGGTGGTACGTGCCTATGGTCCCCGCTACTAGGGAGGCTGAGGCAGGAGGATCGCTTGAGCCCAGGAATTGGAGGTTGCAGAGAGCTATGATGATGCCAATATACTCTAGCCAGGGTGAAAGAACAAGACTGTCTCAAAAGAAAAAAAAAAGTAAAGAAAAAGAAAATTACCATTACCATGTGATACAGCAATTCTACTTCTGCGTATATGCCCAAAAGAATTGAAAGCATGGTTTTGAAGAGGTATTTCTATACCCATGTTCACAATTGCTAAAAATATGGAAACAGCCCAGTGTCCACTGCAAACTGCAGTATACACATACCATGAAATGTGATTCAGCCTTTAAAAGGAAGGAAATTCTGACACATGCTACAACATGGAAGAACTTGAGGACATTACACTAAGTGAAATAAGCCAATCACAAAAAGACAAATACTGTGATTCCACTTATATGAGGTCCTTAGGGTAGCCAAAATCAGAGAGACAGAAAGTCGAATGGCGGTTGCCAGGGCTTGGGAGAAGGGGGAATAGGCTGTTACTGTTTAATGGTGCAGAGTTTCTGTTTTACAAGATGAAAAGAGTTATGGAGATAAATGGTGCGACAGTTGCACAACATTACAAATGTATTTAATATGACTGAACCGTACACTTAAAAATGGTTAAGATGATAAATTTTATGCATATTTTACCAAAATAAAAAAATAATTTTTTTTAAAAAAAGGAACGCAGTACTGAGACATGTCACAACGTGGATGAACCGGACAGAAGACTACACATTGTAGGATCCCATTCACGTGAAATGCCCAGAGTGCGCCAATCTGCAGAGACAAACAGTAGACTGCAGTTGCCTGGGGCTGTGGTGGGGGCAGTGACTGCTCAGGGGCACAGGGTCTCTTCTCTGGATACTGAAAACGCTCCAAAATTAGATTATGTGATCGTTGCATAACTCTGTAAATACACTAATAACCATTACTTTAAATGGGTGAACTTTATGGCATGTAAATTATATATCAGTAAAGCTGTTAAAAAACACACACAGGCACGTTGTTAATGTTAATATAGATAATATCAAATTGTGTTCCAGAAAGATCGTACCAGTTGACACCCTGTGTGTGCACTTTTTCGCAGTGATTACAAAGCAGCATGAGACTACTAAATGTTAAGTCTATACTTAGATGGTATTTATCTTTTCAAACAGAGACTGAACAAAATCGATTTGTCAAGCCTCTATGTGTCAGACATGGTTCTAGATGGTAAAGATACAATGCAGAACGAACCAGACACGCTCCCTGCCCTCACTGAGCTTGCACTGGTGATGGGGCACACTGTCCCCAAACCTCACTGCCCCAGGGTACCCATCGAGGTCAGCCCTCCTACCAGCAAGCCTTCACCACAAATTTCATTCCACCATCCTCTTTCCCAGCCTTCTACAAAAAGTCCATGAAGGTACTCTTTGCCCAAGACAGTGCAAACGGTGTTTATAGGAAAACGTTTCTTTTTGGTCTGCTCCTAACTAGACAGCAAGCACTTAATGGCCTCGTGCTGGAGGAAATCATGGACGAACAAGCCTGGGCCAGGCCTCAGGAAGCTCACGGTCGGGGAGAGGCAGACTCCTAGGCATAAAGCAAAGGGCTGGACCCAGCATTGTAGGCGCAGAGGGCTCTGTCCAGGGCAGGAAGCATGGTGGTATAACAACAGTATAACAAACCCTGCCAACATTTAATGCACTCCCCAGGTGCCAGGCACTTAATTTGCACAATCTCACTTCATCCACACAGCCACCCAATAAAATAGATATTATCATTGAAGAGAAAGTGAAGCTCAGAAGGGTTAAATGAATCACTCAAAGCAACACATCTCATAACTGGCTGAACCAGGATTTATATCCACTCATCCTGACTACAAAGCCCAGGTTTTTTCATACCACTAGGCAGGACTTAATAAAGGGCCTTCATTTGGGCAAAGGCCCTGGGGTCAGAATCTGAGCCTCAATTCCTCAGGGCTGGAGCTGCGTGGGGTGCCTGCAGGTGATCAATCAGGTTTGGAGGGCATGAAATACACTACCTTCAACAAGTCTAAGGACAAACTGGACTCCAGGTTAGTCTTTAAAACTGGAGCTTGGAAATTATTATATCAAGCAGAAGTATGCTCAGAAGGTACTACTAATATACTAGAATAAAAAGGGGTGATATTACTCTAGGGATCTTTCTCTTCCATTGTGACCACCTAATGGAGAACCTGTCTCTCTCGGGATATTTCTGCCACTCCTTAAGGGCCAGTTCAAGTGCCAGGAGCTCTGTAAAATCTTTCCAGAATCCCCTCGGTCAGAATTGATTCAGAGAACAGCCAGGCTTTGGAGTCAGAGAGCCTGGATTTAAATCCCGACTCAGTCGCGTTGTTTGTGGGATCCCAGACCATTTGCTTCACCACTCTGAGCTTCAGAGTCCCCTGTAAAAAAGGAGACAATATCATCACCTCAAAGGATCATTGTTCATTCAGTGATTTAACAAATACTCACTGAGCCCCTACTGTGTGGCAGATACCAGGTTAGGAACTGGCGTTACAAAAGATGAACAAAATGCAATCCCTGCTCTCAAGTGGGTCACAGTGAGGGACAGGTAAGTTAACCGTCAACACCTGCAACGTCCAACGCCGGAGGCATCAGCCACATGCACTTATTAAGCACCTGAAATGTGGTTAGTCCTAATTGAGAAGTGCTCTAATTATAAATTAATACCAGATTTCAAAGACTTAGTAAGATAAAAAAGAATGTATAATACACATCAATAATTTTTTCTACTGATTAAGTTAGAATGATAATATATGGAAATATTAGGTTAAATAAAATACACTATTAATTTTACCTGTTTCTTTTTAATTTTTTTAAAGTGGCTACTAGAAAATTTTAAATTACATACATGGCTTACATTGTATTTCCACTGGACAATTTTATTGGTTAATAAAATACAGGAAGGTCAAGGACTGAGACAGGGTCAGTGATGAGTGGGGGTGGCTAGAAAAGTAGAGGGCCCAGGTGGGGATGGGGAAATGGCAGTGAAGGCTTCCTGGCAGGGACACCAAAATTGAGACCTGAAAAATAATAGGCATTAATAACACAAAAGAGACAAGGGAAGGCAAATCCAGTCAGCAGGAACAGAAAGTGCACAGCCCCGGCAGTGAGAAAGAACAAGGTAAGAGCATTCAGGACAGAGTTTGTTAACGTGGCTTAGGGAGGAGACAGGGTTGGGAGAGTAAGAAGGGATGAGATGAGAGAGGTAGCCAGGACCGGGTTATGAAGGACCCTGGAAGCCATATAAAAGAACTTCATCCTGGGGATGATAAACCAGGGAGGGTCTAAAGCAGGTGAGTAAGGGATTAGCTACCAGGAATGTATACAGTGCCTAATTCCTGCAACGGCAGGGAGAGGAGGGAAGGAAAAATACTTGCTGATCTGTTGAGTAGCTACTCTGGGTCAGACAATGAGTGGGCTTAACTCTTTTAGACTCATTTTAATCCTTACGCCAAACTGAGGCTTTATACCAACCCATTTTACAGATGATAGAAACTGAGTCTCAAAGAGGATGTATGGCTTACCCAAAGTCACAGAGTTGTTAAGTGGCAGAGCTGTGGTTGAAATCCAGGTAGGTCTGGGTCCCCAAAGCCCAAGTATTTGGCCAATAAGCACTGAAGTGAGAAGAGCTGAGAGAATAATGGACTTTATCTGAATGGCAATAGCAAACATTAAAAGTATAAAAAGCAGCAGACTGTGAAGATCAGATTTACATTTTAAAAAGAGTTTTCAAACTGTAGTATAAAGAACTATTAGAGGTGTGAAGAAGCCAGGACAATCCAAGTGAGAGGCCATACCCCAATATACTGGGGCAGTGGAAGAAAGATGGATAGAAAGGGGAATGATGACCATCACAGGATCCAATTAGGCAAGAACTGCAAAGGGTCTTGGTCTGTGCCTGATACATAGTAGGTTCTCAATAAACAGAATAACCTTTACTCCAAGTTTACCCAAGATAGGATCTGTTTATGCCTGCTGCCCAGGCATAAATATTAATTGTGCCTATTTCACTCTTAAAAGCATCCCACTTGGCACAATAAACACTATGGTCACCCTTTCAATTAGGGTATGCTGACTAAAAGCAGCAGCCTGTCCTTTGCAGAGCGGGATAAACATGGCAAGTTCTCATTCAGTTCTCTCTCTCCTTCTACCCACTCTCCAACCAGGAGCCCACGACAACCACAGGGGCCCAGTCATGGAGCAGTCTAGGGCTCCACCAGCCCCACCAGCAATGGGGCCTCCATCTGCCTCTTGGGGCAGGTCGAATGGGAGGCCACTCTCAGCCATTATTCCCTGACTTGTATCACTATCGATGATAGTAGTAGTAATAATAATAATGGCAACACAGGATCATTTTTTAAGCACTGATTATATGCCAGGCATTACACTTGCCAAGCTAACTAATTGCTGGGCAAGCATCACCTCTTTTAATCCTCATCCAACTCTGTCAGGTGGATATTACTGCTAGCCCATTTTACAGATGGGAAAGTAGGTTAAGTCACTTTATCAAGATAACACAGTCAATTTACGGGGCTAGATTTGAATTCAATTCTGTCCAGGTCCAGCCAAGGTTCTTAAACACTGCATTCCAATGCCTCCTTCCTGTGTGGCCACTATGTGACTCAAAAAGCAAAGTCTGGACATACCTACTACATTCTCCATGATGAAAACAACCCCCCCAAACCAGAATGAACCATCAAGTGCCCTCAAGGTCCCTGCCCCCAAAACAGTCCCCACCAGTGGAATACTTGAAGTGCACCCCCTATTCCCACTCTTCCAGAAAGCCCCTTACCTGTCCTTCAAACCCTCTTCAAAGTATGCCCCAAAATGCTAGATGCGAGTGTGATGTAGGTCGGGACTCCCAGCCCCCCACACTCAGTATAGCTGGTGGGCCCCCCAGAGGCCCTCTCTGAAGTAACCCACCACACATAGTGTCCCTGGCCAGTCACCCTCAAGCAACCTCAAGAGCAAGGCCCAAGGCCGCGTTAGAGCGAACTCGGGCCCGGTTACCGCGAACCCCAAATGCCCGGGCCGCACCTGCAGCCGCTGAGCGTCCCAGGGAGGGTGACGTCCTCTTCCAAAACCGAGTCCATCATGGACACAGAGGCGGTGTTAGCTTTGGTGTCTGTGGTGACGGCGGCGCCACGGGTAACCCCCGGTGGAGCGACCCGTCCGGCTCCCAGGTCCCCGCCCCCTCTAACCCAGCTCTTGTTCGGACTCCGGCGGCGCCGCTGGAATTCAAACCGCAGCCGCCGCCATCTTTCCCGGCGCTTCTTCCTACGGAAACGAGGCGGGGCCGCCGTGGCGCGCGCGGTGAAGCCGACCTGCCGGGGCCAGAGGCCTGGCAGGGAAGCGGAGGCAGGCGCCATCTTAACTAAGGGCATTGCATCTATGCTTGGGCCAGCAAGACTAAGGAAAGAAAGGCTGGCTGCCATGTTTCGTGAGGGCACTCAAGCCAAGGCTGGGGCGAGCGCCATCTTTGTTGTGGGCGAAAGCCGGCCGTGGTCCGTTAATTTAAGCGGGAGATGGGAATATGCTCCCGGACCTTCAGAGTTCCTAACGCAGTGTTTGGTTTTTTAGAGTAATGACCCCAAAACCTTGGATTGGGGTCTGTGCATCCAAAAAGCCTCCTCTGCTTTGAGCTGAAACTCAGATAATCGAGTGCTTTAGAAAAATCTCACATGCAGAATCTTAAGCAGTAATTTGCAGACTTAGTTTGAAGCAAATAACTCATCCCTATGAGCCAACAGGTCAGCTAGCTACACTCCCACTCCGATCTCTCACCTTTATTATCGTTAGGGCTCAAACACACCCGCGATCAGTTGACGGAGGCCCAGAGAGGGGAAATGACTCTCTCAAAGTAATACTGTGAGTATTAACAATGAGTTCGTCAACTGGAGCCAGATCCGCGGCTCCTGCCAACAGGATGACCGCTCTCTCCAAAACCCTGGCTGCCTTTCTTAAAGCACATAGCAGTCACTAAACACCTACATAATTTTGGCAGAGCTTAAGCAGTGAAATCAACCTTCCCCTCCCCTTCTCAGTGTTGCTCCCTCCTCTGCAGGCTGTTGGGAGAGCCCTGAATAAAATAAGGTGAGTGGATGGGTAGATGGTGACTTTCCCAATAATCATGAACAAATCCCATCTCAGCCTCAGTTTCCTCATTCTTCAATTAAGTAATTAATCAATTACTTTCCAAAAGAGGCCTTCGCTAATCCTCTAATCTAAATCAAATCACTTCTTGCATTCTTAGCAACCTGTATTACTTGTTTGTAGCAGTTACCACATTTTGCAATTGTATATATCTGGTCTTTTTAATGTCTTCCTCTTGCACTGGACTGGAAGCTGCATGAAGGTGGGCACTCTGTTCTGAATTGTTAACTGCTATATCCTCAACACCTAGCACTGTGCCTGCCACCTGGCAGGTATTTGAAAATATATGTTCAATGAATGAGTGACTCAGTCAGTCAATCAATCTGGAAAATGGAGCTAATATCTATCCTGCAAGGTTTTGGGGAGGATAACTTGAGATATAGGAGCTCAATCAATAGTAATTCCATACATCCCGTATTCACTCTCTCTCTCTGCTTTAGTGAGGTTTACAAAGCCCATGATTCTGCACCTGTCCCTCTTCCTTCCCCAGATCTTCAAGCACCCCTAAAATCAGCAATGGGATAACAGCCTGAAAGAGAGGGCTTGGCAGTCCTTAAAGCACTGGGACCAATACTCCTTGCCAGTGCTAAGTTCAACCCACGAGATGAGTGTATCCAAAAGCAGGGAGGCTGGGGTGGCAAGATTCCCACCTTGGCTCTGCCAGTGACTCTGTGATCTTTGGCACACCACTTCTGCTCTCTACACCTCAGTTTATACGTCTGTTAAATGAGAGGATTGGACCTCTCAGGACCTTTAAGAACTTTACAGCTCTGGAGGTGATTTCTCTGTGTTTATTTCAAAGCTACTAACATTAATACAACTAACTCTCTTCTGGAGAGGGAGGCTCAGTTACAAATCATCACTTCCCAAATGAAGGGAGTAACTTTCCATCCAGCCAATGAAAACTCTTGAGAAAGAAAATAAGAAAGAGGACCTACTTATTTTGAACGTGTCTATGTGTCACTTGTGCCAGGCACATCAAATGCACCACCTCAGTTAACCCTCACAACAACCTTCTGGAAAAGGGGCTACTATTATACCCATTTTACTTACAGTTGAGAATACTGAGGCTGCAAAAGGTTAGAACTGCTTACTCAAGTTTCCACTGACAGTGCCAGAACTGGGAAATGAGCCCAGGTCCCTCTGGACCCCAGTGCCCTCATTGTTTCAGGCAGCCTGTCACCCCCATTTGTTTGTTTTTCTCCATTTTAGAATTTAGGATTGAGAAGTGAGGGCTACATCCAGACAACAGTATTTAAGTGATATGTTCACCAGACTCTACTTCTTCAGCAACTGCTGCAAGGTGGCCGAGGGGTGAATCTTAGTGTAGGCAGTATGATCACGAGGCTGGAAGTCTGGACACCTAGATTCTGACTCTGGAAACTCCTCCAGTTTATCCTGTGACCTGGGGTTCCTTTCCCTTGCTGTATCTTTATTTTTTTCATGTGCAAAATGGTGTGTACAGTGCTGAGATCACATGTTTGCATTATCTAATTAGACATTTTGGACACCGTAAAGAAGAAAACCTGTGAGGAGTTCTCATTATGGTTAATCCATTGCCTTATTCAGCGTGACCATGTTCCTGCATTATGTGCTAAACCCTTTAGTGAACCCGGAAACAGAAAATAGAATCAATTGCTCAAATGAAAGGCTATCTGGGAAATTGTTTTTCCTGCTACTGTGGTGGTTTCATGGTCAGGGACGGAGGCCTTTGCCCTGTCTCTGTCTCACCATGGCCTTTCTTTCTGCCAAGCCTGGAGATGACGTCACTGTCACCAGCTGTTTGAGCTATCTGGAGCCATCTCCTTGGCAACAGCCACACAACCACAAAGCTGGCATTATTATTTCCTTGGACAAGGTCATATCAAATGTTTGGGAGGAAGTAGCTTGCAGACAGATGTCTTTCATTTGGGTGGAACCCTCCTGAAGTTTTAGCAGCTCAAGACACTTGAATTGCCATTACAAACAGCAAGAATAACTTTTTATAGGATCAGTACATACACATTGCTGCTGTGCACTATTCCATTTCATCCTCACAACACTGTGAAGAGAATTGGGATGACTGTGCTGCTCCACAGAAGAGGAAACTAAGGCTCAGAGAAGGAAAGAGATTTGCCAAAGGCCAAATTTCTTTCTTTCCATCTTTCTTAGCTTTTTATTTAGAAATAATTTCAAACTTAGAAAAAAGTTGCAAAAATATTGCAAAGAATTTCTCATATAACCTTCACTCATTTTCCTAACATATAAACATCTTACATAACCATTGCACAATTGTCAACAATAAGAAGTTACACTGATACAATACTATTTATGGCAGACCTTATTTAAATTTAATCAGTTTTCTCATTAATTCCCTTTTGCTGGTCTGGGATCCAGTCCAGTATTTCCACATTGCATTTACTTGTTACATCTCCTTACTCTCCTCCAATCTCTGACAGGTATTCTGCCTTTATCTTTCATGACATTGACACTTTTAGAAATTCTTCCTATTATTTGATAGAATGTTTCTCAATTTAGGTCTGTGTGGTGTTTTCTCATGATTAAATTCGGTTACACACATTGGACAAAAATACCACAAAAGTGACGCTGTGCCCTTCCCAGGGTGCCTATCAGGGGACATGCAGGGTCAACGTGTCTCACTAATGGGTGATGGGAACTCTGATTTCTTGACTGCAGTGGTATCTGCCAAGTTTCTCTACAGGAAAATGACTATTTTTCCTTTTGTAATTAATAAGGATCTTGTGGGGAGATGTTTGTGGCTATGTATCCTGTTTTCCATACTTTCACCCACTAATTTTAGCATCTATTGATGATTCTTACACAAAACAATTATTACAGTGGTATTTTCCAATTGGTGATTTTCTATTTTCATCACTTCTTCTATAGTTATTAATTGGAATTCTAATGTAAGAAAGAGCTTTCCCTTTCCCCCATTTGTTCGTTTATTCAATGACTTATTTATAGCAGTATGGACTCATGGATATTTGTTTTATTTTATGTGTTATAACCCATTACTATCATTATTTATTTTGTTACACACATTGTCCTGGATTTGGCCAAGCTGCCCTTCTAACTGTGCCAAGGTTCGAACACAGGTGTGTCTGGTCCCAATGTCAGCAGTATTTCTGGCATACCGGTCTGCCCCCTTGCTCTCAAAAACTCCTCCCAACAAACCCTCAACATCAGCAGTCTCTGCTAGGGACCAATTCTCAAGCAGCATCCACTGTCTTCTCCATAGCATGCTGGTGTATCAAGCCAGTGATGCCTTGTGGGCCCAACATGTAGCCCAAGACAGTGCACACAGTAGGTGCTCAATGCCAGATTATCAAATTAACTCCAATTCCTGACTTTTTCTCAAGATGAGAAGAGGAATGAGAAATACCCCAATACAAAGGGAATAGAATGTAGATTATTGAACTAGACAAGGTAACACACATGAACACGCTACGACCTTAGACCTGCCAATTCAACTTTCTCGGCCTATTTTCTTATCCGTATACTGAGTGCATTAGACTACAGCATCGAGGCCTCTTCAGCTCTGATGTCCCATGAATAACTAGCTACCATATACTGAGCTCTTTCTATGTGCCAGGCACTATGTTAAATACTTCAAATTCTGTCCTCACAATAACCTCATTAAATAAGAACCGATAATGCTCCAATTTTATAGATGGCAAAACTGAGATTGAGAGAGGAAGAGTTGCCTGGCCGTAAAAGAGGATCAGAATATGCCATCCCTACATATGCCAGTTTGGCATAAGGATTATTTGGAGCTGAAGGCATCTGAGAATCAACAGATGTGGGAAGAATTCTCGGCCTTCTCCTTTTCTGCCTTGAAGCATAAATTCCTTTGCGCAGGTGTCCTCCCTCCCTGTCTTCCATTAGTTTCCCCAACACATTCACCAGTCACCTCCCAGTGATTTGCCATCCCTTCAAGCACAAGCCCCCTTTCTTTTGTTGAAATGGTATAAAAGCCCTCAAGCCTAACCACTTCTTTGAGTTTCACCTCTTTTCTGTGAACACCTGTGCACACGACTATTAATAAAAATTGTTTGCCTGTTCTCCAGTTAATCTGTCTTTTGCTCTTTTAATTCATAGCCCCCCAGCTACTGCTGAACCTGGGAGGCTACAGAGAAAGTTTTTCCTCCCTGACACCATACAAGCAGCTAAGTGGTGGTGGAGGTGAATTTGAACCCAGATTTCATTCTAAAGCCCATGCTCTTAACCACTAAGTCATAGCGCTGGAATCCCTGCCCTCAGGAATCTGCTTAAAATGCCCATAAATAATTATAAAACAAAGTAAAACATCTTAAATACTTAGTTGATACAAGAAAAATAACAGTAAAATTCTAGAGACACGCAGTTGAGTCATTCCGAACCAGGGGGTGGGGAAAGGTGTTTTACAAGACCTATGCCCTGCAAAAGCAGGATAGAAACCTGTACATACCATATGTGCAGTAACTTCTCACATTTTAAGGCCTGCAGATGAGATAGTACAGGAGGTGGACTTTGGCTGCCTGCCTGAGCCTTGAGCCAAAGCTCAAGTCTGCTTTCAGTACTGGACAAAAGCTCGGAAGATGATTAACACCCAGTTTCAACAGCAGGTAGTTCTGCTTTTTTTAACAGGACGAGGCAACCAGTGGAGCAGGGTCCGCCCGTGCCAGTCAAAGCCATCACGAACTGGTTACTGCCAAGATGAAGCATGAAGTTGACCACTCATAGACCTTTTGCCTCATTTTAATGCTAAAAATCATGCCCAAGGGTGGAGATTTAACATGCTAACGAGGCATGCAATGTGTGAAGAAGCATGATCACTGGATGGGCAGCTGCCAACAAAATTCCACCTCTGCATGCTGTGATTTCAATGCTAGTGACAAACTTTCTCTTTCTATCCTTTAAAAGTTCTCCAGCTCTTTGTTCAGAGAGCCAGTCTGGTTGCTCCTTAACCAGCATCATCTTCCTTTTGTTTGAGCAAAGCGCTTCCCCCCACCCAAATAAAGCCTTGCCTGTATAAATTCCTTTTTCGGTCTCGTGCCAATTTCTATTGACTCAGGGACCAAGAACCATAAGGTTGGTAACACAGAGATAAAATAAAATCCCTACTTGATACAACTATTTACGAAACCTATACCACATTCTTCATCCCTTGATGTTCTCTCACAACAGCATCTTGAAACAAGTTCATTATGGAAATTGAGGCTCAGAGACATGAACTTATTTTCCCATAGTCACACAGCAAGCTATTGACAGAGAAAGGAACTTGGACCTTAATTTCCTGATTCCCAAAAGCTGATGCTCCTGAGCTTTTTGAAACTTACAGAAGGCATAGATGCCCCCCAAGCCAAGATGTCCCTACCGTAATTGATCATCCTCAGTACCATGGCCAGATCCCCGCCCGTCTAAACCCAGGGGCTGGCTACAAGCGAGCCAAAGGCTGCTGGAAAAGTTACCCTAGGATGCCAGGGAGAGCTTTGGAGCACCCTCTCCAGCTGCATATTTGAATATGTAAAGCAGCAATAGCTCTAGGCAAAGAAGGATAATTAAATTCATCAATTGTCCAAACATTTTGCATATTAAAAAAAAGCACTTAATGTCTTATGACTTGCAGGAGAGGATGGTAAACTTTGCCTCTCCCTTAAATGTAGTGAATTCATGTTGAGAGCGCAGGTCAGGACCTAGGTAAGGGTGGACATATTTGTGGTGGCTACAGTACCTCCCTCCTCCTCCTCAAAGGGATGAATGTAAGACCCTCTACCTTTGCATTTGCCCTCCTCCCTTACTGACACACCGCCAGGTACACCGAACAGGTGGTGTCCTGCATGTGTACATCCAGCCATAGGATGCCTGGAGGTTTAAATTCTATTCATGCTCTGCTTGACAAGCTGTGAGTCCATTCCAAAGTAGGAATGCCTTCTTCTAACTCACTCAAAGGAACTGTATGTGCTAGTGGTTCTTATATTCTAGAATACCTTTCCTTCCTCTTCTCTCTCAAATTCCTAGGGTCCTCTCAGCCACAGTTAAGAGAAAGTTTTGGAGCCAGGTGTGGGGCAGTGCCTCAAGCCTGTAATCCTAGCACTTTGGAAGGCCGACGCAGGAGGATCACTTGAGCCCAGGAGTTCAAGACCAGCCTGAGCAAGAGCAAGACCCGGTCTCTACAAAAAATAGAAAATAGCCAGGGATGGTGGCGGATACCTGTAGTCCCAGCTACTTCAGAGGCTGAAACAGGAGGACTGCTTAAGCCCAGGAGTTTGAGGTTGCAGTGGGCTATGATGATGCCACTGCACTCTAGCCTAGGCAACAGAACAAGATCCTGTCTCAGAGAAAAAAAAAAAAAAAGAGCAAGTTTTGGGACCCAGTCTGAGTAGATGCCCCAGTCTGGACTCCCAGAATACCTTGAGCTGATCTTCATTGTGACACTGAGCTCTGTAATTGTCTATTACCTTGGCTGTCTCTCTTAACGGTAGCGCGAGCTTCTGGAGACTAGGAGAGGCAATGTTTTTACTTTAAATCAATTTCATTGAGATAGAATTTACAAACAACAAAATGCACTCACTTTAGGTACACGAGTACATTCTGATGAGATTTGGCAAACTTGCACACCCATGCAACCGCCACCACGATCAAGACTCTCCAACAGAGCTGTCGGGGATGGTAGAAACACAGTATTCCAAATCTGCACTGTCCAACAGAGTAGCCACTGGCCACATGTGGCTATCGAACCCTGAAAATGTGGCTACGTGACTGAAGAACTGAATTAAAAAAATTTTATCTTAATCAGTTTTAACTTAAATAGCCACAGGAGGTGAGTGGTTGCCATATTAGCATAGATACAAAACATTTCCATCACCCTAAAAAGTTTCCTGGTAATCCTGCCCAAGTCAATCTCCCTTCCACCTCAGGAAATCCCTGAGCTACTTTTTGTCATTAAAGATTTGTCTTTTTGACAATTTCCTAGAACTGGAATCCTGCAGTATATACTCTTTTGTGTCTGGCTTCTTTGGAGAGCAGGGACTTTTAATTCTATACCCTAGGATTTATTATAGCACTTGGCAGATAATAGATGTTTAATAAATGTTGAGGAAAGAATAAATTAATAAATCTTAACCAGAATTTAATGATCTTACCCCAAACGCCCTTTTCTTCACACCTAATAGAACACCTTCACACAAAAATGAAAAAGGCTCCCATAGAGAACATTAAACTAAACCTCTTGGATTCACCGATGGAAAAGCTGAGATCCAGATGGGTTCGGTGGCCTGCCCGAGACCACTCTGTGAATTTGTAACAGAGCGTGGACAGATCTGACATGTGCAGACTCCCAGGCCTGCACTCTCCTCACTCCACAATACCCACTTCCCACCCATTTCTCGTAGACAAATACAGCGATTCTTGTGGATCCCCGGGGGGCCACAGAAAGCCCACGAGATGCCACGCTGCCTATTTCTGCCTCCTGTGGGTGCCATCCTGGCCCAAGATCACCCAGCAAAGACATCGAAACAGCAACAATTCAACTTAGAAAGTATCTCATTTCATTCCAAATGTACCCAAAACCTAGGAGTGGCCTTACTCCAATACTGGGCTGTGGACTGGTTTTCTAGTCAGAAAACAAACCACCTGGTACCTGATCTAATTCTCCACTCACTAGAGAAAGAATAACATGCATTTTTGCTAAAGTTTTTATTAAAGACCTCTTACATAATAGGGAGAGAGGGAGGGAACTAATATTCACTGCAAACTGCAAACCTTGCATGAGCCAGGGTGCTTAACATGTAAGATTTCACTTAACCTCGCTGCAACCCTAAGGGGTCCAGATCATTATTACTTTTACAGGTAACGACAGTAGGACTAAGCGCCACCTGTTAACTGGCCCGAGATCCTGTAGTTGTGAGGCCTGCACTGGAACCCTTGTCTCTCTGCTTTCCAAGCTGATGCTCTCAGTACTGCAACCTATTCTCTTTGAGAATCCAGAAAAAGACATTTTCTGTTGATGTTCCGGTGTGCATCCCTTCATTAGCAGGTAACATAGCTAAGTAATTTACGTTGTTGATTCTTGGGAAGCTCATAGCTAAATGAGGTGTCAATTGCTAATTTAGCCTTTAGTCTAGGTTTTCTGGTATATTTCTATTTCCTCCTTGGTATACTTAACTTTAACTCTTAATTTAAAGGTTTTATATCTTTTAATACAAAAAGGTGAGATACAGATTATAAGTAAATGAAGTTAATTTTTTTCCCAGGACAGTACCTCCTCATTTTAACTGAAGGAAATTCAAACTGTAACTGTTGCCAAACTCCTTGTTTTGGAATTTAAAGACCTCTCCATTTCAGACAATTCCTTTGGGGATTAGCAGCCCATTGGAGTCTACACAATTTGCTTAATTACCCTAAAATTATTACCTCAACTAAAGCAGAATCTTAACAGACACCCTTAATGTCTTTATCCTTATCTGGAAGAATCTCATCTCCTTGCAAAAATGGCTTCTTCAAATGAGGCTGGATAATCCCCTAGCCATGGTGATTAAAGATAACAACGGCTCATTTAGAAAGTGTTTTGAGGAATTAAAAGGCTGAGATGTAGCCTGTTGATTCTGCAAGCTACTGAAAATAAAGGCAAAGAGGGGAGGGCACCAAAAGCATCCGTATATAGGACGATGTTTGCTGCCTACCCAGCGGGCATAAGCCGCAAAGTCTGAGGAGATGCAGGCCAGCCCGTGGGCGAGATCTCTCTCTGCTCTGAAGGAATGAGCTTCATCAGCACCGGTCCACTGAAGGGGATTTTGTGCTGTATGTTACCAAGTTCACTCACAAACATCCCTACTTACAAGTGATGTGGCGCTTTCCAAAATAATAGCCTATTTGGTTTATGGGTTAAGCTTTCACTAATTCAAAGCCTACACATCGCAGTGTACTGACACATCTTTACTCTATTTATCAGTGTAAAAACTGTGATACTGTTGATTCACTTACTCATTCATTTACTACCATTTATTAAGGTTTTTCTTTTTTTTGGTATTAGAGCCAGTGCTTGGCAATGGGAATACAAAGATGAAGACAGCCCCATTCTTTGAACCCTTTCAGTTAGGGTTTTATGGAGGCTTCGTTCCATAGGCATGATTTTAAATCATTGGCCATTGGTGATTAAAATCAATCTCCAGGCCCCAGAGGATGGGAGGTGGGGCTGAAAGATTCAGTCCTCCAAACCTATGATTGGTTCCACTGGCAACCAGCACCCCTATCTTTAGGGGCTTTCCAAAAGTCACCTTATTAAATCTGGTGTGGTTGACAGGGGCTTGCCATAAGTAACAAAAGATATTCCTTTCATCTTTAACATTCTGGAGTTATTTCAAGAGCCAGAGACAGAAACCAAATATAACATCAGATGCTCCTATAGCTCATGACAGGAAATTACAAAGGTTTCAGGACTCTGACCAGGAGCTGGATGAAGATCAAAGTATTTATTTCTTATTATCTCACAATATCACGAGAGTATCATCATCATCATCATTTTTATCCTAAATGGATATCGGATTCTGTCAAATTCTTTTTCTGCATCTCTTAAGATGATCATTATATGAGTTTTCTTTTTCAGCCTGTGTGAATTACATTGATTGATTTTCAAACGTTATACCAAGCTTGCCTTTGTAGGATAAACCCCAGTTGGCCATGAGGTACTATTCTTTTAATGTATTGTTGTATTTAATTTGCCTTGCTTCAATTTTCTTAGAAATATTTGTCTATGTTCATGAGAAGTATGGTCTGTAGTTTTCTGTGATATCAGTCTTGTTTTGTATCTAGGTAATGTCGGTTTCATAGAATGAGTTGGGAAATACTGCTTCCTCTTTAGTTTTTCTGGAAGTTTGTGTAGAATTGGTAATATTTCTTCTTAAAATGTTTCTAGAATTCACCAGTGATGCCATCTGGACATAGAGTTTTCTTTGGGGGAGGTTTATTAACTACAAATTCAATTTCTTTAAAAGATACAGGACTATTTGGGTTATCTATTTCTTTTTGAGTGAGCACAGTGGTCTGTGTCTTTTAAGGAATCTGTACATTTCATCTAAGTCATCAAATTTATTGTTATAAACTTCTCTTATCTTTTCAATGTCTTTGGAATCCATAGTGATTACCACTCTCTCATTCCTGATATTGGATATTTTTTTCTTGGTCTTCTCCCTCTCTTCTTTTAATTTTTCTGATCATTTGTCTAGCAGTCTATCGATTTTATTGAATTTCTCAAAGAACTAGCTTTTAGTTCCATTGATTTTCTCTGCTTTCTGTTTTATTTATTTTTAGTCTTATTTACTATCTTCTGCATACTTTGGGTATATTTTGCTCTTTTCTAGTTTAAGATAGACCCTTAGGTCATTCATTTGAGATCTTTCCTTTTTTTTTTTTTTTTTTTTTTTGTGAGACAGAGTCTCACTCTGTTTCCCTAGCTAGAGTACAGTGGTGTTGTCATAGCTCACTGCAACCTCAAACTGCTAGGCTCAAATGATCCTTCTGCCTCAGCCTCCCGACTACAGGTGCGTGCCACTACACCTGGCTGATTTTTTCTAGTTTTAGTAGAGATGGGGTCTCACTCTTGCTCAAGCTGGTCTTGAACTCCTGGCTTCAAGCAATACTCCCACTTTGGCCTCCCAGAGTGCTAGAATTACAAGCGTGAGCCACCACACCTGGCCATTCCTGTTTTCTAATACAAAAATTTGGTGCTCTAAATTTTCCTTTAAGTACTGCTTTAGCTGCATCCCATAATTTTGAAATGTTGTGTTTTCATTTTCATTCAGTCCAAAATACTTTCTAATTTTTCTTCATTTTTTTTTGACATGTGTGTTATTTGGAAGTATTTTAGTTTTCAAATATTTCAGAATTTCCCAGATAAATTTCTGGCACTAATTTCTAATCTAATTCCATTGTGGTCAGGAAACATATTTTGTATGATTTCATATTTTAGAATTTGTTGAGACTTATTTTATGGGTCAGTGTATGGTCTGTCTTGGTAAATGTCTCCTGTGCAGTTGAAAAGAAAGTATCTCCTGCTGTTGTTGGGCTGCGTGTTCTATGTCAATCAGGTCAAGTTGGTGATAGTGTTATGTATTCTATAGACTTACTTGTTTTCTGTCTACTTATCTAATTAATTATAATTGTGGTTTGTCTGTTTCTCTTTTCACTAGTATCAGTTTTTTTTGTGTGTGTATTTTGAAGCTGTTATGAGGTGCATATACATTTAGGATTGTTACATTTAGGATTGATGAATTTATTCTTTTACCATTATGAAATAAAATGTAATGGGTTTGTTTTGTTTGGTTGTTTCTTTAGCATACATATCACCAATTATGGTGTTTTCTTCCAAATATTTTCTTTATATATTTTTTCAAAAAAGTTGAAATTATGTTTTATCTACCAGTTTATATCCTATTAAAAGTTTTCACAATGAAATGTTACATATATATCATTGTATGTACACACACACACACACACACACACAGTTTAAAAAAAGAATACAATGAAATCTCACATACCCACACATAGTTTAAGGAATAGAATATTACTGATTACTTTGAAACCATCTGTGCATCCCTCTTTCCCTTCCAAAGCTATCTTACTTTTGTATTAATCATTCCCTTGTCTTTCATTACAGTTTTCCTACAAAAATATGTATTTCTAAACAACATATTATCCTATTTCCATTTTTTTGGCCCTTAAAAGAAATTACACTGTATAGATTTCTATGACTTTTTTTGCTCAACATTATGTATTTGTGATTTATCCACATTGATGTATAAAGGCTGTAATTCATTCATTTTCCATTCCTGCATAAAATTCTCCTGGAAGTATATGGACAGACTGCAATCTATCCATTATTCTACTGACAGACATTTGAACTGTTTCCAATTATTTTGCTATAACCAATAATGCTGCCATGAAAAGTCTGGAATGTGGCTTCTGGTGCACATACATAAGAGATTCTCTAAACTATACACAAGGAGTAGAATTTCATGCACATCTTCAAAGTATTTCATTTTTCTTCACTTAATTCTGATTCCGTTTTTAATAATTCTTCCTAATCCTTCTTAGTGATTGTATGTTATCTTAACAAGTGTATGCACTAAACCACATCCCTACTCTTGAACATCTAGAATTTGTCTCTATTTTTTGGAACTTTAGACATCACTCTGAAAAAAAAAATTGGTACAGAAGTCTCTGCTTTTTAGGACATTTCTTATGAAGGATTTCCAGAAGTGAATTTCTTGAATCAAGACCAATTTACCAATTTTACCAATTTACATACAGTAGGAGAAATTTTATTGCTGAAAAACACGAAATAAAAACCATCTAAGTAGTTGTTAATCTTTTGGGGATCATGGATCCTTTTGAGCCTCTGATTAAAGTATGGCTCTTTTCTCCAGAAAAAGACACGTAATTGCATTCATAAATAAAACAGCATACAATTTCAAGGGTTTCTCAGATCTTCTGAAGCTCATATATTGACACCTCTCTTGAACAAGAAACGTTGTCCTCCCATTGAATATAAGATTTCTTACAATACTTCACCAAGTAAGTTCGTATACCAACTCTTGTATTGTAAAGTACCTTTTGTTTTAACCACCATTTACTGAGCACCCACAATGTACCAGCAATGTGCCAGATACCAGAGACAGAAGAATAAATGCTCCTGGTTTCAAGTCTACTGGGGAAGACACAGGCAAGTATTTTATAATAAAACATGTGCAGTAAGAAAGATATTCATTAAGCAAAATGTAGGTACAAATTATGGATTGATCAACTTCCCTTTACCAGGGGTTTGCAAAGAATGAACAAACATTCTCAAGGATATTACAGGTAGAGGAAATCATACCAGCAAAGGGGTTATATATGCCCATATAAACTGGCATATATAGGAAATTATACATGAGATTAAATATGGTTGGATTAGAAAGGCAATAAGCATGGGGAAGGGAAGAGACTCTTCCTTACATGGATCAGAGATTAAAAAAACAGTATTGACATATACAATTTTAGCAGTTGGTCTGACAATACAAAGGAAACCACAAAAGAAAATTTCCTCCCAAACGCTTCCTTTATTACCCAAACCTACTCTTATTACATACAAAGAAAACATTTTGCCTGTTTTTCTCCAACTGTCTGAAGTGCAGTGTTCAATTCAACATACAAGGTTTAAACCCTACTTATTATTAATACAAACAAGCAACACATTTTAAATTTAACATCGTCTGATGGCTTTCATTTTGTACGCAGAAGTATTTGAAAGCCTGTACAATCATTACTACAATAATTTCTTCATAAAATTGCCTTGAAAAACTAACTTGTAGGTAAAACTATGATTTTAACATTGCTTTAGAATGTTGATTTTCAGCCTGTGATCTCATGAAAAACATTTTGTTGTTTTTAATTTAGCTTAACTTTTTAAATATAACTAAGCACAATTGTTATTATACTTTGAAGTTACTGATTTAATTATAATGGGGCATGTGGAATTTTTTTAAACATATGCATCTTATACTCCTATGGAAAATGAATACAACCAGTCTTGATAATGCAATCTAGTAAATGTCTTTACTTGATAGATTTTCATTAAAAGTATGAATACAATACTACAAATGTTTTTGACAATATTTCCCCTCAGTGTGGTAAGTTTGTATATTTTACTTTCTCTTGCAACTTTGTTTAGTTAGATTTCTGCCATGCTTATTCTGTTCCCTTATGATAACATCCAATTCATATACATCATAGAACCACATTTATAAACATATAAGGTGTGATTATAATCAAACCTGTTTTCATGTGTGGTAAGAAAGAAAAAACAGGGTTTTAAAATGTAAATATCAACCAACTGAAGCTGAATAAACCAGTTTAAGTTTATAAAGCTCTTAGCACAAAGAGATGATGAACTTTTTTTTAATTTAGAGATCTCTTAAGAGGCCATCCCATCAAAGATCGCTTAGCTTTGTCAAAATAGAGAATCTTCAAGGGTTCCCCTAAAATAATAAAAAGATGTACTCTCATTACAACTTATCTAACAAACACATAGAATATGGTTTCCCTTCCGATTTCTACTAAAGAAGTAGTTTACATGTGCGAAAAAGAAATCCAAAGGGAGCAAGTTTTCTCTATAAAATTTTTACGGAAATCCCAATGGATCTCACAGGGAATAGGCAAAAGCACAAACAAGAATATATGTTAATATGCTTTCTTCTCATGTTTTGTTTTCTTAAAGGGGGAATCTTTATGTTTTTTTCCCCCAAGCAGAAAATATTTTTAAATGAAATTAAACAAAATACCATGGTCAATAAATGAATGTTTCAAAGATTTTCATGAAGTGAGTTGAAAAGAAATGATCCTTGACATATATTTAAACACATCTAACAACTCTGACCACATAAAAAAAGTAAAAGAACAAATCTACAATAGGTACAAATTATATACATTTATTTTTTAATAATTTTAAATAACACTCTTGTATAAATTCTTTCATATATTCAAATCATACACAAATTTAGAAATGTATTATGAAGCCTAGTACAGCATATGTATGAGACACATTTTTAAAATTTATGTTAGAATTTTAGTGACATAAATACAAGTTTAATGTTTCAGAAACATTTCCTAATTGCTTGGGCTGATTTAATGTATTACAGAGTGCTTGTTCCTAACATTAACACTTGACTTTAAATCATTTAGCTTTTGGACTAACTTAGATCTGAAGCCCTGGGCTCACATTCTAGGGCTGCTACTGCAGCTATTGCGTATGCTTAAGTAACAAGAAAGATTCCCGATTGCCTTTGACAAAGCATCATTCAGCCACTGACATTTTAATGATCCATAACATTTAGTCCATTTGATATTATTTGACTTCTTCAGATGGATCAGTGCATACTTCCTGCTTTTCCCCTTGGCATAGTCTCTGGCTCAGGGTTAAAGAGAAAAATTCATTAATCTTCCTTTACTCCCCCGTACACATCAAACTCATTTTAGCTGCAAACTCCTTACTATCAAGAAGATCACAACAGATCAAAGGTTCTTCATGGATGAGGCCAAAAATGCTTTCCTTGCTGTAACAGATTACATGGGGTTTTGTGGGGTTTTTTTTTTTTTCACTTTTTTGAACTCTTTGTGGAGAGCTTTCCTTGATATGTGGAAATTCACCTCCTATCCACATACCCTACAGTATAAGTATGAAGGATGTTCATTATAAGTGGTGTTATGTTCATCAGGTGTCCTTCAAAAAATACGGGACCGAGGCGAATGATCTAATAACTCAGTTCCAATTGAAGCTGTCAAGAGGAAATACTGTTGCTTTAGCTGCTTCCAAAAGAGCACAAGGACTAAATATCCTAAAGGCACTCAGCTGACCAAAATGAGAACTAGTAGGTCAGTGAGTATTGCTTTAATGGTCAATTTTCCTAGGAATAACGGGGCTGGAGAATTGCAATATAATTTGAGGCTTATACAAATCCTGTCCAAGATATTCTCTCTCCTCCCATCCCGTGTCTATTTTCTGTTCTCCTCTCATAAAATCTAGGTATCCCTGGGAAGAGTAATGCTTTAGGTCCATAGGACCTTAGTATAAATGAGGTTTAGTTTTTTATTATCATTTTTTCTCTATAACCAGAGAAATTCCATTAATAGGAGAGTCCCAAGAAATAGAGGGTAGAGGAAGGGAGGCGGAGGAAGTAAGGGCGGATGAAGAGATACTTAACACTACCTCGGGCATCTAACTATAAGAAATGCATGAGAGCTTACTAAAATGAATTAATGGAGATAAAAGTATCACCTAATAGCAGTATCTGTCATCATTCAATAAGATTCACATCAGTCTTATCTTCTTTAAAAATAACACATTTCTAATCTCTAGACAAAAGTTCTTCCAATATCCCTGCTGCTGGATGCCACAGTGCCTGGCAGTCATGCCTTTGCAGGAATGAATATTGTGCAGTGCATTCCATGCTAGTTTTCTAGTCTGATTTCAGTGGTAGATCACTGCATGATTGGTTTATATTTTAAAGCAAAATTATTTCCACAAGCAAAAAGCTGGGGACACTAAAGGATATTATTTAAAACAAATTTTAAGACTTTTTTTCATTAGGAAAATTTAAGAACATGACCTAGGAGCTGTTAAAAAGTATTTACAGGTAAATATTTTTTGTGATTCAATTTTTGCAATACCTTTTAAGGTCTACTTTAAGGAGTTCCTCCATGGCCAGAATCCTCACTATTTGGCTTTGGCTCTTAAGCTCCAACAGACATTCCTTTTTCTATTGGGTTAATTTCTGTTTAACAAATGCTTATTTCTCACTATCCTCAATCCTGGCCTCTTTTTTTTTTTTTTTTCTGAGGGGAGGGGTATGTGGGAGGAAGGCAGGTTTGCCACTTTGCCCAGTTCCTTAGAATTGTGCATGGTCTGTACCCACATATGCAGCAACTGCTGGGGAAAGCCAGTTTTCCTTTCCTGCTTAGAGAGATTAGTTCACTTTAATGAAGCACAGACTGGCAGTTTTGTTTTCTTATCACTAATACTAGCTTCAGATGGCAATCTTCCTGTGTTCTTTCCACTAAGTCCTTCATAGGTGTATGGCCCTGGACTGCACCTGGTACTTAAAAAAATTAGGAACATCCACAGTGGGACTCTTCTTCCCAGCCTTCTTGTGTCCATGGCTAGTCAATTTCTGCATTAGTATATAATCGAAAGAACATGTGCTTTAGAGTTAGACATCCTGATTCCAAGCCTAATAAGGACATACATTGTGTAGCCTTGAACAAGGCAATTAGCCCCTCTGTGCCTCAGTTTCCTCATCTATAAAAAGCGGACAGCAATTCCTTCCTCGGGGGCTATCATGAGGAACAAAGGACATACATGTGAAAAAGTGCTTTGCAAACTACACAAGGTTAAAGAAATATTAAATAATTTTAATATAACGTAATGTAACCTCTACTCTTAAGAGCAATGGCCAAATACACAGAGCACCCTCAGGTTACCAGAAATAGATTACTTGCCTGTACATCCTTGAGAGCATCAGCTCCAAACCCTGAGAACAACTTAGGGGTCTCCTATAAAGGGAAGACCGAATTCTAGGTTTTTCTCTGGGGAAGTTAGGCAAAGGGGTCAAATTGGATTTCCTAAGTCTAATCTAATAGGAAGTCTTCACTTTTTTCTAACCACTTCACAGTTTGCTGTTCCTCCTAATAAATATCTATATTTGACTTCTGACCACTTTTTCTGGCTTGTTTAATCCACAGTCTGTTAATATTATAATAAATGAGAGCAACAGTAGTTGGCCTCTAGGAAAAAAATTGCGTCTAAAAGCAAGGACTAACTAAACACGCCCAACAACAGAGCTAGCCTCTAACTAGACAAGGAGATGGGAGAACTGTAGCACTGCAGGGAGATGGCATACCGCACGGCAATGAATGACAGGTTATGTTCAAACGTAGGCTTTTTTTATGGAGGGATATCAGTATTTCACAGGCACAAAAACTAGAGATTCCAAGTGAGTGATGATGGCTTTTCTTTTGGAACTAAAATATTCCTATCCTTTGGAAGACTATCTTTTACATTCAGGAAAAAAAAAATTTTAATGAGGGTATGTTTTATATTAATGTAAATCTATATAGCGTGGACAGTGTCTAATTAGATGAGTATTGTGGAGAATGCAGCCTGTGTCCCAGCTTAACAATTATTGACTTCAAAACCTATTGCTTGAATCTATGGTAAGTCAAAGAACATATAACTCTACTTTTAGATTGAGAGAGGAAAGAAAGATTACAAACATTCAACCTCTTATAAATTTTAACAGTGTCCAAAGAGGGACTAAAAATGACTGATCCTCACCAGAGTCCCAGCTCTAGCAATATTGCCAACTATTTTACAGTATTTTAAGCAACCCCCATATTTTCTTTTTACAACGCCATTAACTGCTGTACAAATAAATTCCAGATGATAAAATATGACATGATTTTTTTTACAAATAGATACAATGTTGACCAGATATGCTACATTAACTATGTACACCTTATTTCTCCAGAGGCAGGAATATTCCTTATTTTTTAGACAATTTATCATTTACACTGAGACCCTGAGGGGGACCGTCAGCTTCCTGCTCCCAGTGCTGCCTTCCTCGACCATTAGAAGCTTATCCTGTGCTTTATTCTCATCACTGAGCAAGAATCCTGGGAGGAAAAATCAAGCCCTTCTGAAGATCTTCTTGGGACTTTTCTAGCCCTATTCTAGAAACAATCAAGACTGCTTATTGTGATACAGCCTAGACACCAGCTTTTCCTCAATGATGTCTTTTAGTACAGTAAAATGAATACAATTCCTGACCCTCCTTGTAAAAAAAAGTATTTCAGGAATGGAGATGAAGTCTTCCAGCAGTCCTTTCCCTCCATCATGTTGTTACCACTGGTTTGGTGAACACTTCCCCAGGAGTCTATCTGGAGGTCAAAGTGGATTTGGGCTGCACTATGGGGTTCAGCCTTTCCTTACTCCTATGTGGTTTGGTACAAAAATATACTTTACTTCAAGTCCTTAACGACAGTGAATGCTTCAGATCTTCATGGGAAAACTAAGAGCAATAGATAGGCTAAGCGCATTACAAATTTGTACCTGAAAATTCCTGGTGCACTATTTGCCTTTGTTTTCTCAGCAAACTCTACCCAGGTTTTGTCTGGGCCAGGAGCTGGTGCTGTCTTAGTAAGCACTGGGGTTTAACAGTCCAGGAGAATAGTTCCAGCTCCTTAGGCTTTGTAGTTATGTATGGGTGTTGTCAGGGTCAGTTGCCCATTGGGAGCCACTTCATTGCCATCATCTTCCAACAGTCCCGACACATCTGCGTTGGGAATGCTGTCATGGTAGCTGCTGAAACTGATATTGTCTTCTTTCAGCTCGATGGTCCAAAAGGGGGCATTGAGTTTCCGGTTTTGATACTCACGGTACATATATACAGCCCCTACAAATCCCATTAGCAGCACCACCACAATGATGATGACTGTCAAAATGATGATGTTAAACTGGGTCCATGATACATCAGCTAAAGCTGAAGTGCTGTTTTCAGAAGTGCTTAAGATAGTCTGCAGGGTTGTGGGGGAAAATGTACTATTTATAATAGGGGTGGGCACTGATGTGGTCAAAGAGGCATTGGAAACCAAAATGGTAGAACCTTCGGGTGTTGGAACAATAACTTCTGAAAATAAAAACAGAGAATGAAATGTAAAAGACAAAATTATCTAGTTTTGAGAAACAATAAAAGAAATACACATGGGAGTGGAGGTTGATGTGGGATGTTCACATGATAGTCTGCTTTAAGGTAATGCAAGTTAAAAATAATTTTAAAGGAAATACAGTGATAAGAATCAGGGTCTAGAAAGCTAGATTATTACATCTGTGGCTGTTTTCTAATATGTACAATATCGGTACTAAAACCTTTGGGAAAATTCCAGTGTTGGAGTTTTCTATCCTTCTTTACTCTCAGATAGAGTCATATAAATTCCTGCAAACGCAGTTAATATGTCACTACTGAGTTCTAAATCATGTGGTTAAAAGTGACAGGGATAGATGGTAATCATTTGAACTCAAATAAGTCCAACATGCCCGATGGTCTTTCATAAAGGTAAAATTCTCCTCAAAGGAGGTGTAGGAAAAACTGTATCTCTAGTTACATCAGAAAAGTACAATTTAAATTGTTCAGGGTCAATGTCAGCCAAGAAAGAAAATAGCCTTCCCTTAATTCCATGTGTAGTAATTCTTCCTTTGTGTAGATTATAGCTATTTTATAGTTAAAGTGCTATAGTTTGTACTTCTAACGGCAGCATAGCTCAGCAGAATGATCAAAGGGTTTGAAATCAAATAGAACTATGTGGCTGTATATAAGTCACTCTTTCTAAAGCTCAGGTTCCTTATGTGTAAAATGGGAATAATAATATCAACTTTGCAGAATTCTTGGAAAGGATTAAATGGGATAATGTACTATGCAGCATTATCACATTTAATGCTTACAGTGCTTGGCACATAGTAGGTACTCAATAAAATGGTTACTATTATTATTATAATATTATAATTATAATCACCACAGTCAGTCACATCAATTTATCCTACAAAGAGGCAAAGTTTATATGTATTACCTAATACTTAATAAGAAAAATCATACCTTCAGCTTAGTATGGACAAAGTATGCCTCCCAAATGGGAGAGATCTCTAGCTAGTGATAGGGTTCAATTTGGATCTTTTAGACTTGATCCCGATAGCATAAGGATATCAAGAAAATGGCAGAAAGATGACAGTTGCTACAGACCAACAGTTCATCAGCCTCATATTCAACATCTGTTAGAATATCAAAGAGTGGTTTGTAGAACAGCGTGGTCTCATCTCTCTGTGACCTAAAATGCCCTCAATATCTCTAACTCATCCTGAATTTATAATCATTAATTTTTTCCTAATCTTTACTGAACTTCCCTGCAAGAACATATTTTGCCATATGAATATTTTTTTCTTTTAAAAATCAAAAGGAATATTATTGCTATTTCTTCCATAATATGTGGGAAAACTTCGGCCCAAAGTTAGGATAGAAGCTAGAATGAACTCTAGTTTCTCAGCGGGAACTTCTATCACATTATAGGTCCCTACTTGAAAAAACCTTTGATGATCACTGGAGGTGATGAGAATAAAGGAATCAAAGAATAAAAGAAATGATAAGACTCTAATTATTAACATAAAAATAAAAGTAGATGAGGAGAAAATGTGAGAACACTTTTTCTCACTGTCGCAATGACTTTGTCTTGGTCCTCAAATTTCTGGAGTTGACTTTGGAGTGTCAGGAGAGCAGCAGGAATGGAAAGAAACCTCTTTAGGCAAATATCTACCAAAATCTATTTCCAGAAACTCCTCTGGTAGGATTGGAACGTTTTATAAAGCTAAAGGTAGCTGTCCTGAAATTTTCATTGCTAGGCTTAGATATTAAATTTACAACCTTAGGTGAAGTTTTACCTTTCTTGATGCAATTTCCCTCGAGGTCTTGAACATAACCTTCTAGGCAGTTTTCACACCAAAACCCAGTGGTGTTATGGAGGCAGTTGATGCATTCACCACTCTCGGGCTTGCAAATCTTTGGAGTTTTATCTGGGTCCACGTGGCCATGACATTGGCACTTTCTACAGATGCTGTCAAAATTGTAATAGCCATTTTGACACGTATTGCAGTTCTGGCCTACGTAACCATCTTTACACTGGTCACATTCAGGTTCCAATTTATCCAATTCTAAAAGAGAGAGCACCAAAATAGTTTAGTATAGTCTCAAGCTACAATTAAAAATGCAAAACAGCTACTAGTCCTTAAAAAGATTTATAAAGCCCTTCTTACTATCTCCTCTCAATCTTAAGAGACATATGGAATCAAACTAATAATCTATACCTAATAACAATTTTCCAGCTTATTGTAGGAATGATGGGGCCATCCAGAGAACCTATTCAGAAAACAAAAGAAAGATGCTTACAAAAGGAGTCTGAATAATTATGATAGGTCGGCACTCTTGTATTTTTTTATTCCTTTCTTCTCAGACATGCCAGACTGAATAAAATATAGCTTTAACAAAAACTTCCTCCATCCCTCCCCTACTGAAATGTTGATACTCCCCAGACTTCTATTCTTGGCTTCCTTTTCTTCTCACTCTGCTCATTCTCCATGGGTGACTTCATCCACTGATATGGTCAACAATTCCAAGGTATGTATCTCTAGGCCCTACCTCTGCCCTAAATTCCAAAATATATACTAACAGCCTGCACACCTGGATCCACAAACATCTTAGTTTAAGCCGTCATGATTTCTTACCTAGATTACTGTAGCTACTTCCTAATGGATCTCTTTACTACAATGCACCCCTACATTCACTTTGAACTTCAAAGTAAATCCGAACATGTTACTTCTCTAGAGAAAGCTCTTCAATTCTAACTCCTAAAGGATTAAGTGAAAATATAATAGAATTTCCATATCCTTCATAATCTGACCCCTGATGACTATTCTCAATTTTTCTCTCTTCACTTCATACTCTACCACTCCCTAAGGTTCAGGCACATTAAATGGCTTAAGAGTACTCCCAAATACTGCCTGCTTTCTCCTCTCTGAGCTTTTGTACATACTACTTCCTTTGCACGGGGCGTCCTCTTGCCTCCCTAACCTCGCTTCACCTTGCAGATTCAATCTATAGGAATTAACTCAAGTATCATCTCTTCTCAAAAGCATAAAAGTTCCTTGATTCCCTCAGTTTGGGATAGGGTTAGTCTATGCTTATCTGTAATGTATGTCATTCTAAATTATAATTATCTGATTACTCGTCTGTCTCTCCCATTAAACTATGAGCTACTCAAAATTTTTCTGTCTTTATTTCCAATGTTTGGCATAGTGCCTGACACACAGTATGTGTTCAATACATGTGTACTAACTGAATAATTTTACCTTAGGCAGTGGGAACATACCCATCTGCTGCTTTTTTAAATTCTTCATAAGATTTAATTCATGATTCTCAGTTATGTTTAATGAACAATTTTTAATAATCAATGACCCATAATTTTATTTATCTGCTAAATGGATTAGCTCCTTTCTAAGCATTTACTATTAATAATTATACTAATAAGATCATCCTGTTATCTGAACATAGACTTATTTTATTATAGCAGGAGTACTTTACAGTGGTCATAGAACTTGTGGCAATTAATCATATCTCTGATGTTCTTTATGAAAAATGAATCCCTTTTGTCTATTTTACTATTGCTTTTTAAAATGGCTTTACTTGAGATATAATCCACATACCATACAATTCAACCATTTAAAGTGTACAACTCAGTGGGTTTTAGTACATTCCCAGAGTCGTGAAATTGATAAAGAATTTTAACTTACCACTTACAGTCCCAGTTAGTGTATTCTCAAATAAGTTACTAAACTCTGGGCCTCAGTTTTCCATATCTCAAATAAGGGAATTAAACCAGAAAGACTAAGGTTGTGTTAAACAATAAAAGGTGGCAGTCGAATGATTTCATAACCCATGCAAATAATGATATGCAGGAAAAAATACTCAACAAAAAGGTATATACTCCTTGTTATCATGGAACTTATAGCTCACAGTGGTACCATGCTTTACAACATTTTTGCACATCAACAACTATAGCAACAATAACTAATATGAAAAAATTCCTGATGAAATAGATCAAAGGACTGAAATTAAGGTTTGTGAAAGTCTTTCATGTCTGTCTTCTTCAAACCAATTGGACCTCAAGACATAACATGCAAAGGTTCTGCCTCCTCTTTCACTCCTTCTCCCTTATACTTTGTTTCTGTCATTCCTAAGTAGTTCCTTGATCAAATTAGCTGTTTTAACATTTTTGTACCTTTGTTCATATTGATCTCTTTATCTGAAATGTTCTTCCTTCTCCTGTCTACCTGCTAAATGCTGACTCTGATCACAAGACTCAGCTTTTATATCACATCCTCTCTGAAGCCATGGCTGACATTCCCTCCACTCCAGGTAGAGTAACTATTCCCACGTGGTGCATCCACTATACATATACCCATGATATTGCACTGCAATTATTTGCATGTTAGTGTTTCCACTAGAAACTGTGAGCTCTGAGAGCATCAGACTATCGAAATTGGCTGGGTACTTCCTACCCCTAGCCTGCAGTGTGAACTCAATATGTTTTGGTTTTTGTTTTGTTTTTTCAGAGACTTGCTCTTTCACCCCGGGTAGAGTGCAGTGGTGTCACCATAGCTCACTGCAACCTCCAACTCCTGGGATCAAGTGATCCTCCTGCCTCAGCCTTCCGAGTAGCTGGGACTACAGGTACACGACACTGACACCTGGCTAATTTTTCTATTTTTAGTAGAGATGGGGTCATACTCTTGCTCAGGCTGGTCTTGAACTCCTGAGCTCAGACAATCCCAGAGTGTTAGGATCACAGGCGTGAGCCACCGTGCCGGACCAATATATGTTTTCAGATGTATTCATGAGTGCCAAATTGGACTGGTCAGATTCCTGTTCAGTCTTTGGTTTTGATTTCCCATTCACCTCTACAGAGGTACATTTCTGGATAGCCAAATCATTCTTCAAGGCCCAGTTCAAATGAAATCTGTTCCAGGAAGACTTTTCTATACCTCCCACTAGGAAATTATCCTCCCTCCCCTAAACTCTCATGACTCTAACTCTGTATGTCTGACCACTCTCTACCTGGAGTTATGGTCATCTCCCATTCTACACACTGAATGTGGATTATCAGCATTAACCATATGTCGGGAATGAGGATGAACTGGTTAAAAATATAGACATGATCTTTGCCCTTATGAAACATACAGTCCTTGGAAAAGGCAGACAAGAAGAAAGGATTTGCAATATTTTGCTTTTGTTAGGCATCATCTTTCCATAGAGAAGCCTTCTAAATTTTAAATTTATAATATGAAAGTGAATTCATTCAATTATTCAACAATCACTTACAAAGCAACTACCAAAAGCCAGGTCCTATGTTCAAAAGGAAAGTTACTCTAGATGTACCAAGGACTAATATAAGTTCTCATTTCGAATTCCTATAAAATTCTAAAATCTTAAATTCTCTGATACTAGCAACGTATCAATATGCTTATAAAAATAATAAATCCACTACAGAATTCTGATATTGTGGAAATAGATTTAGATGTGAATACATAATCTTTTCATATTCCTGACCCTGGATAGTGCTCCTCCTAATTTAACTCAAAAGTTTAAACACAGAGCTACTATAAAGTTCCCTGGTGGTCTAGGGGTTAGGATTCGGCGCTCTCATAGAGCTACTCTATGACCCAGCCATTCCACTCCTAGGTATAGACCCAAGTGAAAACATATGTACACAAATGTCACAGCAGCATTACTCATAATAGTCAAAAAGTGGAAACAACTCAAATGCCCATCAATTGATGAATGGATAAATAAAATATGGTGTATTCATACAATAAAATATTATTTGCAATAGAGAGGAATGAAATACTGATAGATGTTACAACATGGATGAACCTGAAAATATTATGTTAAATGAAAGAAGCCAGACACAAAAGGCCATATATTGTATGATTCCATCTAAGTGAAATGTTCAGAATAGGCAAATCCATAAACAAAAAGTAGCTTATTGGTTGCCTAAGGCTGGAGGAAAAGGGAGTGACTGCTAATGGTTACAGGATTATTTTTTAGTTTTTTTTGGTGGTGGGGTGACGAAAATGTTCTAGAATTGCTTGCAATGATAGCTGCACAACATTGTGAATGTAAAACACTGAATTTTACATTTTATTTTTTACTTATATATTTTTGTTGAGACAGGGTCTTGCTCTGTTGCCCATGCTAGAGTGCAGTGGTGTCGTCATAACTCACTACAACCTCCAACTCCTGGGCTCAAGCGCTCCTCCTACCTCAGCTTCCTGAGTAGCTGGGACTACAGGTGTACGCCACCACACTGAGCTAATTTTTGTAGAGACGGGGTCTCACACTTGCTCAGGCTGGTCTCGAACTTCTGACCTCAAGTGATTTTTCTGCTTCAGCCTCCCAAAGTGGTAGGATTACAAGCATGAGCCATCTCACCCAGCCTGAATTTTACATTTTAAATAAATTATCTGGCATGGGAATTATATCCCAATAAAGCTGTTATTTAAAAGGCAAGGAGGGAGATAAGAATCCAAACCAGAACTACCCAGCTAAGGTGCTCCCAAATTCGTAACAGAAACTATGTGAAATAGTAAGTGCTTATTGTGTTAAGCCACTAAACTTTAGGATAGTAGGTTATGCAGCAATAGATCACTAACATATCAGGAATAAATGAAAGTTAACCATATTTGTAAGATTATCATATAGACATAGTTAGTCAACATTATTAAGTACCTAGGAAGAACTATTTAATAATTAGTAAATGTTACCTGGAAATAGGTGAGCAAAAGTTGCTCAGTCTTGAAGTCCCTGTATATTAACTCATTATACTGCTTTTTAGACATTTTAAGGCTTATTTCACATATGTATTTGGATTAGGGTGTGAATACCTAGAAAGGATAACTTTTGCTGTTTTTATAACTTCTTTTCACCTATAGCATCCAGAACTTTATTCACCAATGCAATTTATACCTATTGAAAACTGATATGCTGATTTTTTTTCCTCTAAAATAAAGAATTAGAAAAAGGTCTTACTTATGCTGCAACTGCCTGTAGAAGTCACTGCTGAACAAGGGCAGCGAAGACATTCTTTAGTGGCATTAGGACTCTGATAAAATCCTTCTTTACATTTCTCACAGTGATTTCCTTTGCTATTTTCCTGGCAGTTTAAACAAGCACCTAAAAGAAGCAAATTATTTTAAAAAGTTAAAGAACATGAAAAGCACAGTAGCTTTCAAAAGCACAGTAACTTTCAAAAATCATTCCTGCAACAAAAAGACCATAAGAAAAAGAAAAAGTAACAGGGATTGGATAGAGTTCTTTTCTATTCCATCTTACTTCTACACTGGCCATGTCTATGAACTATGTCCCCTATTGCACTGTAAACTCCTTAGGAAAAGGCTGGGTACAGGATTAACAGCACAATAAGCCTTTGTTGGTTGACTTAACTACATACCACAAGCAGGCCAACTATGTGAAAAGAAAAAATAAAAACAATCAAAATACCTATTAATAGAAGAATAGATAAATTGTGGCATTTTCATAAGTGAACTAAACCCTTTATGCATGAACATGCTTAAATCTTAAAAACAACATTGGTTGAAAAAGCAAATTGCAGAATGATACATACAGAAGGAGAATACTTCATAAAAATTTAAAAACCACACTAAGAAATACTAAGTAAATGGATACATGATACACTAACTAGATGGATACATACACATATAGTAAAAATTAAAGTGTGGACTGAGAGAGTATAGGGGAATTTTATGCTCTGTTTATCTGTGGAGGGAGGGAGAAAAACAAGACTAGGGAGGAACACAAAGAGAATTCTAACTTTATTTGAAATCTTGTATTTCAAATACTTAACTATATACACATACCCATATGTATAAGTAGGAATCAAAATTCCAAAATGTTAATCTTTATTAATTCTGGGTGAGTACGTAGGTATTTGTTATATTATTCTCCATAGGTTTCTATGTTTAAAACTTCAAAATAAAAATAAAAAATAATAAAGAAAATAAACAGGAAGGAAGCAAGCAGAGTTATGTGTTCTGTAGTAATACTTGGTACTCTATTCATAAGGATGTTCCACAGACACTGAAGCAGCGTAACATCTGAAAATAGGACATGAGGAAATACAGTATAATTTACATTCCTTCTTTATGGGGCCATGAAGATTCAAAGGGACACTTAGAACTACTATTACATAAATGAGTGAGTAAATTCTACAGAGAAATCTAGGAAGATGATGGAATTTCACAAAATATGCTAAATACAATTCAATACTAAAATTGTTCATAAACAGTCTTATTTGATTTCTTTTCCTTAGTAGTAGAAGTATTTACAAAAAAAGGAGAGAGAATGAGGCTGTGAAATAAAATGGTCTTACAACTGAAGCAAGATTTGAAAAACCAAAAGAATGAAAATATTATTAATATACACAAATCTCAATTTTTAAGTGATTACAGTAGAATTTTCCAAGACATCATGAACTTATTGGGAAAGACACCTTCAATAAGTACTTAACTTTGAATTAAATCTAACTTGTGTGTAAATATCATCACTTTACATCATATAATTTTTAAGGCCTCATAGCATTAGTGACATTTTTCACATATATAACGAAATAGTCTATACTCATACAGTGATAAACTCTTTAGGTACTGGTTTCTTTCCAGATCTTCTTATAACATAATCCCTTTTTAGCTATGTAGCTTTGTGACAATAAAAATAGTTGAAATGGATATACTAGGAAACTGTGGATTTTAGCTTTAAAAGTAAAACAATTTTAAACGTCAAATTCTTCTGCAGATTGGAAAAGTTAAAACTTGCACTATGTGCAAAATCTGTCTACCTGCTCTCCCCCTATTAAAAATGTTCAATGGAAAAAATTTAAGAGAAAAAGTTCTCATAAAGTACTAAACTTTAATATAAAAATACTCAAAAAGGCTAACAGCTCCATAACAAAATTTGGATGTTTGGGGTAAGATGTATTCCAATAATAAGTCCTTTGTGTATGACTGATGTGACAAGAAAAGGTCATGTCACTACACTTTTAAACAATGACAATATATACATACTTTTAATACTTTTCTCCTACAATGCTACTAGGTCTACATGCTTATTATTTGGTGGTTTTTTTACTATTCTAGCTCAGACTCCAAGCCTTTGTGACTATAAATTATATCACAATATAATTTCGCTCCCTTGAACCACTTATTATTAGAATAGTTCAAATTTTTTCCAGAAGAGTTTTTTATTTCTATTTGTTTTATGCCATACCCTGAAATGAGAGAAGTCAATGAGTAAAACATAATCCTACATAGTAAAAATGCTATCTCAAAAGTAAAAATGAAAGCAAGTATAAGAATAAAACTCATCAGTTCTTGAATACTCATTACTGTTTATATTGCTTTAAGACAGTATATACCTGAAGCACAGGTATAGAGAAAGAAAGTTAATAAAGATAGACCAGATATATACATGGGCAACATATGTAACCTGCAATTCTGTATCCCCCATAACAATAAGATGAAATAAAAAAAAAAAAACATAGACCAGATATAAATATAACTGGAATGTTAACAATTGCTGTGATGGGCAACAGTCCTCACAACGTTTTCCCCCCTTCTAATTCTCAAATTGTCTCTAGTATGTATGCATCACTTGTATTTTTATTATGTTGATCTTTTTCTGATTATAAAATAACACATTGTAAAATATATCACATGCACATTATAAAATACATTAAGAACCCAAGCAATTTTAAAACACTTCACATAGAAACTTGAAGATGATTTTTATAATAAAAATAAAAACTATAACCTTTAAAATCCATATACAGTAGGAATTAATAATGTGAATTTGCTTTTCTAATAGCTTACAATTCCTCTCTGAGAAGCAACATAGTATAAGAAAAGTGGTATAAGATTTAATACCAAATCTGCGTTCCATTCCCAGCTAAACCTCTCACCTGCTATGTTACCTTAAGCAAATACCTTCTCTGATATTGTTTTCTTTTTTTTCCTGAGCCTAATTAGACAAGGAAGAAATCTAATATTTATTTTTCTTCTTCTCTTCTTTACTACCTTGCCACGACTGAACACAACAGAAGAAAATGTACCCCAAAATGGCCAGTGGATTTCTCCTAATTCTCAGAAAGATACTAAGTGAAGTATTTTTAATTAAAGTATTAAAAATGAACATAAGAACACAAAATATAGCTAAAGAATACTAACTTGAGTTAGATGCTCCAAGAGAAGCAAGAGAGCATGAACAAAAGAATGAAAAGAAAGTATGTGCCCTTAAAATCCAATCTACAACCATTCTCATGAGTGCATAGAGGTAATTCTAGTACTGACTACCCAATACCACCAGGGCTGGCTTGGATGCACTGATGTGGCTAAACTGTACCAAACTGAATGTGCCCCTGGCCATCTGCCCTACTAAGAAGGCTGTGTGCCAGTCATTACTGTTCATTAGACGGAAAGAACCTGGATGAGAATGTTCTACCCTCAGGAAAAAATGTTTTAAACACTTGGTTTTACATCTGAGCACTTTTTTGGTAAAAGCTAATTTTCACTTTTCTAATCTGTAAAATGAGATACTAACTCCTTGGCTAAGGATTTCACAAAATGTAAATATTTCAAATGGTGAACGTCTATTCCATAGGATATGTTTTCTCTTTATACCTTAATTTTCTGATCTGTAAAATTAAAAAGCTAAACTAGATGAAATCTAAGTTTCCTTTAAATCTAAAATTGGAGAAAATTTCTTTTATAATAAGTGATATATAAAAATTAGCTGAAGTTTAACATTGTTCATTATGCTCTGTCTAGAACCTCCTGAAACACAACATACTGCCTTAAAATTCACATTCTTGGCTGGGCGCAGTGGCTCACACCTGTAATCCTAGCACTTTGGGAGGCCTAGGCGGCAGGATCGCTTGAGGCCAGGAGTTCAAGACAAGCCCGGGCAACATAGTGAGACCTCATCTCTCTACAAATAAGAAAAAATTATTCAGATGCTTGTAGTCCTAGCTACTAGGGAGGCTAAGGCAGGAGGATCACTTGAGCCCAGGAGTTTGAGGCTGCAGTGAGCCTCAAACTGTATTCTAGCCTGGATGACAGAGAGACCCTGTCTCAGAAAAACAAAAATCACATTCTTTTTGCTGGATGGCCAAACATGGATCACCCTCCCCCCCAAAAAAAAAGTAATGAGTGTTTCCTGAAGATGATTTAATGTCCTTGGCTAAGCATCTCAAAAATCTAGTAGGGATAACCAAGAAAATAACTGGTCAAAGAAAAGAATGTAGGGCTCCTTTCCAACCAAATTCAGGGATAAAACTTTGAAAACAAAAATTGTTACCTGTAAAAATACTTTTCCTTATTTCCTTTTTTATTTTGCCTTTCATACTTTATATATAAACCTGTCAGAAATACAGGAATGTACTTTGTTGTAAGAAGAAATGCCTTCTCCTATATAGGGCAGAAGGCAAATTTTAATCTGTCAAACTGAAAGATGGCCGGTGTGGAGCATAAGTGAACAAGGGAGAGAGAGTAACAGGGAGAGAGAGTAACAGGAGAGGAGGTCAGAAAGAAGGCAGGGCCCAGAAAATGCAAAGTCACACAGGCCATGGAAAAATACCTGAATTTTATAAAGAAGGGATGGGAGGCCATTGCAGTGCTTAAGCATGGAAATGGCATGATCTAATTTCACATTTAAAAAGATTGCTCTGGTTGTTATGTGGAGACCGACTGTGGTGGTGTTGGGGACAGGGGATGGGGAGATAAGAGAGGAGGCAGAAAGACCAGATGAGAGAGTACAACAGTAGTTCCGAGATGAGAGTGGCTTGGACAAGGATGATGCAACAAAGGTCATGAACAGTGGTCAGATTCGGGGTATATTTTGAAGATAGGGCTGATAGATCTTGTTGATGGACTGGATATTTGCAGTAAGAAAAAGTATAAGAATCAAATATGACTCCTAGGCTTTGGGACTGAGCAACTGGGTGAACAGTGCCAGTTACCAAAATGAAGAACACTAGGGGTAGAGCAGGGCTTAGCTTATAAAGTAAAATAAACAGTTGTTTTGGATATGTTAGGTTTATAATGCCATTTAACACATTCAATTGGGCTGGGCATGGTGGCTCACGCCTGTAATCCCAGCACTTTGGTAGGCCAAGGTGGGAGGATCACTTGAGGCCAGCTGTTTGAGACCAGCCTGGGCAACATAGAGAGACCCCATCCCTACAAAAAAGAAAAAAATTAGCCAGGCGTGGTGTTGCACACCTGTAGTCCCAGCTACTCAGGTGACTGAGGCCGTAGGATAGCTTCAACCCCGGAGGTTGTAGTGAGCTATGATGACACCACTGTATTCCAGCCTGGATGACAGAGAGAGATTCTGTCTCTAAAAACCAAATATTCATGTGAAGATGTCAAGTAGTCTACTAGATATTTGAGTGTGGAGGGAGAAATGTAAATATGATAATAAGCACATATAGGTGGCATTTAAATTAATCCAGGAGACTAAATGAGATCACTTAGGGAGAAAGCGTAAATGGAGAAAACAAATTTGTCAAGCTCTGAGCTTTGAGGCACTCCAGTGCTTGTAGTTGAGCTGAGGAAGATCTAGCAGAGCTAAGAAAGAAAAGCTAGTTATGTAGAAAGAAAACCAGGAAAAGTATGATACCCTATAGTGAAGTCGTTGAAGAGTAAAGGATTGGTGAACTTGGTCAAGCTACTGGGGTCAAGTTACTGACCATGGGATCCCATGAATACATAAAGGCACCTTGAATTCTTAAAAAGAAGTATATTATGTGAACATAAAGTTCCAAAGTAAAAAATAATAGCCCCTCCCCCACCTCCATTTTAAGGGAAACCTGTGCTCAATAAAGAAAACCTAGAAAAATATGGGAGTAGAAAGAGGAGGAAAAAAACTACCCTAAGAAATCTCTCATTAACATTTTGAATAATTTTCCTTGAAATCTTGCCTTATTTATAGGGGTTTTTCTTTTTAAATAGTCTAATTATATGGTACATGTCATTTCATACCCTGCTGCTTTCATTTTCTCAAGTTATGTGCCACTCTGTAAAACATTTTAATGACAACATAACATTACTAATAGTTACCATTTACTGATTGCTTATGATGGGCCAGGCACTGTGTTAGGGCTGTATAAATGTACTGCATTTAATCCTCACAACAGCCCATTAGGCAGTTACTGTTATTATCCCAAATTTATAGATGAAGAAGCAGATTAAGTAACTTGCCCAAGGTAAAATCAATATTTGATTTTCTGTGTTTTTAACCATATACTGCCTAGAGAACAGTATTGACTTAATTCCTTATTGTCAGGAATTGGGTTGTCTAATTTTTTAGGATGATTACTACTACTTTGGTGAGCGTCTTTGAACATAAAGCTTTGTATAAATTTAGAATTGTTTCCTCAGAATAGCTTCTTGAAAACAGAATTACTGGATCAAAGAAACATTTTTAAGATTTCTAATACCTAATGTTAAATTTCTTTCCAAAATGTTTTTCCCAATATATTTTACCACAAAAAGAATAGTTTGGAAATCTATTTTGATCTAAAACACAAGGTATAGAAAAAGACTAGAGGGGAAAAACAAGCGCTGTGAAGACACAGTCGGTGGCCACCAGGGGGCAACCGTACCACAGCATTGTTGAAACACATTTCATTTGCGATAAAGGAAAAACTGGTTTTATGTAAAGCTTGCAGTTTTAAATCAAGTATTTGCACTCCTTCATGTTGGGTTCCATTTTTATTATATTTCCAAACATAGAAACCGTTTATTCCTCTCGCTACTAGCTACTTGAAGAAATCATAACCATGGAAAAATATTTCTTTTGCCTTAAATTATCTTGAGCAAGGACAGGTCAGCATTTGTTTGACAGTAAAGAGAGCTGCCTCACTGCTGTAAGAAAAATTAAAAGTGAGAACCAGCAGTGTAGACTGCTTTCTGCTACTGTAAAAGATGGAGGGCACAATTTAAATTGACTCAGTATGATGAAGCATTCCTCTTGTTAGCCAGTACTGAAAATCGTCTTTCCTTTGTATGTTTTTCCGTTCATTTCTTCAACAAACATTTAGTGAGTACTTATTATGTGCTAAGCTACATGCTAGAGATGGTATATACAGTGGTGAACAAACTGATATCATTCCTGCCCTCACAGAACTTACAATGTAGTGAATAAGCCATGTGTGACTCATAACCACAAAAATATAACTACAAACTGTCATAAGTGCTATGAAAAAAATACAAGTATATGTGAGAGCATATAATAGGAGAATCGTCATTTAGCCTAGACCATCAGGAAATGCTTTCTAATGAAGTGCCCTTTAATTGAAGATTTGAAGAAGAATATGATTTAACCAAGGCAAAGAGGTCAAGAATGGGGATAGAGGTGGATTAGAAAGACCATTCTAGGTAGAGGAAAGATCATGTACGAGAACCCGGGGACAAAGGAACATAGCTTGTTTTAGAAATAAAAGCCAGTGTGACTGGATCACAGATGTAAAGGAAAAAAAAATTGCACAAGATAAAACTGTTAGTAGGGAGGGACCAAATCACATAAAAGTAAAAAATACACAATTTCTTCTAAATCAATTTGTTTCTCTATAGAGTAGAGGATTAGAGTGAAGAATAATCTTTCAATAGAGACTTTTCCAGAGTACTTTCAATTTTAAATGTTCTGCTACCCTGTCCTCATAAAAACACTTGTACTTGTCAGGCTAAGTGTGTCCTGATTTTTTGGTCAGGGAATAAAAGGTTTCCAAGGAAGTATCCCTACTCCTTATATTTAGGAATACTGAAGATTAGAAGTTAATTGACTTTAGTTTTAATAGTTTGCCTAAATATGGTTTTCCTTGGTTTTATATTGCTTGGGGTTTGCTGGGCTTTCTTCATCTGTGGGGTGATGTCTTTCGCCAATTTAGAAAATTCTTGGCCATTATTTCTTCAGATATTGCTCTGACCCAGAATCTCTTTCCTCTCTTTTTGGGTCTCGAATTACAATTACTTTTTTTTTTTTTTTAAGAGACAGAGTCTCACTCTGTTGCCCAGGCTGGAGTGCAGTAATGTGATCATAGTTCACTGTAACCTCGAATTCCTGGGTTCAAGCAATACTCCCGCCTCAACCTCCCAAGTAGCTGGGACTACAGGCACATGCTACCATGCCGAGCTAATGTTTTTCATTTTTGTAGAGATGGGGTCTTGCTTTGTTGCCCAGGCTGGTCTTGAACATCTGGCCTCAAGCAATCCTCCCGCCTCAGCCTTCCAAAATGTTTGGGTTACAGGAGTAAGCCACTGTTCCTGGCTGAATTACATTTATATTAGATCTTTTGACTGTGTCCCACATGTCTTTTCTGTTCTGTTCTTTCCATTGCATTTTCTCCAAATGCTTCAGTTTGGATATTTTTAACTGTGCTATATTTGAGTCTACTAACTTTGTCTTCACTGTGTACAATCTGCTGTTATATCCATGCAATGAGTTATTAATTCACATCTTGTATTTTTCAATTCTAGACTGTTCATTTGATTTTTTTTTTTAGATTCCAACTCTCTACTGAAATTTTGCCTCTTTTCACCTATTTTGTCTGACTTTTCCTCTATTTTCTTAAAATATTAATTTTAGTTATTTTAAAGTCTTTGTATGCTAACTCTAACATCTGGATCATCTGTGGGTCTGTTTCCATTCTTTATTTTTTCTCTTTATTATTGGTCACACTTTCCTGTCTCTGCATTGCCTAGTATTTTTCACTATATGCCAGACATGGTATATAAAAGTAGCAGAGAGGGCTTCCCCTTTCCTCTGTTAGGTAGACTTAATGAAAAGATCAACTCAATCCAATCAGAAATTAAGGCAGATTGAGGATGGACTGCAATTTTAATGTGAGTAAGCTCACCTCTGGTTCATCACTATTTCTTGGTCTTGGCCCTCTAAGGCTTTCGAGAGCCTAGCAAGCCTGTGTGTCTCCCCAGCCCTAGAAGATTACAAGAGATTCAGTATTGGTCTTTGGTGGTTTGAGCCTAGGTCTCACTCCACACACCTTCGGAGTCTGGTGATATCTTGAGGGAGAGATGGTTGTATGTTGTAGAAGGTCCTCTCTAAAGAAATTTTGTCTCCTCAGCACAAGACTGAAAGAGATTTCTTTCCTCCTTTCTGACCCAGCCTTCCATCTTCTGCATAGTCAACTAATGTCCTGTGGGAAAACTGGCCTTGTGCTCAGGGCTCCTCTAGTTTCTAACCATCATGCAAGTCTCAAATGACTGCCAAAAGCTCTTGCATCTCTTTCCTCAAGAGGCATTCCTTTGCTTGGGCCAAGTCTGCTCCCTATCCTGTGCCCAGAATCAGCAAATGGCCCCTGGAAAGAAAATGGCTGGTGATTATCAGCTTAACTAGGAAGAGTTCTACCCTTTCTGGCATGTTAGTCCATATAGTTCTCCTTGCTTGCATAGCTCTCCAACCAATATGATTTTTGAAATTTATATACTTTTTTCTTCCCTCTTTCTCTCTTTTTTTCCCCCCAGAGATAGGGTCTCAAACCCTGTCACCCAGGCTGAAGTGTAGTGGCCTGATCATAGATAGCTCACTGTAACCTCAAACTCCTAAGCTCAAGTGATCCTTCCACCTCAGCCTCCCGAGTAGCTAGGAGGATGCACCACCATGCCCAGATAATTGGTTTGGTTTTTTTTTATTTTTTTTTTTTTCCATTTTGGTATATACAGGGTCTCGCCATGTTTCCTAGGCATGTATACTTTTTCAAGTTGTTGTAGCAAGAGTTTGGTTTGCTGTGATCTATTACATCCTACTCAGAAGAGAAAGCCCTTACAAACTATTTGGAAGAATCAACTTATCGCTGAAAGATTTCAAAATGAAAAGAACAGTGGAATAATTACATAACAAAGTTAAGGAAAGTATGTACCTGTGAGGGCATCACAACTGGTGGACCGATTATTGCACTGGCAGGGAAAGCAGCCATTCTCGCTAAAGCCAAAATAGCCATCTTGGCATTGGTCACATGAAGAGCCAATGACACCCACTTTGCACTGGCATTTTCCAGAACTGCAAATAAAAGTAAAGACAATGAACAAAATTAGGTTAGTTTAACAGTTTTACTGCCTGACATCCCAGAAGAGAAAGAAAGCCAGGCTCATGTAAATAGCATATACTTACCATATCTCAAAACCTTGTATTCTAAGAAATCACCTGACGATCTCTGTATTCCTATTTAAAGCTGTCTATTGTATCGCGTTATATAATTTCTTAGCTAACAAATAATTTTACCGAAAATGTAAAATGGAGGCATCTGAAAGCAGGACTAAAAATAATGATGATGATAATCATAATAAAAACAATGAGCCACCATTTATTGAGGGCCTATGCCAATAAATATATATTCTCTCTAATGCTCAAGCTATTTCTACTAGGTGGAGGTCATAATCCTCATTTTATTATTGAGAGAATTCAGAGAGGTTAAAGTTATTGTCCACAGCTAGTAAGTAAGGTTTATTTACACAAAGCCAGACTTTTCCCTCTATACCATGCTACCTACCTGTTAGTTTAACTCTAAATTTGTATAAAAAATTTGTCTGCCAAATAACTTGATATCCACTTGGGTATCAAGCTTCATTTTGTAGATCCTAAGCATCACAATTGACCATCTACATAGGCTCTAACTCCAGTGATGCTGTTTCTGCCTTGCCCAGAGTAAATATTAGTCTCTTTTCTCACCACCAGTAAATTTCAGGTGCTTTCAGTAAATTTCTTCCTTAACAAAAGCTAAGAAATCTTACTGCTTGAAGATAATAAAGGCTCTCAGAGATACAAGTCCAAATATTTTGATATTTAGTTAAAGCCTAATTAAAATTTGTACTGATCATAGTATAGACGATGAGCATTGTTTTTTAATAAAGCAACAGAAATTTACATTACCAAGCATATCTTTTAAGTAACTTTGCAGTAAAGAAAAGAAAGAAACTCCACACACATACATATATACAGCCTTACACAAGAATACCCCAAGGTACTTAAAGATCTAGCAAAGAAAATCTGTATTCATCAAAAATGAAGTTCAGGAATATCTTATGACTCAACAAGAAGGAACCAGTCAATTTAAGTCCCTCTATACTATCTGAAAATTACAAAGGGTATAATGTACCTTTCAAAGAATGGCTAACAACACTTCCTTAGTCAACTGCCAAGGTTTTTAAAATGTTGATCAACATGCTTGCTCCTCATTCCTCTAAATATATTAGATTATTCAGTATACAAAAGGATAAACAGTTACTTTTACAAATAGTGTTTGCCTAACCCACCACACACAAGAAAAAGATATTACTTTAGAATACAAAAATCACTTAATAATATCTCCTAACTATAATATAGCCAGTATTCCCAAAGCAGTTGCTATTCCTGTAAGTGAGCCTTCCCTTCATAACTCTGCTCTGGGCACTCAGAAGACTGATTTAAGCAGGCATCTTTTTCTCTGGAGAATCTGCTCTCTGGCTGCTAATTGAAAAAAAAAAATCCATGAATGACTTCATGAATTCTGATAAAGTAGTTGACTGAGTCTAGATACCATGCTTTAGTTTTTCCTTGCTAGATTTTAAAGCAACAAGAAAGAAGCTACTTTTCTCTCTTTTTTAAAAAAAAAAGTATAGAATTAAGTAGGGAAGTTTGGTTGTGAGACTGCACGAGGAGTGCTTTTCCACCAATGTTACTCATGACCCAAGGCCAATTTCTGCATGTATAAGAATTAAATTAGCTGGGCTCAGTAGCTCATGCCTGTAATCCCAGTTACTCGGGAAGCTGAGGTGGGAGGATCGCTTGAGGCCAGAGTTCGAGACCAGCCTGGGCAACACAGGGAGACCCCCTTCTCTAATAAAATAAAATAAATTAGCCAGGGGCAGGGACAAGTGCCTATAGTCCCAGCTATGTGGGAGGTTGAGGTGGGGGGATTGTTTGAGCCCAGGAGTTTAAGGCTGCAGTATGCTATGATTGTGCCTATGAATAGCCACTGCCCTATAGCCTGGGCAACATAGTGAGACCCCATCTCTTAAGGGGGAGGGGAGAATTGAATCACTCAGCAAATATAAAGCTTTGTCTGTGTGACTTCTTTTATAGAATAAAGGCTTTACAACACTCCCTTTCAAGGGCTCTCTCTGTTAAAGATTGTTGCATGCTTTCTGAAGCAAAGGTCAATGATATAAATGCGATGAAACAAAAAAAGGCTTACTGGCAGACCACTTAAATGCTTATCCATAGATCTGAAGTGAAAGAACCAAAGACTCATAGCTTCATATCTGGAGAATAAAGATGCAGAACTGGATTATGAATATAAATCAGAAATCTATTCTACTGAGATCAGCTAACAAAGAATTGAAGATAGAATTTGCTCATCCAGTGTCACTTCTTAAAGACATGTGTTACTAGGAAAGTACTAATATAGTACAGAGAATTACATGAGAAAGAAGAATATAGAATAAAGGAAGCAGAAGCATTGTATAACTAAGCTGTACTAAGCATAACTATGCATATACTACACATTTCTTAAATTATCCCAGATGGGATTCTCAGATTTTCTTATCGTATCAATGCTTAGTTATAGAATTTACATACTTACGGGTGTGAACAACTATTTCAAAGTTTTAACACTTTTAAAAAAGTATTTCTTAAAATGTATGTAAACAAATAACATATTTTATGACATGAATTGTTGATTTTTCAAAAGGAAATTCAATGGTGTATCATCTCAAGATATGGTACATATTGATGTCATACAAATACTGGCCAAATTGTCTTTTAAAAGGTTCTGTTTAAGAAGAGTGGGTGGAGAATCTTCAGACTTTCCATTATTTTATAAACACATTGATTAGGTGGGAAGGGTGTAATACAAGAAAGGAGGTATCAGAGTTTATGGAAAAAAAAAAAAAAAAAAAACCCAGCCCAAGGAGACAGAACTTGGTTAATATTCCAGCTCTGCTAGTTACTAGCTGGTACGAAGCACTTGTTCTTAGCATTCTCACTTCTAAAATAAAGACAATTATATCAACCTTTGTAGGGTTATTCTAAGAATTAAAGATTGCATAGACAAGGCGCTTAGCACAGTGGCCAGCATATACTTAGTACTCAAAAATGAAAGAGACTACGAAGGTGATGACAATGATCCCAGATGTTGAATATTTTCTGAGAATTGTATGGAAAATAGGTTAAAATTCCCAGTAGGCCAAGACAGGGAAGAAGATTCTAAGTTATTTACTTTTAAAATCTTGTTAATGAACCTAAAAAATGGCAAAAAAATTAAGGGAGTAATTATTAATTTGGTATTAATAATAAGAAAAGAGAGTACATTATGAACATATGATAGAAACAATTTTTGGAAAGAAAATTTTAAAATTGAGAAGGGAAAGGGTCTGCAAAATTCTACATCAGGTGAGATCAAAGCCAGGCAGACCCGACATGCTTTTTACCAACTAACTAATGATTTATTTTTAAATTGCCAAATGTCTTGGCATGTTTTTTGTTATCAAGAACATTATCTATTTTCTTTCTAAGATTTACAAGATATAAATTATGTGTGGATGTATATCTTTAAATATCGTATTATCAACTTTAACTCAAGCAGTCACAGAACAACTAAAAAGATATACATAGTTCTAATTAGGAGAAATAATTCATTTAAGTCATTCAAGACCTTGCTTTTTCCTCATTCCTCTTCCCCAGACAATAATACATGTTGGCAGTCTGACATGGAAAGAATAAGAAACAGAAAAAATAGACAATAAAGTATATTAATTTTCTTCTTCCACCTCATTTTTAGTAACTACAACCAATTTAGTTTCAGAAAAGTCTTAGAATACTAATTAAAATAGTCTTAAATAAACAGAAAATTGCTGATCATAAGCTCTCAATATATTAAAATTTAAAAGGTAGCTAGAAAAAGTTTTTTCCACTAGAAAAAGTTTTTATATGAGGTAAAAAAGTAAAAGTTGTTAACAACTCTTAATTTCATGTTTGGTTCATAGTTTTGTAGAGGTAATGAAAATAATACTTTCTCCTTTTTCTTATTAAAAAACTCAATAATTGGACATTTTGGCAAAAGATTCTCTGCATTTAGTGTTCCTCTGTCCTTCTACAGTCATGGAAAAGATCATTATGCAATGAGCAAAGCTTCTTTTCTGGAGGAAAAAAGGATAGCTTTATTGTTGAAAACATTGGGCTATTATTCTAAACATTCCTTGTATTTTTGAGGGCAAATAGTCTAAAATATGTTTAGAGGAAATCCATATTCAGACAGAAATTCTTTTTTTTCCCCTCAGAGACAGAGGACAGTTTATTCCCCACAGCAATACCAGTAGTTAGAGGATCAGCATTTGTACCATGTCCTCAAACTTCAACTCCCAAGGGTAATGCAAAGAGGGCCTGAAATGCTTGTATATAAGGTGAGTTGTTACAGAAGAAGAACCCCCAACTCAGAGAATCCAGATCTTTTATAATGGTCAGCGAGCCCAAATGATCTTTGCCTAGGAGGGAGGCTTAATTTTTATTATACTGGACAATCAGTAAATCTGTCCTTTACTCCAGAGGAAGATATTATCTTCATTTTCCAAGACTGTTTGAATAAATAGTCCAGAACAAAGTCAGCCAGTGCCTCTGCTTGCAGAAGCACAAGAGACCTTTAGAGAATTGTCTTGAAACAGTAACAACCTCTCATTGACACAATGTCTTAGCCTCTGGAAAACTTTCCCATGAGTACAACACTCCATCAGTCATAATGATTAATCTGAACAATAGAGCCAAATCCTGCCTGCCACAAACTTTCAATAAATTTTACTGGAACACAGCCATTCATTTATGTATTGTCTGTGGCTGGCTGCTTTTACACTTTAATGGCAGGGGTTCACCATGCCTTGACTATCAGCCCATTGCTGAGTGGCTTTTTTTTACTTTTATTATTATTTTTAATTTACACATAATAATTGTACATATTTATGGGGTACAGTGTGATATTTCAACACATAAATACTTTTGTATCTGTTAACCAACCTTTAGTTATCCTCCCCTCCCCCTTATGTTTTTTGCCTCTAGTAACCACTAGTCTGTCTACACTCTACTTCTACGAAATCAACTTTTTTTATCTTCTACATATAAGTGAGAGCATGAGGTATTTACCTTTATGTGCCTGGCTTATTTCACTCAATATACTGTCCTCCACACTCATCCATGTTGCCACAAATGACAGAATTTCATACTTTTTTATGGTTAGTGTTCCATTGCACATATACAAATGTGTGGGCACACGCGTGCACACGCACACCCCCTCCCCCACACACACATTTTCTTTATCCATTCATCTACTGATGGACAGTTAGGTTGATTCCATATCTTGGCTATTGTGAATAGTGCTACAATAAACATGGGAGTGCAGATATCTCTTTGGCATACTGCTTTCCTTTCCTTTGGATATATACCCAGTAATGAGATTGCTACACCATATGGTAGTTCTGTTTTTAGTTTTTGAGGCACCCCCTTACTGTTTTCCATAATGGCTGTACTAATTTACATTCCCACCAACAGCATATAAGAGTCCCCATTTCTTAACATCCTTGCCAGCATTTGTTACTTTTTGTTTTTTTGATAACAGCCCTTCTAACTGGGGTAAGATGATATCTCATTGTGGTTTTGATTTGTATTTCCCTAATGATTAGCAATATTGAGTATTTTTTTATGTACCTGTTGGCCATTTTTATGTGTTCTTTTGAGAAATGTCTATTCAGATCTTTTGTCCATTTTTTAAATTATTTGGTTTTTTTGTTTGGTCCTTGTACATCGTAGATATTAATCCCTTGTTGGATGAATAGTTTGCAAACATTTTTCCCATTATACAGGTTGTCTTTTCACTCTGTTGACTGTTTCCTTTGCTATGCAAAAACGTTTTAGCTTCATATAATCCCATTTGTTTATTTTTGCTTTTGTTGCCTGTGCTTTTGAGGTCTTCTCCATAAAAATCTTTGCCCAGAGTAATGCTGAACCATTTCCCTTATGTCTTCTGCTAGTAGTTTCATAGTTTTGGATCTTACATTTAAGTCTTTAATCCATTTTGAATTGATTTTTATATATGGTGAGAGGTCTAGTTTCATTTTTCTGCATATGGATGTCCAGTTTTCCCAGCACCATTTATTGAAGAGGGTATCCTTTCCCCAATATGTGTTCTTGGCATCTACTAAAGATCAGCTGGTTGTAAACACATGGGCTTATTTTTGCCTTTTCTATTCTGTTCCATTGGTCTATGTGTCTGTTTTTATGCCATTGCCATGGTGTTTGGGTTACTGTGGCTTTGTAGTAAATTTTGAGGTCTGGTAGTGTGATGCCTCTAACTTTTTTCTTCATGCTCAGGATTCTTTGGCTATTCAAAGTCTTTTGTGGTTCCATAGAATTTTAGAATTATTTTTTCTATTTCTGTGAAGAATGTCATTGGTATTTTGATAGGGATGGCATTGAATCTGTAGGTTACTTTTGGTAGTATGGTCATTTTTCACAATATTAACTCTTCCAATTCATAAACATGGAACATCTTTCCATTTTTGTGTGTCCTCGTCAATTTCTTTCATCAGTGTTGTATAGTTTTCCTTGTAGAGATTTTTTACCTCTTTGGTTAAATTTATTCCTGGGAATCTGGGGTTTTTATGTAGCTATTATAAATGGGATTGCTTTCTTTATTTCTTTTTCCACTAGCTCATTGTTGGTATATAGAAACATTATTGATTGTGTTGATTTTGTACCCTATAACCTTATTGAATTTGTTTATCAGTTTTAGCAGCTTTCTTGTGGAGCTTTTAGGGTTTTCTATATGAAGGATCATGTCATCTACAAACAGGGACAATCTGATTTCTTCTTTCCCAATTTTTATGCCCTTTCTTTCTCTTGCCTAATACTCTGGCTAGGACTTCCAGTACTATGTTGAAGAAAAGTGGTGAAAGAGGGCATCCTTGTCTTATTCCAATATTAAAGGGAAAGCTTTCATATTTTCCCCATTCAGTATAATGTTGGCTGTGGATCTGTCACATATGGCCTTTATCATGCTGAAGTATGTTCCTTCTATACCTAACTTGTTGAAAGTTTTATCATGAAGAGATTATTAAATTTTTTTAATTTTTTATTTTTTTAGAGATAGGATCTCACTCTGTTGCCCATGCTGGAGTGGGCGTGCAGTGGTGCAATTATAGCTCACTGCAACCTTGAACTCCTGGACTCATGTGATTCTCCCACCTCGGCCTCCCAAAGTGCTGGGATTACAGGCATGAGCCACTGTGCCCAGCTGAAATATTGATTTTTTCCAATGTTTTTCTGCATCTATTAAAATGAACATATGGTTTTTGTTCTTCATTTTGTTGATATAATGTGTCAATGTAATGTACTGATTTGCATATGTTGAACCACCCTTGTATCCTTCGGATAAATCCCACGTGATCATGGTGAATGATCTTTTTAATGTGCTGCTGGATTCAGTTTGCTAGTATTTTGCCAAGGATTTTTGCATCTATGTTCACCAGCAATATTGGCCAATAGTTATCCTTCTGCTGTTGTCTCTTTTTGTGGTTTTGGCCTTAGGGTAATGCTGGACTTGTAAATTGAGTTCAGAAGAATTTCTTCCTCTTCAACTTCCTGAAGAGTTTGAGAAGAATTGGTATTAGTTCTTTAAACGTTTGGGAGAACTTAGCAGGGAAGCCAGGGGTCCTGGGCTTTTCTTTGATGGGAAACTTTTTATTAAAGATTCAATCTTGTTACTCATAACTGGTCTGTTCAGGTTTTCTATTTCTTCTTGGTTCCATCTTGGTAGGTTGTATGTGTCCAAGATTTACCCATTTTCACTGAGTTTTCTGATTTGTTGGCATACAGTTGTTTGTAATAGCCTCTAATGATCTTTTGTATTTCTGTAGTATCAGTTGCAATGTCCCCTTTTTAGCTTCTAATTTTATTTATGTGAGTCTTTTCTCTTTTTTTCTTGGTTAGTTTAGCTAATGGTTTGTCAATTTTCTTTATCTTTTCAAAAAGACAAATTTTCTTTCTGTTGATCTTTTGTATTGCTTTTTAGTCTCAATTTCATTTATTTCTTTTCTGATATTTATTGTTTCTTTCCTTCTACTGATTTTGAGTTTTGTTTGTTCTTGCTTTTCTAGTTCATTGAGATGCATCATTAGGTTGTTTATTTGAAATCTTTTTACTTTTTTGATATAGACATTTATTGCTATAAACTCTCTCTTAATACTGCTTTTACTGTATCCCATAGGTTTTAGTATGTTGTATCTATATTTTCATTTGTTCTAAGAAATTTTTTAATTTCCATCTTAATTGCTTCCTTGACCCATCCATTGATCATTCAGGGGCATGCTGTTTACTTTCTATGTATTTGTACAGTTTGGAAAGTTCCTCTTGTTATTGATTTCTAGTTTTATTCCATTGTGGTCCAAAAAGATACTTGATATGATTTCAATTCTTTTAAATTTGTTGAGACTTGTTTTGTGGCCTTACATGTGGTCTATCCTGGAGAATGTTCCATGTGCTATTGAAAAGAATGTGAATTCTGTAGCTATTGAATGAAATGTTCTAATTTATAGGTCTGTTAGGTCCTGGTTGGGAAGGGTGTGCTGACTCTGTTTCTGAGTTGGTGCAGTGGTATAGTCTCCATGCAGCTTCTGCCCCTGTGTTCAGTGTCAGCAATAACTGTGGCTGCCTCAGTGGTCTAGACTGTAGAAGTTTGTGGCAGCAGTGCACAGGAATTCTTAATACTCAAAAAGAGCATTGCTTAAGTCCAAACTACTTTTTTGACAACTGATATTACCAAAATCAAACTTAAAAGTTTATTGGAAGGTGAGATGTCAAACTTAAAGGCAAAAAAATCCAACGTGTCACATTTCCAGAGATACAACTTGCAAAGGTTAACTTAATTCAACTAAGACAGTTATTTTTCACTTCCTTTACTTTTTTAAAAAACCAAAGTAATACGATCATAAGAATTCCCACACCATTACTCCATTATTTGATATAGATTACTGCATTTCAAAAGTCATTTTGAGAAGAGAAAGTGTAGAGCTAAAACATGAGGTGGAGGTATCATCTTAAAAAGAAATTGCTTCTCAGATATGTTAACATTTATATTCTTTTGTAACCACTGTATAAGATTTGCTTCGTTAAAGGGTAATTATAAATACCTGACTTGAGTACATGCGCTGTTCCAAAAATACCTATAATTGAGAACTCATTTTCTCAGGGAAATGACAGCGTAAGTGGTGGCTCAGTTTCCAGATCAGCAAACAAAAACCTGCTTAACTTGAAATGTTGATATTGACAGTGCTGAGGACCAAGTCTTTTATACTCAAGTTCTAAGTCTTTGAGTTCTGAACCTTATAGGGGATGGAGTGGCCAGAAGACAATATTAACATTTATTGAGTTCCTACTACAGGGTTATAAATAAAGCACACAGGATAATATTTACATATACATTACTGAATGTAGCCCTTACAATAAATCTGTGACATTCATAAGTCTTGGTTGGCTTTACCATTTTCAAGCTGTTTGAGTATTGAACAAGTTAATTCACATTTGAAAAATAATAATAATAATCTCTATTTCAAAACATTATGAAGATTAAAATTACATATTTATATTTAAGCACTTTCCAAATAGTAGAAGCTCCATATATGACAAAATATTAATATTATCAATATCCCCAATTGGTAGAGCTTCAGCAACATGAACTGACTCAATTTTCAAAGTCACACAGCCAAATGGCAGTCATAGTTAAAACCTAGGTCTTTTGTCTCCTAATAGAGTGTTTTCTCTTTCTCTCCTATATTGCAGATTACCTCTATGCACTTAATAAAAGCAGGTAAAAAGGCTTTTATGTATTCATTTTAATAGACTTGCAACACTCCCAGAAGAAGCTTTTTATGTTAACCCTCTCCTGGCTCAATTGTCAGTTATTTAAATCTCTCTCCTCTAATGAAAGAGAGTTTTAAAAATGTAATTGCCAAAGAAATGAGACATTGTTTCTGATCTGTCTCAATACATTTTTAGACTTGGGAGCTCTAGTTTCCTAGGTGTATCTAGCACAATTTGCAAATATTCCTATTCCAGTCAATTTCCTTATAAAGTTTTTTTTTTCTTTTCCCTAACAACTTTATTGATAATCTTCATTTTAAAATTGTGAAACATACCATTCATACAGAAGTACATAAAATTAAAAACAATGCAATTTAAAGACAGATGATAAAATCAACACTTTGACACCCTCTACCAAGACATTTGAAGCCCCTTGAATAGCTCTCCTCAAAAGCATCTTCTTCTCTTGCCCAGAAGCAACTACATTTTATCTTAACCATTCTTTAGCTCTTCAGGAGCTTTGCCATCTCTATGTATTACTAAATACTATATCATGTAGTTTTACCTGCTCTTAAACTTATATTAATAAAAATCATTAGGTATTCTTTGACTTGTTTTCCCCCCTCAATACAGTATTATGTTTTTAAGATTTATTAATGTGGCTGGGCGCGGTGGCTCATGCCTGTAATCCTAGCACTCTGGGAGGCAGAGGCGGGTGGATTGCTTGAGCTCAGGAGTTTGAGACCAGCATGAGCAAGAGTGAGACCCCGTCTCTACTAAAAATAGAAAGAAATTATATGGACAGCTAAAAATATATAGAGAAAAATTAGCTGGGCATGGTGGCGCTTGCCTGTAGTCCCAGCTACTCGGGAGGCTGAGGCAGTAGGATTGCTTGAGCCCAGGAGTTTGAGGTTGCTGTGAGCTAGGCTGATGCCATGGCACTCTAGCCCAGACAACAGAGTGAGACTCTGTCTCAAAAAAAAAAAAAAAAAAAGATTTATTAATGTAAATTTGTATAGTTGTAGTCAATTCATTTTTACATTCATCACATGAATATAACATTATTCATTTAATCATTCTCCTAAACATTTGGGTTGTTTCATATTTTAGCTATTGTTAATAATGCTTCTGTAAACCTTCTGTATGTGTCTTCTGGTATACATAAGCATAGTTTTCTCTAGGATATATACTAAGAAATGGAACTTCTACGTAACAGGGTTTGTGTGTGATCAGTTTTACTAGGCAATGTCCAACTTTTTGTTTTGTTTTATTTTTGGTTTTTTAGAGACAGAGTCTCACTGTGTCGCCAAGGGTTAGGTACAGTGACTATTCAGAGAAGCGAACATAGAGTACTACAACCTCAAACTCTTGGGCTCAAGCAATCCTCCTGCCTCAGCCTCCCAAGTAGCCAGAACTACAGGCATGCACCACCACACCCGGCGGCAATGCTTGTTTTCCGATGTGGTGGTAACAATTTACCCTCCTATCAGCAACAGAATGATAGTCTCATTGCTCTACATCCTCGTGAACAGTTGATACCATCAGCTTTAAAATTTCTGCCAATCTGGCTGCTTGAAATGGTACCACATCATGGTTGTAAATTGCATTCTTCTGATTACTGAGCATGGAATGTATTTTCACAGTTATTGGTCATGTGAGTTTCCTCTTCTATGAAGAGTCTGCCCAAGTATTTTTGACATTGATTTGTAGAAGTTCTCTATATATTTCTGGAAAAGCAACTCTTTGTCAGTGTCATGTGCTATAATTATTTTCTCCCAGTTTGTGACTTGTGTTTTTATTGCATTATACTTTCTTTAAAAAGTCATTTGACAAACAGATGTTCTTAATTTTAATATAGTTGAATTTATCAATATTTTCCTTTATGGCTTTTTTGTTTTTATATTTTAGAGAGTAGTTTAGTAAAACAGTTAAGAGTAGAACTCTGGAGCTAGAATACCTGGATTCAAATCCTGGCTTTATCATCTAGTCACATGATCTTAAGCAAATTACTTAATCTCTTTACGCTTCAGGGTCCTCAGTTATAAAATGGAGAACATACAAGGACTGTCTTGAAAGTATCCAGCCATATTATATGTCATATTCCATGTAATATGAAAAACAGAGACATTTATTACATTAACAATGGTTGGATACTTTCCGGACAGCCATCGTATATCATAGGTTTGTTGTGAAGATTAATTTAGTTAATATGTGTTAAACACTTACATAGAGCAGTGCCTGGCACATAGTAAAAACTATATAAATATTGCTACTATATTAACATTATTGTTAAAGAAATCCGTCCCTACCCCAAAGTCATTAAGATGCTTTCCTAAAAGTATTACACTTTGCCTTTCACATTTAGGTCTTTAATCCACCTGAAATTTATTTTTGCAGATGATATAAGTTAAAGGTCCAATCTCATTTTCTTCCTTATAGATAACCAAAGCTCTAGTACAATCCATTGATAAGTCCATCCTTTTGCTCCTAAGCTTTAGTACCTCCCCTATCATATACCAAATGTCTTTATACACACAGGTTATTTCTGGACTGTCTTTTTTGTTCTATTTATTTATTTTGTATCCCGAACCAATACCACACTATCTAAATTACTATAGCTTTACTTCCCTACAGTGTTTTTGCAAAAGAAAATTTGAAAATACAGATAAGTTGAAAGAATGGTATGCTGAATATCTGTGTATATATTTTGCTTTACGGGGGTTACTCTCCTAAGCCCCGCTCCCAGTGTACAGCACTGCAGCCACACTGACCTTGCTGTTGCTCAAGGACGTTAGGCATCTGCCTGCACCAGAGGTTCTACTTGCTGCTCTCTCTACTGGAAATACCCTTCCATGGGATCCACATGGTATGCTCCTGTGTGTCTTTTTGTTCTTTATTCAAATGTCATATTCTCAACAAGGCCTTAGCTTGCCACACTATCTAAAATTATACTATCTCCTCCTATTTAATATACTATATATTTTCTTTTTTTATTTATTATCTCTCTTCTCATCTAGAATATCAATTCTAAATCAGGAGTTTTTATTTGTTTTTTCCACTGCTATATTCCTAGTGCCTAGCACAGTGCCTGGCGTATGACAGGCACACAAACTTTGTTTAATGATTGCATGATCTGGCTCTAAAATCTATATGTGCTTTCTTCATTACTCTTGATGACTTCTAAGTGCAATATTTGTTTTCCTTTTGCTCCATTTAACATTTGCCATGCACTTAATCTTGATACTTTATGTCACATTTAAATAAACTCCTTAGAATCTTAGAAATAGGATATTCATTCTAGGTGATCAAAATGAGACATTTAATGACTGGCCCATGATCAGGATAGGCCAATCAACCTTGTAAGACAGTAATCCATCGGGTTTGTTCTTTAAAGTAGGACAGAGAAGAGCAGACGGGGGAAAAAAAAAGTAATAGCCTGCAAAGAAAAATCCATGGTGCTTAACCCCAATATTCTATTGTGACCTGCCAAAAGGGCCTCTTTTGCTTATCTAATCCTCATATAAACAAAGAATAGAGGTTGGAAAGCCTCAAACAAGCCTCTTCTTTTTTAAGTTTTGGTTTCCACCTGCATATAAGCTGCCGTTAGGTTTTTTGGGGACAGCATATTGTCCACTAGATCAGTAGTTCTGAAACTTTAGCATACTGCCATCCCAGAGTTTTTGATTCAATAGGTCTGGGGTTGGGGCCTGGAATTTGTATTTCTAGCCAATTCCCAAGTTATGCTGATAATGCTGGTCCAAGGACCATAATTAGAGAACCACTGTAGTAGATTAACTGGAAAAAATATCACTGTACTTATTTCACTGTTTTCTTAAATTTCCCTAACCCTGACTGGTGAAGCTGATTAATTTCAACCTCCGGCTTAGTGCTGAATCCTTAATTTGGTATCAATCCTGACTTAAGAAGATAGGACTTAAGACAATCAACCTCAGTGGTCTGTCATCAAATCCCATTTGTTACTGGTTCTTTTGACCTTAGTCCCCTATATTCTTGTTTGTTTGTTTGTTTTGAGACAGAGTTGGGCTCTGTCGCCCAGGCTGGAATACAGTAATGTCATCATAGCTCACTGCAACCTCAAACTCCTTGGCTCAGACAATCCTGCTGCCTCAGCCTCCTAAGTAGCTGGGACTACAGGCATGCACCACCATGCGTGGTTAATATTTTTTTTTAATTTTTTTCTAGAGACAAGGTCTCACTATTGTCCAGGTTGATCTCAAACTCTTGGCTTTAAGCGATCCTCCCATCTTGGCCTCCCAAAGTGCTAGGATTACAGGTGTGGGCCACCATGCCCGACCAGTCCCCTATATTCTTAATGACTAAATTACAACTATTGTCCCTAGTTTCTTAATGCCTGGCTCCTGGTCCCAGTTGCCCTGCCTCCCCACTTCCTACCCCAATGATTAGGTCCATGACACTTACTTTCAGACTCTTTACATATCCAACACTTGCCATTTAAACCCCAAGTCAGGTGTTCTGATATCTCAAACCATGGGCTCAGCTTTAATATTTATAATGTCCTAATTTCTGCCTTTTCCTATCAAATGATTCTCTGTGTATCTGTGTACACTCATGTTACTTCTTGCTGCCTTCTATGCAATATTTATTTTCATTGTAACCCAGATCTGATTTCTAGATTTATATCTCCATGGGCCAGTACCTAAATTGATGAATCACGCTCACCCACACCCAGCCCTGCACTCACACTAAGACACTCAGACTGCCATATCTAATCTTGCCCATTCTATTTCAGGGTACAGTGGGAAGAGCCTTGGAGCCAGAGAGATCTGGGCTCAAATCTAAGTTCTGCCGTTTATTAGTTATGCCATGTTGCTAAGTAACTTGGCCGCTAAAACTTTGAATTAACTCTCTTCATTTTGGTAGTTAATACCCATCCAAGCTTGGGCTTATCATGTAACCTTTTTGATTATTACTTCTCATCTGTAATTTGATGGATAAACATCTTACCTAACTCTTAGAGTTGTTAGAATCAAACAAGAAAACGTATAGGAGAAAATGATACTCTTAATTGTAAATGACTTTACAGATATTAATAATTAACATTCCCTGGAAACTTACTGCAAACAGGTACAAGCCTGAAAAACCCAATTGTTGAAACATGTGAAATATATCATACCAGATAATTCATTTAACCTATACAGAGCCATAATAATAGAATTCCTGATTGTAAAACTAGGTCTATATACTTCAAATGTCAAAATAATCATGAAGCACTTATGTCCCTTTTTTTTAACAGGAAAGCTAAAGAAACTTGAAATCCAAATCTCTCTCCAAATTTGTCTGGCATTGACAAATTTAGGTATTTTGAGTTGAAATCATATCCTGGGAGAAAAAAAGCTGAACCATCCCATATTTCTCTCTATCCTCTAGGAAACATATTTCTTGCTATGAAAAAAAATATCTGAGATGGAAAAAGTCATGCTGATTTAATTTTCTTTCAAGGGACACAGAGGAAGACAAAGCCTTCTCTGTGGGAACAAGAGTCTTGCTGTTTCAGTATAAGTCTACTAACATGAGTTTTAGAAGCTCCTCTTTTAAAACTTCAGAAAAAAAGAATATTAAAACAGGGTAAGAATTTGTATGTTTGAACCACAATGTTACACATCTAAAATGGCAGGTCCTCATGTCAACAAAGTAAGTTTATGTCCTTATCTTGATTTCCCTTCTGGACTTAAAGCTAAGAATTGTCACTAGGCCCAACTTTGCCCTCATAATAAGATAATAATACTATTTTCCCTTGAATGCCTACTCCAAATAACAGTTCTACTAACTTTTTATTTTGAAATAATATTAGATTTAAAAAAGAGTTACAAAGATAATATAGAGTTCTCATATACCCTTCACCCAACTGCCCTAACATTTAACTTCTTACATAGCCATGACATATTTATCAAAACTGAGAAATTAACATTAGTATAACACTATTAACTATTCCTATTTCCCTAATTTTCCTACTAGTGTCCTTTTTCTGCTCCAAAATCCAATCTAGGATAGTATCTTGCATTTACTCATCATGTCTCCTTAGCTTCCTCCAATCTGACAGTTTCTCGGTCTTTCCTTGTCTCTTATGACCTTGAACCTTTTAAAAAGTACTGGTCAGGTATTTTGTAAAATGGCCCTCAATTTGGACCTGTCACAATTAGAATGAGGTTATGAATTTTGACTAACACTATCACATACCTTTCTCAACTGATCATATTCATATTAGGGGGTACATGATACCCATGACTTATTACTGATGATATTATCTTGGTCACTCAAAAGATAATTTTTTTAATGCTAAGAATCTGCCTGCATGACAGCTAAACTTAAAGGATAGTTACCAGGCTTATTTAGAAAATAAGCAGTGGTTCAGTTAATCAATTGACAAACACTGGGGCCTACTGAATGCAGGATAGTTAGATACTGATTTGAGCTTGTTTCTGCCACTTACTAGTTGTATGTTTTGGGGCAAATTGAGTCTCAGTTTCTTCATCTATAAAAGAATATGCCGCTTCAATTGTTATTTTATCCTTACAAGATGGTACATATGAAGCATTTAGTCTGGCATATAGTAAACAGTCAATAAATCTGTTCATTCTAGAGTTGATGGTGGTAGTAATAATGTCAGTAGTATTTGCCACGTTGTATATTTTCATCTCAGAAGGAAGTCACACTATAGACCAGAAGACACTATATGCTTATAAGGTTTTAAAACTTTTTAAGTATAGTAAAATGTCCTATGAGAGAGATGTTTAAATAGAGACTAAATTTATGGTTTCTTTCTTCTTTAGCAAGAGAAGTTTGCAATTGCTTTGCCATTTGGGCAGAGATAAAAAATAACCTTGAAGCAGATCCTCTTGACTGTGTGAAGAATCATTTAAGTTAGATTTCCCTTAGTTAAGTATAGAGTGAACAGTTCCCATTGCCCTAAAAGAAGGGTTTAATAAGACCTTTTGCATTTTGAGTAAAGAAAGGTGTCTCACCTTTGGGGAGAGAGGAAAATTGCGGGGTTGTTAGTGAAAAGACTCTACAAAATGTCCTCAATAAGTACTCCTGGAGCTGAGATGTGGCTGCACATACAAAGTGAAGGAGCTGATTGTTAAGACCTATACCTTAGGAGCCCCAATTTAGAGCATCCATGAAAGAACCTGGCACTAAGGAAGTGGGTTCATCCTCCCTCAAAGAATCATGGCTGCCTCTGCAAGGATTTGGACCAGTTAAAGCCTCATCACAGCAGTGAGCAAGCATCCTTCATCAGGTTGCTCAGGGACCAAGCTTCAATCCACCAATTCCACAGAGCAGTGAGAAACAACAGTATAAGTGAACTGATCAGAATCACATTCCCCTTATAGCTAGCATCACAAGAGGACTGATCCCGAGAATTACTGGACAATTAATAACTAACTGTGGGAGAAAGGATTGCCTAAACAGGAGAGTACTAGACTTTATGCTAACTAAAGTCATAAGAGGGTCAGAGCAATTAACTAGAAAAATAAAACAAGTATGACTATAATTGAACCCTGTTTGTGGAAAAGTTTGCCAATTATATAAGCTTTCAATTTCCCCAAATCCATTGTAATCCTCAAAGGCCTCCTTATAAAGACTAATAGTTTTTAAAACTTTTGAAAGATAAAGGGCCCTTGGATTTATTTTCAGCAGCACAGAAAGAACATGGGTATGGGAACACTGCTTGACACTCAGCAGCAAGGCTTATGGAGGAATAAAAATCCCATGGGATACAGTGGGTGGTAGCAACTTCTGAAGCACAGGAAAGCAGATTCCTGCAGCCTGCAACAAAGGAAGAATGGTAAGCACAGGGAGACAGTGTGGACCTGAGAAGGAACCCTAGGACTGAGCATGTCCGTAAATCCAACTTAGAAATACAAACTACCTTTAGATTTGTATGCATGTGTTAACGCAAAAATCACAAATTTCTAGAGAATTATGCACAGAAACACCACTATCATGGCACATCACCATTCTGACTTTCTCCATTCTTTCAATATTCTCTCCATTCTCACTATTATTACACTAATTTTGGCTCCTGGTAGTTTTTGCTCTGCTTCTAATCTCTCTCTCCTTATTTCTATTCATTGCACTGGTGCCACAACACAGTGCTGATCCTTCTCCTGCTTAAAAATTGCTTAGTACGGAAAACCCAAATCATCTCTCTTGCCCTTAAGGCTCTCTGTGATGCGACCCCAACAGGACTTACCAGACTCACCTGCCCCCACTCCTCTTCCACTTGACATCTTGAGTGAGCACATCTCTGTGATGTTAATCTTGCTCTTTCCTGTTCTGTAAAGTCGTTTCCCACCTTTTCCACTTCTGTGTGTCTCAATCTTTCCCTTTCTTCAAAGATGGGGTCAAAAGCTACCTTCTCAATGAATTCAGGTCTGATTTTTCCAGCTGTAAGTGATGTCTCTCAGCTTCTTACTCCCCTTAACATCTTATCTTTATTCTATATTTTGTGATATGAGTCAATTTTTACTTTGTATTATAACTATTTATATATATTTCTTAGGGCCCTTACTAGACCAGAAGCTCCTTTGGAATGAGAACCATTGTCTTATTTATCCTTTATCTCGCTCAAGGTTTATTAAAGTACCAGTATATAAATGCTATATTTAGTATCAAGGTATTTATTTATTCAACAAACCCTGCACATAATTTGTTGAATAAATAAAAATCTTCACTTGTTTTCTTAGCCAAAAGGCCAAGAAGCAATGAATAAATAAAAATCTTGATACCAAATATTACATTTACATGAACTTGATTATTTATACTATTAGTATATATACAATTTCAGATTTGGGAGGAATCTCTCAGAAGAAACAAAATAAATGATCTTCTAATACTATCAATAACAAAATTTTAAAATATTTACTTAAAAAATTCCAAACTGGTTTAAAAGTGATTTAATAAAATGAAATAAGAGGAGTCTGAAACATGGTTTAGGGACAATAACACATTTGATCGACAGCAACTCACTGTGACATGTTAATGTTCATAAAGATTATCAACTGCTGGAAAAAAGTGGGCTTTTTTTCATTCATTTGACTACTACAGTTGATATCTAATTAATAATTAGAAGACCAGGACTGTAGATTATGCCCTATATTGAATGTAGGCTTTATAACAAAAATGTACTGAAAAACACACAGAGCTTTCCAGACTGCATTAAATATTCATTGTTCATGTTTAAACCTCAATATACTCAGGGCCTTTTTCTGAACAAGCCCCTCTCTGATCACTTATTAACATTCAAACTTTAGTCTAATTTGTTTTTCCATGAACTTAACATGATACTTGGTGTAATGTGCTTAAAATATCTTTTAAGACATAAAACATCTGGCACTGTACAAACACTTATTGAAACAAGTGAGCCACAATAAGATAAAGGCTAAGATCAGTTACCTTTTGACCAAGATGGCTAACTTTAAAAATTTTACTTTCAAGCAAAAAAATATTGAAATGTACCTAAAAAATTAATTTAAAGTAGAAATTGTTATAGCTGCAAAAATAATAATTGGGGTATACAATAGCTATTTTAAAATAAAATTAAAGCTATGAGGCTTTGTTCTATTTTCCTACAAAATAGCACAAGAACATGCTTGTTTAGATTTCTTGAGTGTGACACACAATGTGTATGCAAATGTCTATCAGACATCTCTATCTGAATGTCCCACAGTCACTTCCAAATCAACATGTTTAGATTCTAACATCATCCTCATCTCCCTCCAACTTGCTTATCTACCTGTATTCTTTATCTAGTCAATGGTTTATCTCTTATGTGCCCAAGCCAGAAAGATACATGGAGTCATTTCTCTCTCCCCCGCCACTATGTACTCTCTTACACCATACATACAAGCAATGCTTCTAGTCCCATAGACTTTATCTTCCAAATTTCTGTTCAGTTGGTTCCCTCCTCTCCAGCACCATTGTTAATGCCAACATCAATGCCTTAGATCAGGCTTTTAACTTCTCTTGCTTAGACTGTTACAATATTCTTCTCACTGGTCTCCTTGCCAGAGCTCACTCTCTATCCACCAGCCTTCTGGCAAAGTGATTTTTCTAAGAAGCAAGTCCAATGTTACCTCTTGTTCAATATTCTTCAGTGGATATATGGATTTACATGGCACATCAAGGCCTTCATGGTCTGGCCCTGTCTATCCTTCATTCACTCATTCTGTTTATTCATCAAGTATTAACTGAGTGTCTACCACGTGCCAGGCACTGTTCTAGGTGTTGTAGATACAACAGTAGACAAATAGACAAAAGTTTAATCTCCTGTCATTTCCTACTCTCTTTCAACCCATCCTCCACCCCCACCACTACCAAGCTTTGCCTTTGAGAAATAGTGAACCACTTGCAATCTGCTAAAGATGTCTTTTTCTTTCATACAAATTTCTACTCAGTCTTCAAATCTCAATTCAAACACAACTTCCTCTCTTAAGATCCACCTGAATCTCCTTGTGCACTTTGCTAGCACTCATATTTTATTTGTATGTCTATCTTTCCACTAGCCAGTAAGTCCCTTGAGAACAGAGATAATGTCTTTAGACAAATAGTTGGCAAATGCAATGTCTTTATTAAATGAAACAATTAGTGAATAAAATGGCAAAGCTTTCCTAAATTGTTAATTGTTTCTAGTTATCAAATAACTTTTTTCTTGATCTTCCAGAATTACAGGCAAAGTAATAAATAAGAGTTTGCACAAGCAGCTGTTACTCCTGAGTATTACACATGAGATGATTTTCAGAGCCCTATGTGAATGTGAGCCTTGGAGGTGTTTTGACATCTTCCTATTTGAAATTTATTTTGTCATTAGTTTACTTAATAAGTAAAAGTTTGCCTTCTATCCTGGGGCACATTCCCATAATTAAAATGCAAAGTAGTAAATACAGTCGTCTCTCAGTACCTGAGGGAGACTGTTTCCAGGACCACTCAATACCAAAATCCAAAGATGCTCAAGTTCCTTATATAAAACAGTAGAGTATTTGTATATGACCTGTACACATCCTCCCGGATAGTTTAAGTCATCTCTAGATTACTTATAATACCTAATAAAATGTAAATGCTATGCAAATAGTTGTTATCCTATATTGTTTTTTTAATTTGTATTATTTTATAGCTATATTGTTATTCATTTTTTTCCTAATATTTTCAATCTGCATTGGTTGAATCTGTGAATGTAGAACCCATGGATTGAGATGACTGACTGTGTTTCAAAATATACTGTACAGCAAGTCCTGGAATAATGTAGTTTCATTACATTATTAGTTACATTATTTTTGATGAGAAAAAAAATGGATTCCCAGCTGGAGCCACTGTGTGTGTGGAGTTTGCATATTTTTCCCATGTCTGTGTGGCTGTTCTCTGGGCACTCTGTTTTCTTCCCACTTCCCAAAGTTGTGCACGTTAGGTTAATTGGCACGTCCAAACTGTCCCAGCGTGAGTGAGTGTGGGTGTGTGTGTACGCGTGCCCTGACATGGAATGGCATCCGGTAAAGGGTGGTTTCCCACCTTGCACCCTGAGCTGCTAGGCTGGGCTCCAACCACCTGTGACCCTGAACTGGAATAACTGGTTAAATACTTTTCTTACTTATGTTTATTAATCTTTCATGCATGTATAGCTCACATTTATTTTGATGTTTAACATTAGAAGTGTTTTGGGTCTTTATTTAGAGGTTTGGTTAATGTTTTTATGGCCAGAAATATAGGAAATATATGAACTTAACTCTTTTTTTTTTAATTTTTTTCTTCTAAAAAAATTTCATTGCTTTTATTTTTCACATATCACACTACACAGAAGGGATGAACTTAATTCTTGTTTGTATCAATCAGCCTGTGGTAAAACTGGTTTTGTTATACCTCTTTTCACTCAAAGTTAGTTTCCCAGAACCTATGGATGATGTCAAGTGAGAACTTACTGTATAGCAGCAACCACAGATTTTATGGAAAAGGATATTAGACCATGACAGAACGTCTTTGTTATCTTACTAAGACAGTCTAAAAGGATGCACCTTGTACACTAACCTACCATGAATACATTAAAGAATCTCAAATTAGTACATAATTGCCTACATTTAAAGTCAGCCCTGATGATATTTTAAGAGTTATATGAAGAGATTCAGGCTCTCATTAGGCATACTGATTTTTGAGATAAAATGCTATCTGATTTCTCCATTCATTTTTTAAACATATGTCAAAATGTGATTCAGGAAAACATTAGAAACGTGTTACAAAAGCAAAATGAAAAGTTCAGATATTGTAGACCAACTCCTTCCAATTAAACAGGTTGGAACACCAATGGTGATGTGAGGGGGTGGCCATCTGTCAGTACATAAAGGACTTTGTGTTTGCACACAAAGACAGGGCTCAACCCACATCTGGATCCTGCAGCCAAAATCTACCCTCACTGGGGCAACTCCCACTGAAAGGCATAAAGAACAGGGAAATAAATTTTTTAAAAGTCAGTTTTTAGTTCCACAGACTTTCAATGCATTAGAGAATCAGGATAAAACTGAGTCCACTTTTCTACTTTTATTTTTAAAGAGAAAACAGGGAGGTCAAGGCAGAATAGAATTTGAGTAGGTGTTAGGAGATCAGATTTCTCATCTCATTGCATAATCTTGGGAAATGCACTTGAATTCTCATGGTTTTTCTCCTGACAGGTTTTCTCATTTCTCTGCCTCTCTACATCATAACCTGCAAGGCACATATCAGTTCCCACCTCCTCTGTAAAGCCTTTCCTATCACTTCTGCCTACCCCTGTTCTTTTCCTACTTTAAATTACTATACATACAAATTAAGCATATATCTATAAACTATAATATTTTGTATTACATTCTAGCAATTTTGTGTCTTTTAGTTTTGTATGGATTATACATTTCTTTTTTTTAATATGCCAAGCAATATTAAAAACAAGTAAAAATAGAAAATAACAAGACATTATTAGCCAAGACATGTGGCTTTGCAAAATAACAACATAGATATTCTAAAAATAAAAATAACATTATTGAAATTAAAACTCGAGACCAGACGTGACAAGGAAGAGGAGACCAGACCAGACGAGGAAGAGGAAATGAGACCAGACCAGACCAGACGAGGAAGAGAGATTATACATTTCTTTACTAGCGCAAAAGCAATATTGTTTTTACTACAAAGTGCCTAACACAAAGAGAGAGCAATATAATAGATAATGCAATTGATCCTTGTTCATCAAAGGGCTGATCCTCTCATGTTCTCTATTTTCACTAAGATAAAACTAGGATTAGTCCTTACCAAGAATAGTTATTTATATAGCATGAGCTACATTACACCAGGGTAAGGGTCTTATTACCAGAGGACAACTAGAAGAAACTCCTAGAAAATATCAAGTAGTCTGCACCAGAGCATGAGAGTTTCTTACAATACTCATGCTCGGCTCAGTTTCTGAGGTTTTGAGAAAAGTTGTACCAGCATAGTGGAGAGGAGTATATACTCTAGATCCAAATTGGCAAATGTATTAATCCCAACTCTCTTACTTACTGGCTGCTATCTAGTAAATTAGGCAAATTACTTAACATGCATTTTTTTCTATACCAATGAGAACAATAATAGTGCCTACATATGGTTGCTATGAGAATTAAATAAGTTAATAATTGCAAAGGGCTGAAGATAGTGCCTGGTATTTGTTTAATTTAAGCTATTATTGTTATTATTCTAAAATAGAGAATGTTCAGTTTTAAAAGGAATAATGGATTTTTAAATGAAAATTAAAGAAAATAAGCTAATTTTTTCTTGTTATAACGAACAATTCTTTGGCCTACCAACAAAAACCAAATATCCCAATATCTGCTCATACCCAAGAGTGTGGTTGACTTAATCCTTCTCTTTCATATAACATTAATTTTATTCTTCACCTTTTTTTTTTTTAAGACAGATTCAACTCTTAGGGAATTATTGAGCTAAATCTATGCATATTTACAACATGAGTAGATACCTATACACAAACAAAATTTCATTCTCTCTTTTAAAATCTTTTCATTTTTATGGATAGTTGTACATATTTATGGAGCACATGCGGTATTTTGACACAAGCATACAATGTGTAATGATCAAATCTAGGTAATTGGGACATCCATAATTTTAAACACTTACCATTTTTTTGTGTTGAGAACATTCCAAATCTACTCTTCTAGCTATTTTGAAATATATGATAAATTATTGTTAACTATAGTCACCCTATTGTATTACCAAACACTAGATCTCATCCCTTCTAACTGTATTTTTGTGCTAATTCTCACAAAACTCCTTCATGTTAGATATATTAATTGTATTTCACAGAAAAAAACACTGAGGTTCAGAGAGGTCAGATAGCTTAATCATGGCCATATAGTTAGTTAGTGGCTGAACCAAGAATGGAATCCATTTTCAGATTCCACTCCCTACTACACATCACAGTACTTGCCTATAATTTCCTGTTTCCCTTATCCTACCCACACATAATTTATAGCAGAGCAAAACATAGAGGTGTTTCCTCATAGTTCACCCACATCTTCTTGCAAAGCACGTAGTCCTGCAACTTCCCATTTCTGTTCTTCTAGTTTCATGTCAATTTAACTTCCTTTCTGGTACTAAGAAATTCAGTGCTTAGAGCTATGTGGACTTAAAGCTCCTATGCCTTCCTTATAAACACTTCCTTTAAGTACAGGCTTTAAAACGACTTTTGTGATACACTGCTTATTCTGACAAATTGCCTGATACTCTGAAATAATATTATTAAAAACTAAATAAACAAATGTTACTCTGTAGTAACCTATAAAAAGAAGTACAAATTTATCTCAGAAATTGAATATGCCTATCCTTGGGACCAAAGACAAACACGAAATAGGGCAAGTAAAAGAAATAAAGATTGGAAAGAGCATGAAGGAAAACCTATTGGAAGAGAAGTCAAGAAACTGAGAGGCCGCAGTATTGTTAGGATCATCTATAGATATTGCAATCATCTAAAATTATGGCAAATGTAGTGTCAGAGAGGTAACAATGAGCCGTGTGTAAGAAATAAAGGAGCCCAGGAGCAGGAACAGCAGCAAGGAGGGGTAACAGCACAGTCTGCTGCCATGAGCTTCAAAGGGGACGTTTAGGAAGGAGGAATGGAAGAGCACTCTGAGAGTAGCAATGATGAGAAAGGAAGATATACTATTCCAACCCCAAGTCCAGAGATAAGAGAGGGAGAGAGAAAACAGCCATTATTTGCACAGGCTGCAGGGAAAGCAAGGTCCTTTTAATTTTCACATAGAGGAAAATAGTAAAGCATTTGAGAAATCCACATATTTTGACATTATGCTGATAATACATAATAAAAGCATCTCATTAAATAAAGAAATCAGCATGGGCAATATAGCAAGACCTTATCTCTACAAAAAATTTTAAAAAATTAGCCAGACGTGATGGCACATGCCTGTAGTCCCAGCTACTCAAGAGGCTGAAGAAGGAAGATCACTTGAGCCCAGGAGTTTGAGGTTGCTGTGAGCTATGATGACCCACTGCACTCCAGCCTGAGCAATAGTGTGAGACACTGTCTCAAAAAATAAAAGCAAACAAAAACCCTACAAAGGACAACAGAACCTATCAGGCACACATAGAAAATATAAATCATACAAACCAGGTAAAAATAATGACATTTCAGTCAATGACCTACTGAGTATACAACAGTGGACCCCTAAGATAATAATGAAGCTGAAAAATTCCTATCACCTAGTGAGGTCATAGTTGTGGTAACATTGTAGCACAACATACTACTTACATGTTTATGGTGATGTTGGTGTAAACACACCTGGGGCATTGCCAGTCATATAAAAATATAGTACATACAATTATGTACAGTACATGATACTTGATGATAATAAATGACTGTTACAGGTTTATGCATTTACTATACTAGGCTTTTTATCATTATGTGAGAATGTACTCCTTCTACTTACTAAAAAAAAGTCAACTGTAAAACAGCCTCAGGCATGTCCTCAGGAGGTATTGCCTCCAGAAGAAGGCATTGTTACCTAGGAAATAACAGCTCCATGAATGTTACTGCCCCTGAAGACCCTCCAGTGGGACAAGATGTAGAGATGAAAGACAGTACTACTGAAGATCCTCATTCTGTGTAGGCCTAGGCTATGTGTGTTTGTGTTTTAGATTTTAATTTAAAAGTTTAAGAAATAAAAAAAAAATTAAATAGAAAAAAGCTTATAGAATAAGGATATAAAGAAAGAAAATATTTTTGTACACCTATACCATGTATGTGTGTTTTCAGCTGTGTAATTACTGAAGAGTCAAAAAGTTTTAAAAAATTCAAAAGTTTAAAGTAAAAAAGTTACAGTAAGCTAAGGTTAATTTGTTATTGAAGAAATTTGTTTTATAAATTTAGTGTGGCCTACATGTACAGTATCTATAAAGTCTACAGTAGCATACAGCAATGTCTTAGGCCTTTCCATTCACTCAGTATTCACCCACTGGCTCACCCAGAGCAACTTCCAGTCCTGCAAGCTCCATTCTCCTAGACAGGTGTACTATTTTTTATCTTTTATACCATATTTTTGCTGTATCTTTTCTATTTTTAGATATGTTTACATACAAAAATACTTCACATTGTGTTATAAATGCCTATAGTATTCAATACAGGAACATGCTGTACAGGTTTGTAGCCTAGGAGCAATAGGCTATACCATATAGCCTAGGTGTGTAATAGGCTGTACCATCTAGGTTTGTGGGAGTACATTCTATGATGCTTGCGTCCTAAAGACATGTTTCTCAGAATGTATCCCCGTCATTAAGTGACATGGCGGTAATAATAATACAGGTCTGGGCCGGGTGCGGTGGCTCACGCCTGTAATCCTAGCACTCTGGGAGGCCGAGGCGGGTGGATCGCTCAAGGTCAGGAGTTCGAGACCAGCCTGAGCAACAGCGAGACCCCGTCTCTACTAAAAATAGAAAAAAATTATATGGACAACTAAAAATATATATATAGAAAAATTAGCCGGGCATAGTGGCGCATGCCTGTAGTCCCAGCTACTCGGGAGGCTGAGGCAGGAGGATCGCTTGAGCCCAGGAGTTTGAGGTTGCTGTGAGCTAGGCTGACGCCACGGCACTCACTCTAGCCTGGGCAACAAAGTGAGACTCTGTCACAAAAAAAAA